>NW_028182295.1:707100-1028100 GCF_964339955.1 Pipistrellus hanaki
AGAACTGGTTTAGAACAGCTCACAGAGATTCTACAAGTCAGTTCTTAGTGTAGAAAAGGTAGCTAAGATCCGGGAAATCCTTAATACGAGTTAAGTTCACATGAAACACTGTATGAATTCTGTATTGTTTACTTAAAAGAGACTAGAGTGGTAAATGTGTGTTGTACAAGGCAGGATACCATTGAAATAGAGAAAGAAACACATTCGGCAGCTTTGGAAATCCTTACACTTCACTGAAATGTAGTACTACACTCTGTAACACAGTTGAGAGACAATGTTCCTGAGCGCCCTCTGTTCGCAACAGTGTGTAGGAAGTTGTTTGATAAAGTGGGCAAAGCTTATACTTGGACCAGAAGGAAGAATATAGGAAACTACATGAAAACATGGATAATTCAGAGAAAATGACTGTAAACAGATGAGAACTGGTGTAGAACAGCTCAAAGAGATTCTCCAAGTCAGTTCTTAGTGTAGAAAAGGTAGCTAAGATCCGGGAAATCCTTAATTCGCGTTAAGATCACATGAAACACTGTAGGAATCCTGTATTGTTTACTTAAAAGAGACTAGAGTGATAAATGTGTGTTATACAAGGCAGCATACCATTGAAATAGTGAAGGAAACACGTTCGGCAGCTTTGGAAGGCCTTACACTTCACTGAAATGTAGTACTACACTCTATAACACAGTTGACAGACAATGTTCCCAAGTTTCCTCAGTTCATAACAGTGTTTAGGAAGTTCTTTGATAAAGTGGGCAAAGATTTTACTTGTACCAGAAGGCATATATAAGAAACTACATGAAAACATGGATAATTCAGAGAAAATGACTGTAAACAGATGAGAACTGGTTTAGAACAGCTCACAGAGATTCTACAAGTCAGTTCTTAGTGTAGAAAAGGTAGCTAAGATCCGGGAAATCCTTAATTCGAGTTAAGATCACATGAAACACTGTATGAATTTTGTATTGTTTACTTAAAAGAGACTAGAGTGGTAAATGTGTGTTATACAAGGCAGCATACCATTGAAATAGTGAACGAAACACGTTCGGCAGCTTTGGAAGGCCTTACACTTCACTGAAATGTAGTACTACACTCTATAACACAGTTGAGAGACAATGTTCCCCAGCTGCCTCTGTTCATAACAGTGTGTAGGAAGTTTTTTGATAAAGTGGGCAAAGCTTATACTTGGACCAGAAGGAAGAATATAGGAAACTACATGAAAACATGGATAATTCAGAGAAAATGACTGTAAGCAGATGAGAACTTGTTTAGAACAGCTCAAAGAGATTCTCCAAGTCAGTTCTTAGTGTAGAAAAGGTAGCTAATATCCGTGAAATCCTTAATTCGAGTTAAGATCACATGAAACACTGTAGGAATCCTGAATTGTTTACTTATAAGAAACTAGAGTGGTAAATGTGTGTTATACAAGGCAGAATACCATTGAAATAGTGAAAGAAACACGTTCGGCAGCTTTGGAAGGCCTTACACTTCACTGAAATGTAGTACTACACTCTGTAACACAGTTGAGAGTCAATGTTCCCGAGCTGCCTCAGTTCATAACAGTGAGTAGGAAGTTGTTTGATAAAGTGGGCAAAGATTATACTTGTACCAGAAGGCAGAATATAAGAAACTACATGAAAACATGGATAATTCAGAGAAAATGACTGTAAACATATGAGAACTGGTTTAGAACAGCTCACAGAGATTCTACAAGTCAGTTCTTAGTGTAGAAAAGGTAGCTAAGATCCGGGAAATCCTTAATACGAGTTAAGTTCACATGAAACACTGTATGAATTCTGTATTGTTTACTTAAAAGAGACTAGAGTGGTAAATGTGTGTTGTACAAGGCAGGATACCATTGAAATAGAGAAAGAAACACATTCGGCAGCTTTGGAAATCCTTACACTTCACTGAAATGTAGTACTACACTCTGTAACACAGTTGAGAGACAATGTTCCTGAGCGCCCTCTGTTCGCAACAGTGTGTAGGAAGTTGTTTGATAAAGTGGGCAAAGCTTATACTTGGACCAGAAGGAAGAATATAGGAAACTACATGAAAACATGGATAATTCAGAGAAAATGACTGTAAACAGATGAGAACTGGTGTAGAACAGCTCAAAGAGATTCTCCAAGTCAGTTCTTAGTGTAGAAAAGGTAGCTAAGATCCGGGAAATCCTTAATTCGCGTTAAGATCACATGAAACACTGTAGGAATCCTGTATTGTTTACTTAAAAGAGACTAGAGTGATAAATGTGTGTTATACAAGGCAGCATACCATTGAAATAGTGAAGGAAACACGTTCGGCAGCTTTGGAAGGCCTTACACTTCAATTGAAATGTAGTACTACACTCTATAACACAGTTGACAGACAATGTTCCCAAGTTTCCTCAGTTCATAACAGTGTTTAGGAAGTTCTTTGATAAAGTGGGCAAAGATTTTACTTGTACCAGAAGGCATATATAAGAAACTACATGAAAACATGGATAATTCAGAGAAAATGACTGTAAACAGATGAGAACTGGTTTAGAACAGCTCACAGAGATTCTACAAGTCAGTTCTTAGTGTAGAAAAGGTAGCTAAGATCCGGGAAATCCTTAATACGAGTTAAGTTCACATGAAACACTGTATGAATTCTGTATTGTTTACTTAAAAGAGACTAGAGTGGTAAATGTGTGTTGTACAAGGCAGGATACCATTGAAATAGAGAAAGAAACACGTTCGGCAGCTTTGGAAAGCCTTACACTTCACTGAATGTAGTACTACACTCTGTAACACAGTTGAGAGACAATGTTCCTGAGCGCCCTTTGTTCACAACAGTGTGTAGGAAGTTTTTTGATAAAGTGGGCAAAGCTTATACTTGGACCAGTAGGAAGAATATAGGAAACTACATGAAAACATGGATAATTCAGAGAAAATGACTGTAAAAAGATGAGAACTGGTTTAGAACAGCTCACAGAGATTCTCCAAGTCAGTTCTTAGTGTAGAAAAGGTAGCTAAGATCCGGGAAATCCTTAATTCGAGTTAAGATCACATGAAACACTGTAGGAATCCTCTATTGTTTACTTAAAAGAGCCTAGAGTGGTAAATGTGTGTTATACAAGGCAGCATACCATTGAAATAGTGAACGAAACACGTTCGGCAGCTTTGGAAGGCCTTACACTTCACTGAAATGTAGTACTACACTCTATAACACAGTTGAGAGACAATGTTCCCCAGCTGCCTCTGTTCATAACAGTGTGTAGGAAGTTTTTTGATAAAGTGGGCAAAGCTTATACTTGGACCAGAAGGAAGAATATAAGAAACTGCATGAAAACATGGATAATTCAGAGAAAATGACGGTAAAAAGATGAGAACTTGTTTAGAACAGCTCAAAGAGATTCTCCAAGTCAGTTCTTAGTGTAGAAAAGGTAGCTAAGATCCGGGAAACCCTTAATTCGAGTTAAGATCACATGAAACACTGTATGAATTTTGTATTGTTTACTTAAAAGAGACTAGAGTGGTAAATGTGTGTTATACAAGGCAGCATACCATTGAAATAGTGAACGAAACACGTTCGGCAGGTTTGGAAGGCCTTACACTTCACTGAAATGTAGTACTACACTCTATAACACAGTTGAGAGACAATGTTCCCCAGCTGCCTCTGTTCATAACAGTGTGTAGGAAGTTTTTTGATAAAGTGGGCAAAGCTTATACTTGGACCAGAAGGAAGAATATAAGAAACTACATGAAAACATGGATAATTCAGAGAAAATGACGGTAAAAAGATGAGAACTGGATTAGAACAGCTCAAAGAGATTCTCCAAGTCAGTTCTTAGTGTAGAAAAGGTAGCTAATATCCGGGAAATCCTTAATTCGAGTTAAGATCACATGAAACACTGTAGGAATCCTGTATTGTTTACTTAAAAGAGACTAGAGTGATAAATGTGTGTTATACAAGGCAGCATACCATTGAAATAGTGAAGGAAACACGTTCGGCAGCTTTGGAAGGCCTTACACTTCACTGAAATGTAGTACTACACTCTATAACACAGTTGACAGACAATGTTCCCAAGTTTCCTCAGTTCATAACAGTGTTTAGGAAGTTCTTTGATAAAGTGGGCAAAGATTTTACTTGTACCAGAAGGCATATATAAGAAACTACATGAAAACATGGATAATTCAGAGAAAATGACTGTAAACAGATGAGAACTGGTTTAGAACAGCTCACAGAGATTCTACAAGTCAGTTCTTAGTGTAGAAAAGGTAGCTAAGATCCGGGAAATCCTTAATACGAGTTAAGTTCACATGAAACACTGTATGAATTCTGTATTGTTTACTTAAAAGAGACTAGAGTGGTAAATGTGTGTTGTACAAGGCAGGATACCATTGAAATAGAGAAAGAAACACGTTCGGCAGCTTTGGAAAGCCTTACACTTCACTGAATGTAGTACTACACTCTGTAACACAGTTGAGAGACAATGTACCTGAGCGCCCTTTGTTCACAACAGTGTGTAGGAAGTTTTTTGATAAAGTGGGCAAAGCTTATACTTGGACCAGTAGGAAGAATATAGGAAACTACATGAAAACATGGATAATTCAGAGAAAATGACTGTAAAAAGATGAGAACTGGTTTAGAACAGCTCACAGAGATTCTCCAAGTCAGTTCTTAGTGTAGAAAAGGTAGCTAAGATCCGGGAAATCCTTAATTCGAGTTAAGATCACATGAAACACTGTAGGAATCCTCTATTGTTTACTTAAAAGAGCCTAGAGTGGTAAATGTGTGTTATACAAGGCAGCATACCATTGAAATAGTGAACGAAACACGTTCGGCAGCTTTGGAAGGCCTTACACTTCACTGAAATGTAGTACTACACTCTATAACACAGTTGAGAGACAATGTTCCCCAGCTGCCTCTGTTCATAACAGTGTGTAGGAAGTTTTTTGATAAAGTGGGCAAAGCTTATACTTGGACCAGAAGGAAGAATATAAGAAACTGCATGAAAACATGGATAATTCAGAGAAAATGACGGTAAAAAGATGAGAACTTGTTTAGAACAGCTCAAAGAGATTCTCCAAGTCAGTTCTTAGTGTAGAAAAGGTAGCTAAGATCCGGGAAACCCTTAATTCGAGTTAAGATCACATGAAACACTGTATGAATTTTGTATTGTTTACTTAAAAGAGACTAGAGTGGTAAATGTGTGTTATACAAGGCAGCATACCATTGAAATAGTGAACGAAACACGTTCGGCAGGTTTGGAAGGCCTTACACTTCACTGAAATGTAGTACTACACTCTATAACACAGTTGAGAGACAATGTTCCCCAGCTGCCTCTGTTCATAACAGTGTGTAGGAAGTTTTTTGATAAAGTGGGCAAAGCTTATACTTGGACCAGAAGGAAGAATATAAGAAACTACATGAAAACATGGATAATTCAGAGAAAATGACGGTAAAAAGATGAGAACTGGATTAGAACAGCTCAAAGAGATTCTCCAAGTCAGTTCTTAGTGTAGAAAAGGTAGCTAATATCCGGGAAATCCTTAATTCGAGTTAAGATCACATGAAACACTGTAGGAATCCTGAATTGTTTACTTAAAAGAAACTAGAGTGGTAAATGTGTGTTATACAAGGAAGAATACCATTGAAATAGTGAAAGAAACACGTTCGGCAGCTTTGGAAGGCCTTACACTTCACTGAAATGTAGTACTACACTCTATAACACAGTTGAGAGACAATGTTCCCGAGCTGCCTCAGTTCATAACAGTGAGTAGGAAGTTGTTTGATAAAGTGGGCAAAGATTATACTTGTACCAGAAGGCCGAATATAAGAAACTACATGAAAATATGGATAATTCAGAGAAAATGACTGTAAACAGATGAGAACTGGTTTAGAACAGCTCACAGAGATTCTCCAAGTCAGTTCTTAGTGTAGAAAAGGTAGCTAAGATCCGGGAAATCCTTAATACAAGTTAAGTTCACATGAAACACTGTATGAATTCTGTATTGTTTACTTAAAAGAGACTAGAGTGGTAAATGTGTGTTGTACAAGGCAGGATACCATTGAAATAGAGAAAGAAACACATTCGGCAGCTTTGGAAAGCCTTACAGGTCACTGAATGTAGTACTACACTCTGTAACACAGTTGAGAGACAATGTTCCTGAGCGCCCTCTGTTCACAACAGTGTGTAGGAAGTTTTTTGATAAAGTGGGCAAACCTTATACTTGGACCAGAAGGAAGAATATAGGAAACTACATGAAAACATGGATAATTCAGAGAAAATGACTGTAAAAAGATGAGAACTGGTTTAGAACAGCTCACAGAGATTCTCCAAGTCAGTTCTTAGTGTAGAAAAGGTAGCTAATATCCGGGAAATCCTTAATTCGAGTTAGGATCACATGAAACACTGTAGGAATCCTGAATTGTTTACTTAAAAGAAACTAGAGTGGTAAATGTGTGTTATACAAGGCAGAATACCATTGAAATAGTGAAAGAAACACGTTCGGCAGCTTTGGAAGGCCTTACACTTCACTGACATGTAGTACTACACTCTGTAACACAGTTGAGAGACAATGTTCCCGAGCTGCCTCAGTTCATAACAGTGAGTAGGAAGTTGTTTGATAAAGTGGACAAAGATTATACTTGTACCAGAAGGCAGAATATAAGAAACTACATGAAAACATGGATAATTCAGAGAAAATGACTGTAAACAGATGAGAACTGGTTTAGAACAGCTCACAGAGATTCTCCAAGTCAGTTCTTAGTGTAGAAAAGGTAGCTAAGATCCGGGAAATCCTTAATTAGAGTTAAGATCACATGAAACACAGTAGGAATCCTGTATTGTTTACTTAAAAGAGCCTAGAGTGGTAAATGTGTGTTATACAAGGCAGCATACCATTGAAATAGTGAAAGAAACACGTTCGGCAGCTATGGAAAGCCTTACACTTCACTGAAATGTAGTACTACACTCTGTAACACAGTTGAGAGACAATGTTCCTGAGCGCCCTCTGTTCATAACAGTATGTAGGAAGTTGTTTGATAAAGTGGGCAAAGCTTATACTTGGACCAGAAGGAAGAAAATAGGAAACTACATGAAAACATGGATAATTCAGAGAAAATGACTGTAAACAGATGAGAACTGATTTAGAACAGCTAACAGAGATTCTCCAAGTCAGTTCTTAGTGTAGAAAAGGTAGCTATGATCTGGGAAATCCTTAATTTGAGTTAAGATCACATGAAACACTGTATGAATTCTGTATTGTTTACTTAAAAGAGACTAGAGTGGTAAATGTGTGTAATACAAGGCAGGATACCATTGAAATAGAGAAAGAAACACATTCAGCAGCTTTGGAAATCCTTACACTTTACTGAAATGTAGTACTACACTCTGTAACACAGTTGAGAGACAATGTTCCTGAGCGAACTCTGTTCATAACAGTGTGTAGGAAGTTGTTTGATAAAGTGGGCAAAGCTTATACTTGGACCAGAAGGAAGAATATAGGAAACTACATGAAAACATGGATAATTCAGAGAAAATGACTGTAAACAGATGAGAACTGGTTTAGAACAGCTCACAGAGATTCTCCAAGTCAGTTCTTAGTGTAGAAAAGGTAGCTAAGATCCGGGAAATACTTAATTCGAGTTAAGATAACATGAAACACTGTAGGAATCCTGTATTGTTTACTTAAAAGAGACTAGAGTGGTAAATGTGTGTTATACAAGGCAGAATACCATTGAAATAGAGAAAGAAACACGTTCGGCAGCTTTGGAAAGCCTTACACTTCACTGAAATGTAGTACTACACTCTATAACACAGTTGAGAGACAATGTTCCCGAGCTGCCTCAGTTCATAACAGTGTGTAGGAAGTTGTTTGATAAAGTGGGCAAAGCTTATACTTGGACCAGAAGGCAGAATATAGGAAACTACATGAAACCATGGATAATTTAGATAAAATGACTGTAAACATATGAGAACTTCGTTAGAACAGGTCAAAGAGATTCTCCAAGTCAGTTCTTAGTGTAGAAAAGGTAGCTAAGATGGGAAATCCTTAATTCGAGTTAAGATCACATGAAACACTGTATGAATCCTATATTCTTTACTTAAAGGAGACTAGAGTGGTAAAAGTGTGTTATACAAGGCAGAATGCCATTGAAATAGAGAAAGAAACACGTTCGGCAGCTTTGGAAAGCCTTATACTTCACTGAAATGTAGTACTACACTCTATAACACAGTTGAGAGACAATGTTCCCAAGCTGCCTCAGTTTATAACAGTGTGTAGGAAGTCGTTTAATAAAGTGGGCAAAGCTTATACTTGGACCAGAAGGCAGAATATAGGAAACTACATGAAAACTTGGATAATTCAGAGAAAATGACTGTAAACAGATGATAACTTGTTTAGAACAGCTCAAAGGGATTCTCCAAGTCAGTTATTACTGTAGACAAGGTAGCTAAGATCCGGGAAATCCTTAATTCGAATTAAGATCACATGAAACACTGTATGAATACTATATTCTTTACATAAATGAGACAAGAGTGGTAAATGTGTGTTATACAAGGCAGAATACCATTGAAATAGAGAAAGAAACACATTCGGTAGCTTTGGAAAGCCTTACACTTCACTGAAATGTAGTACTACACTCTATAACATAGTTGAGAGACAATGTTCCCGAGCTGCCTCAGTTCATAACAGTGTTTAGGAAGTTGTTTGATAAAGTGGGCAAAGCTTATACTTGGACCAGAAGGCAGAATATAGGAAACTACATGAAAACATTGATAATTCAGAGAAAATGACTGTAAACAGATGATAACTTTTTTAGAACTGCTCAAAGAGATTCTCCAAGTCAGTTCTTAGTGTAGAAAAGTTAGGTAAGATCAGAAATCCTTAATTCGCGTTAAGATCACATGAAACACAGTATGAATCCTATATTCTTTACTTAAAGGAGACTAGAGTGGTAAAAGTGTGTTATACAAGGCAGAATGCCATTGAAATAGAGAAAGAAACACGTTCAGCAGCTTTGGAAAGCCTTATACTTCACTGAAATGTAGTACTACACTCTATAACACAGTTGAGAGACAATGTTCCCAAGCTGCCTCAGTTTATAACAGTGTGTAGGAAGTCGTTTGATAAAGTGGGCAAAGCTTATACTTGGACCAGAAGGTAGAATACAGGAAACTACATGAAAACTTGGATAATTCAGAGAAAATGACTGTAAACAGATGATAACTTGTTTAGAACAGCTCAAAGACATTCTCCAAGTCACTTCTTAGTGTAGAAAAGGTAGCTAAGATCCGGGAAATCCTTAATTCGAGTTAAGATCACATGAAACACAGTATGAATCCTATATTCTTTACTTAAAGGAGACTAGAGTGGTAAATGTGTGTCATACAAGGAGAATACCAATGAAGTAGAGAAAGAAAGACGTTCGGCAGCTTTGGAAAGCCTTACACTTCACTGAAATGTAGTACTACACTCTATAACACAGTTGAGAGACAATGTTCCCGAGCTGCCTCAGTTCATAACAGTGTGTAGGAAGTTGTTTGATAAAGTGGACAAAGCTTATACTTGGACCAGAAGGCAGAATATAGGAAACTACATGAAAACATGGATAATTCAGAGGAAATGACTGACAACAGATGAGAACTTGTTTAGAACAGCTCAAAGAGATTCTCCAAGTCAGTTCTTAGTGTAGAAAAGGTAGGTAAGATCCGGGAAATCCTTAATTCGAGTTAAGATCACATGAAACTGTCAAGTTACAGCGGGGACGGGAGGAAGATCTGGGGGAGATAATAGATCAACCGAAGGACGTGTATACATGCATATAAGTGCAACAAATGGACACAAAACTCTGGGGAGGGAGGGGATGTGTCGGAGGGAGGGAGGGGGTCAAAAAAAATCAATAAAATATATTAAAAAAAAAAGATCACATGAAACAGTGTTTGAATCCTATATTCTTTACTTAAAGGAGACTAGAGTGGTAAATGTGTGTTATACAAGGCAGAATACCATTGAAATAGAGAAAGAAACACGTTTGGCAGCTTTGGAAAGCCTTACACTTCACTGAAATGTAGTACTACACTCTATAACACAGTTGAGAGACAATGTTCCCGAGCTGCCTCAGTTCATAACAGTGTGTAGGAAGTTGTTTGATAAAGTGGGCAAAGCTTATACTTGGACCAGAAGGCAGAATATAGGAAATTACATGAAAACATGGATAATTCAGAGAAAATGACTTTAAACAGATGAGAACTTGTTTAGAACAGCTCCAAGAGATTCTCCAAGTCAGTTCTTAGTGTAGAAAAGGTAGCTAAGATCCGGGAAATCCTTAATTCGAGTTAAGATCACATGAAACAGTGTATGAATCCTATATTCTTTACTTAAAGGAGACTAGAGTGGTACAAGTGTGTTATACAAGGCAGAATACCATTGAAATAGAGAAAGAAACACTTTCGGCAGCTTTGGGAATCCTTACACTTCACTGAAATGTAGTACTACACTCTATAACACAGTTGAGAGACAATGTTCCCGAGCTGTCTCAGTTCATAACAGTGTGTAGGAACTTGTTTGATAAACTGGGCAAAGCTTATACTTGGACCAGAAGGCAGAATATAGGAAACTACATGAAAACATGGATAATTCAGAGGAAATGACTGACAACAGATGAGAACTTGTTTAGAACAGCTCAAAGAGATTCTCCAACTCAGTTCTTAGTGTAGAAAAGCTAGCTAAGATCCTGGAAATCCTTAATTCGAGTGAAGATCACATGAAACACTGTATGAATCCTATATTCTTTTCTTAAAGGAGACTAGAGTGGTAAAAGTGTGTTATACAAGGCAGAATACCATTGAAATAGAGAAAGAAACACGTTCGGCAGCTTTTGAAAGCCTTACACTTAACTGAAATGTAGTACTACACTCTATAACACAGTTGAGAGACAATGTTCCCGAGCTGCCTCAGTTCATAACAGTGTGTAGGAAGTTGTTTGATAAAGTGGGCAAAGCTTATACTTGGACGAGAAGGCAGAAAATAGGAAACTACATGAAAACTTGGATAATTCAGAGAAAATGACTGTAAACAGATGAGAACTTGTTTTGAACAGCTCCAAGAGATTCTCGAAGTCAGTTCTTAGTGTAGAAAAGGTAGCTAAGATCCGGGAAATCCTTAATTCGAGTTAAGATCACATGAAACACTGTATGAATCCTATATTCTTTACTTAAAGGAGACTAGAGTGGTAAATGTGTGTTACACAAGGCAGAATACCATTGAAATAGAGAAAGTAACACGTTCTGTAGCTTTGGAAAGCCTTACACTTCACTGAAATGTAGTACTACACTCTATAACACAGTTGAGAGACAATATTCCCTAGCTGCCTCAGTTCATAACAGTGTGTAGGAAGTTGTTTGATAAAGTGGGCAAAGCTTATACTTGGACCAGAAGGCAGAATATTGGAAACTACATGAAAACTTGGATAATTCAGAGAAAATGACTTTAAACAGATGAGAACTTGTTTAGAACAGCTCCAAGAGATTCTCCAAGTCAGTTCTTAGTGTAGAAAAGGTAGCTAAGATCCGGGAAATCCTTAATTCGAGTTAAGATCACATGAAACAGTGTATGAATCCTATATTCTTTACTTAAAGGAGACTAGAGTGGTAAATGTGTGTTATACAAGGCAGAATACGATTGAAATAGAGAAAGTAACACGTTCTGTAGCTTTGGAAAGCCTTACACTTCACTGAAATGTAATACTACACTCTATAACACAGTTGAGAGACAATATTCCCTAGCTGCCTCAGTTCATAACAGTGTGTAGAAAGTTGTTTGATAAAGTGGGAAAAGCTTATACTTGGACCAGAAGGCAGAATATTGGAAACTACATGAAAACTTGGATAATTCAGAGAAAATGACTTTAAACAGATGAGAACTTGTTTAGATCAGCTCCAAGAGATTCTCCAAGTCAGTTCTTAGTGTAGAAAAGGTAGCTAAGATCCGGGAAATCCTTAATTCGAGTTAAGATCACATGAAACAGTGTATGAATCGTATATTCTTTACTTAAAGGAGACTAGAGTGATAAATGTGTGTTATACAAGGCAGAATACCAATCAAGTAGAGAAATAAACACGTTGGGCAGCTTTGGAAAGCCTTACACTTCACTGAAATGTAGTACTACACTCTATAACACAGTTGAGAGACAATGTTCCCGAGCTGCCTCAGTTCATAACAGTGTGTAGGAAGTTGTTTGATAAAGTGGGCAAAGCTTATACTTGGACCAGAAGGAGAATATAGGAAACTACATGAAAACATGGACAATTCAGAGAAAATGACTGTAAAGAGATTAGAACTTGTTTAGAGCAGCTCAAAGAGATTCTCCAAGTCAGTACTTAGTGTAGAAAATGTAGCTAAGATCCGGGAAATCCTTAATTCGAGTTAAGATCACATGAAACACTGTATGAATCCTATATTCTTTACTTAAAGGACACTAGAGTGGTAAATGTGTGTTATACAAGGCAGAATACCATTGAAATAGAGAAAGAAACACGATCGGCAGCTTTGGAAAGCCATACACTTCACTGAAATGTAGTACTACACTCTATAACACAGTTGAGAGACAATGTTCCCGAGCTGCCTCAGTTCATAACAGTGTGTAGGAAGTTGTTTCATAAAGTGGGCAAAGCTTATACTTGGACCAGAAGGCAAAATTTAGGAAACTACATGAAAACATGGATAATTCAGAGAAAATGACTGTAAGCAGATGAGAACTTGTTTACAACAGCTCAAAGAGATTCTCAAAGCCAGTTCTTAGTGTAGAAAAGGTATTTAAGATTCGGGAAATCCTTAATTCGAGTTAAGATCTCATGAAACAGTGTATGAATCCTATATTCTTTACTTAAAGGAGACTTGAGTGGTAAAAGTGTGTTATACAAGGCAGAATACCATTGAAATAGAGAAAAAAACACGATCGGCAGCTTTGGAAAGCCATACACTTCACTGAAACGTAGTACTACACTCTATAATACAGTTGAGAGACAATGTTCCCGAGCTGCCTCAGTTCATAACAGTGTGTAGGAAGTTGTTTGATAAAGTTGGCAAAGCTTATACTTGGACGAGAAGGCAGAAATAGGAAACTACATGAAAACTTGGATAATTAAGAGAAAATGACTGTAAACAGATGAGAACTTGTTTTGAACAGCTCAAAGAGATTCTCCAAGTCAGTTCTTAGTGTAGAAAAGGTAGCTAAGATCTGGGAAATCCTTAATTCGAGTTAAGATCACATGAAACACTGTATGAATCCTATATTCTTTACTTAAAGGAGACTAGAGTGGTAAATGTGTGTTACACAAGGCAGAATACCATTGAAATAGAGAAAGTAACACGTTCTGTAGCTTTGGAAAGCCTTACACTTCACTGAAATGTAGTACTACACTCTATAACACAGTTGAGAGACAATATTCCCTAGCTGCCTCAGTTCATAACAGTGTGTAGGAAGTTGTTTGATAAAGTGGGCAAAGCTTATACTTGGACCAGAAGGCAGAATATTGGAAACTACATGAAAACTTGGATAATTCAGAGAAAATGACTTTAAACAGATGAGAACTTGTTTAGAACAGCTCCAAGAGATTCTCCAAGTCAGTTCTTCGTGTAGAAAAGGTAGCTAAGATCCGGGAAATCCTTAATTCGAGTTAAGATCACATGAAACAGTGTAAGAATCCTATATTCTTTACTTAAAGGAGACTAGAGTGGTAAATGTGTGTTATACAAGGCAGAATACCATTGAAATAGAGAAAGTAACACGTTCTGTAGCTTTGGAAAGCCTTACACTTCACTGAAATGTCGTACTACACTCTATAACAGAGTTGAGAGACAATGTTCCCGAGCTGCCTCAGTTCATAACAGTGTGTAGAAAGTTGTTTGATAAAGTGGGCAAAGCTTATACTTGGACCAGAAGGCAGAATATTGGAAACTACATGAAAACTTGGATAATTCAGAGAAAATGACTTTAAACAGATGAGAACTTGTTTAGAACAGTTCCAAGAGATTCTCCAAGTCAGTTCTTAGTGTAGAAAAGGTAGCTAAGATCCGGAAAATCCTTAATTCGAGTTAAGATCACATGAAACAGTGTATGAATCGTATATTCTTTACTTAAAGGAGACTAGAGTGATAAATGTGTGTTATACAAGGCAGAATACCAATCAAGTAGAGAAATAAACACGTTGGGCAGCTTTGGAAAGCCTTACACTTCACTGAAATGTAGTACTACACTCTATAACACAGTTGAGAGACAATGTTCCCGAGCTGCCTCAGTTCATAACAGTGTGTAGGAAGTTGTTTGATAAAGTGGGCAAAGCTTATACTTGGACCAGAAGGAGAATATAGGAAACTACATGAAAACATGGACAATTCAGAGAAAATGACTGTAAAGAGATTAGTACTTGTTTAGAGCAGCTCAAAGAGATTCTCCAAGTCAGTTCTTAGTGTAAAAAAGGTAGCTAAGATCCGGAAAATCCTTAATTCGAGTTAAGATCACATGAAACAGTGTATGAATCCTATATTCTTTACTTAAAGGAGACTAGAGTGGTACAAGTGTGTTATACAAGGCAGAATACCATTGAAATTGAGAAAGAAACACGTTCGGCAGCTTTGTAAAGCCTTACACTTCACTGAAATGTAGTACTACACTCTATAACACAGTTGAGAGACAATGTTCCCGAGCTGTCTCAGTTCATAACAGTGTGTAGGAACTTGTTTGATAAACTGGGCAAAGCTTATACTTGGACCAGAAGGCAGAATATAGGAAACTACATGAAAACATGGATAATTCAGAGGAAATGACTGACAACAGATGAGAACTTGTTTAGAACAGCTCAAAGAGATTCTCCAACTCAGTTCTTAGTGTAGAAAAGCTAGCTAAGATCCTGGAAATCCTTAATTCGAGTGAAGATCACATGAAACACTGTATGAATCCTATATTCTTTTCTTAAAGGAGACTAGAGTGGTAAAAGTGTGTTATACAAGGCAGAATACCATTGAAATAGAGAAAGAAACACGTTCGGCAGCTTTGGAAAGCCTTACACTTCACTGAAATGTAGTACTACACTCTATAACACAGTTGAGAGACAATGTTCCCGAGCTGCCTCAGTTCATAACAGTGTGCAGGAAGTTGTTTGATAAAGTGGGCAAAGCTTATACTTGGACGAGAAGGCAGAAAATAGGAAACTACATGAAAACTTGGATAATTCAGAGAAAATGACTGTAAACAGATGAGAACTTGTTTTGAACAGCTCCAAGAGATTCTCGAAGTCAGTTCTTAGTGTAGAAAAGGTAGCTAAGATCCGGGAAATCCTTAATTCGAGTTAAGATCACATGAAACACTGTATGAATCCTATATTCTTTACTTAAAGGAGACTAGAGTGGTAAATGTGTGTTATACAAGGCAGAATACCTTTGAAATAGAGAAAGAAACACGTTCGGTAGCTTTGGAAAGCCTTACACTTCACTGAAATGTAGTACTACACTCTATAACAGAGTTGAGAGACAATGTTCCCGAGCTGCCTCAGTTCATAACAGTGTGTAGGAAGTTGTTTGATAAAGTGGGCAAAGCTTATACTTGGACCAGAAGGCAGAATATAGGAAACTACATGAAAACTTGGATAATTCAGAGAAAATGACAGTAAACAGATGATAACTTGTTTAGAACAGCTCAAAAAGAATCTCCAAGTCAGTTCTTAGTGTAGAAAAGGTAGCTAAGATCCGGGAAATCCTTAATTCGAGTTAAGATCACATGAAACAGTGTATGAATCGTATATTCTTTACTTAAAGGAGACTAGAGTGGTAAATGTGTGTCATACAAGGCAGAATACCAATCAAGTAGAGAAAGAAACACGTTGGGCAGCTTTGGAAAGCCTTACACTTCACTGAAACGTAGTACTACACTCTATAACACAGTTGAGAGACAATGTTCCCGAGCTGCCTCAGTTCATAACAGTGTGTAGGAAGTTGTTTGATAAAGTGGGCAAAGCTTATACTTGGACCAGAAGGAGAATATAGGAAACTACATGAAAACATGGATAATTCAGAGAAAATGACTGTAAAGAGATTAGAACTTGTTTAGAGCAGCTCAAAGAGATTCTCCAAGTCAGTACTTAGTGTAGAAAATGTAGCTAAGATCCGGGAAATCCTTAATTCGAGTTAAGATCACATGAAACACTGTATGAATCCTATATTCTTTACTTAAAGGACACTAGAGTGGTAAATGTGTGTTATACAAGGCAGAATATAATTGAAATAGAGAAAGAAACACGTTCGGCAGCTTTGGAAAGCCATACACTTCACTAAAATGTAGTACTACACTCTATAACACAGTTGAGAGACAATGTTCCCGAGCTGCCTCAGTTCATAACAGTGTGTAGGAAGTTGTTTCATAAAGTGGGCAAAGCTTATACTTGGACCAGAAGGCAAAATTTAGGAAACTACATGAAAACATGGATAATTCAGAGAAAATGACTGTAAGCAGATGAGAACTTTTTTACAACAGCTCAAAGAGATTCTCAAAGCCAGTTCTTAGTGTAGAAAAGGTATTTAAGATTCGGGAAATCCTTAATTCGAGTTAAGATCTCCTGAAACAGTGTATGAATCCTATATTCTTTACTTAAAGGAGACTTGAGTGGTAAAAGTGTGTTATACAAGGCAGAATACCATTGAAATAGAGAAAAAAACACGATGGGCAGCTTTGGAAAGCCATACACTTCACTGAAATGTAGTACTACACTCTATAATACAGTTGAGAGACAATGTTCCCGAGCTGCCTCAGTTCATAACAGTGTGTGTAAGAGGTTGTTTGATAAAGTTGGCAAAGCTTATACTTGGACGAGAAGGCAGAAATAGGAAACTACATGAAAACTTGGATAATTCAGAGAAAATGACTGTAAACAGATGAGAACTTGTTTTGAACAGCTCAAAGAGATTCTCCAACTCAGTTCTTAGTGTAGAAAACGTAGCTAAGATCTGGGAAATCCTTAATTCGAGTTAAGATCACATGAAACACTGTATGAATCCTATATTCTTTACTTAAAGGAGACTAGAGTGGTAAATGTGTGTTACACAAGGCAGACTACCATTGAAATAGAGAAAGTAACACGTTCTGTAGCTTTGGAAAGCCTTACACTTCACTGAAATGTAGTACTACACTCTATAACACAGTTGAGAGACAATGTTCCCGAGCTGCCTCAGTTCATAACAGTGTGTAGGAAGTTGTTTGATAAAGTGGGCAAAGCTTATACTTGGACCAGAAGGAGAATATAGGAAACTACATGAAAACATGGACAATTCAGAGAAAATGACTGTAAAGAGATTAGTACTTGTTTAGAGCAGCTCAAAGAGATTCTCCAAGTCAGTACTTAGTGTAGAAAATGTAGCTAAGATCCGGGAAATCCTTAATTCGAGTTAAGATCACATGAAACACTGTATGAATCCTATATTCTTTACTTAAAGGAAACTAGAGTGGTAAATGTGTGTTATACAAGGCAGAATACCATTGTAATAGAGAAAGAAACACGATCGGCAGCTTTGGAAAGCCATACACTTCACTGAAATGTAGTACTACACTCTATAACACAGTTGAGAGACAATGTTCCCAAGCTGCCTCAGTTTATAACAGTGTCTAGGAAGTCGTTTAATAAAGTGGCAAAGCTTATACTTGGACGAGAAGGCAGAAAATAGGAAACTACATGAAAACTTGGATAATTCAGAGAAAATGACTGTAAACAGATGAGAACTTGTTTTGAACAGCTCCAAGAGATTCTCGAAGTCAGTTCTTAGTGTAGAAAAGGTAGCTAAGATCCGGGAAATCCTTAATTCGAGTTAAGATCACATGAAACACTGTATGAATCCTATATTCTCTACTTAAAGGAGACTAGAGTGGTAAATGTGTGTTATACAAGGCAGAATACCATTGAAATAGAGAAAGAAACACGTTCGGTAGCATTGGAAAGCCTTACACTTCACTGAAATGTAGTACTACACTATATAACAGAGTTGAGAGACAATGTTCCCGAGCTGCCTCAGTTCATAACAGTGTGTAGGAAGTTGTTTGATAAAGTGGGCAAAGCTTATACTTGGACCAGAAGGCAGAATATAGGAAACTACATGAAAACTTGGATAATTCAGAGGAAATGACTGACAACAGATGAGAACTTGTTTAGAACAGCTCAAAGAGATTCTCCAACTCAGTTCTTAGTGTAGAAAAGCTAGCTAAGATCCTGGAAATCCTTAATTCGAGTGAAGATCACATGAAACACTGTATGAATCCTATATTCTTTTCTTAAAGGAGACTAGAGTGGTAAAAGTGTGTTATACAAGGCAGAATACCATTGAAATAGAGAAAGAAACACGTTCGGCAGCTTTGGAAAGCCTTACACTTCACTGAAATGTAGTACTACACTCTATAACACAGTTGAGAGACAATGTTCCCGAGCTGCCTCAGTTCATAACAGTGTGTAGGAAGTTGTTTGATAAAGTGGGCAAAGCTTATACTTGGACGAGAAGGCAGAAAATAGGAAACTACATGAAAACTTGGATAATTCAGAGAAAATGACTGTAAACAGATGAGAACTTGTTTTGAACAGCTCCAAGAGATTCTCGAAGTCAGTTCTTAGTGTAGAAAAGGTAGCTAAGATCCGGGAAATCCTTAATTCGAGTTAAGATCACATGAAACACTGTATGAATCCTATATTCTTTACTTAAAGGAGACTAGAGTGGTAAATGTGTGTTATACAAGGCAGAATACCATTGAAATAGAGAAAGAAACACGTTCGGTAGCTTTGGAAAGCCTTACACTTCACTGAAATGTCGTACTACACTCTATAACAGAGTTGAGAGACAATGTTCCCGAGCTGCCTCAGTTCATAACAGTGTGTAGGAAGTTGTTTGATAAAGTGGGCAAAGCTTATACTTGGACCAGAAGGCAGAATATAGGAAACTACATGAAAACTTGGATAATTCAGAGAAAATGACAGTAAACAGATGATAACTTGTTTAGAACAGCTCAAAAAGAATCTCCAAGTCAGTTCTTATTGTAGAAAAGGTAGCTAAGATCCGGGAAATCCTTAATTCGAGTTAAGATCACATGAAACAGTGTATGAATCGTATATTCTTTACTTAAAGGAGACTAGAGTGGTAAATGTGTGTTATACAAGGCAGAATACCAATCAAGTAGAGAAAGAAACACGTTGGGCAGCTTTGGAAAGCCTTACACTTCACTGAAATGTAGTACTACACTCTATAACACAGTTGAGAGACAATGTTCCCGAGCTGCCTCAGTTCATAACAGTGTGTAGGAAGTTGTTTGATAAAGTGGGCAAAGCTTATACTTGGACCAGAAGGAGAATATAGGAAACTACATGAAAACATGGATAATTCAGAGAAAATGACTGTAAAGAGATTAGAACTTGTTTAGAGCAGCTCAAAGAGATTCTCCAAGTCAGTACTTAGTGTAGAAAATGTAGCTAAGATCCGGGAAATCCTTAATTCGAGTTAAGATCACATGAAACAGTGTATGAATCCTATATTCTTTACTTAAAGGAGACTAGAGTGGTACAAGTGTGTTATACAAGGCAGAATACCGTTGAAATTGAGAAAGAAACACGTTCGGCAGCTTTGTAAAGCCTTACACTTCACTGAAATGTAGTACTACACTCTATAACACAGTTGAGAGACAATGTTCCCGAGCTGTCTCAGTTCATAACATTGTGTAGGAACTTGTTTGATAAACTGGGCAAAGCTTATACTTGGACCAGAAGGCAGAATATAGGAAACTACATGAAAACATGGATAATTCAGAGGAAATGACTGACAACAGATGAGAACTTGTTTAGAACAGCTCAAAGAGATTCTCCAACTCAGTTCTTAGTGTAGAAAAGCTAGCTAAGATCCTGGAAATCCTTAATTCGAGTGAAGATCACATGAAACACTGTATGAATCCTATATTCTTTTCTTAAAGGAGACTAGAGTGGTAAAAGTGTGTTATACAAGGCAGAATACCATTGAAATAGAGAAAGAAACACGTTCGGCAGCTTTGGAAAGCCTTACACTTCACTGAAATGTAGTACTACACTCTATAACACAGTTGAGAGACAATGTTCCCGAGCTGCCTCAGTTCATAACAGTGTGCAGGAAGTTGTTTGATAAAGTGGGCAAAGCTTATACTTGGACGAGAAGGCAGAAAATAGGAAACTACATGAAAACTTGGATAATTCAGAGAAAATGACTGTAAACAGATGAGAACTTGTTTTGAACAGCTCCAAGAGATTCTCGAAGTCAGTTCTTAGTGTAGAAAAGGTAGCTAAGATCCGGGAAATCCTTAATTCGAGTTAAGATCACATGAAACACTGTATGAATCCTATATTCTTTACTTAAAGGAGACTAGAGTGGTAAATGTGTGTTATACAAGGCAGAATACCATTGAAATAGAGAAAGAAACACGTTCGGTAGCTTTGGAAAGCCTTACACTTCACTGAAATGTAGTACTACACTCTATAACAGAGTTGAGAGACAATGTTCCCGAGCTGCCTCAGTTCATAACAGTGTGTAGGAAGTTGTTTGATAAAGTGGGCAAAGCTTATACTTGGACCAGAAGGCAGAATATAGGAAACTACATGAAAACTTGGATAATTCAGAGAAAATGACAGTAAACAGATGATAACTTGTTTAGAACAGCTCAAAAAGAATCTCCAAGTCAGTTCTTAGTGTAGAAAAGGTAGCTAAGATCCGGGAAATCCTTAATTCGAGTTAAGATCACATGAAACAGTGTATGAATCGTATATTCTTTACTTAAAGGAGACTAGAGTGGTAAATGTGTGTCATACAAGGTAGAATACCAATCAAGTAGAGAAAGAAACACGTTGGGCAGCTTTGGAAAGCCTTACACTTCACTGAAACGTAGTACTACACTCTATAACACAGTTGAGAGACAATGTTCCCGAGCTGCCTCAGTTCATAACAGTGTGTAGGAAGTTGTTTGATAAAGTGGGCAAAGCTTATACTTGGACCAGAAGGAGAATATAGGAAACTACATGAAAACATGGATAATTCAGAGAAAATGACTGTAAAGAGATTAGAACTTGTTTAGAGCAGCTCAAAGAGATTCTCCAAGTCAGTACTTAGTGTAGAAAATGTAGCTAAGATCCGGGAAATCCTTAATTCGAGTTAAGATCACATGAAACACTGTATGAATCCTATATTCTTTACTTAAAGGACACTAGAGTGGTAAATGTGTGTTATACAAGGCAGAATATAATTGAAATAGAGAAAGAAACACGTTCGGCAGCTTTGGAAAGCCATACACTTCACTAAAATGTAGTACTACACTCTATAACACAGTTGAGAGACAATGTTCCCGAGCTGCCTCAGTTCATAACAGTGTGTAGGAAGTTGTTTCATAAAGTGGGCAAAGCTTATACTTGGACCAGAAGGCAAAATTTAGGAAACTACATGAAAACATGGATAATTCAGAGAAAATGACTGTAAGCAGATGAGAACTTGTTTACAACAGCTCAAAGAGATTCTCAAAGCCAGTTCTTAGTGTAGAAAAGGTATTTAAGATTCGGGAAATCCTTAATTCGAGTTAAGATCTCATGAAACAGTGTATGAATCCTATATTCTTTACTTAAAGGAGACTTGAGTGGTAAAAGTGTGTTATACAAGGCAGAATACCATTGAAATAGAGAAAAAAACACGATCGGCAGCTTTGGAAAGCCATACACTTCACTGAAACGTAGTACTACACTCTATAATACAGTTGAGAGACAATGTTCCCGAGCTGCCTCAGTTCATAACAGTGTGTAGGAAGTTGTTTGATAAAGTTGGCAAAGCTTATACTTGGACGAGAAGGCAGAAATAGGAAACTACATGAAAACTTGGATAATTAAGAGAAAATGACTGTAAACAGATGAGAACTTGTTTTGAACAGCTCAAAGAGATTCTCCAAGTCAGTTCTTAGTGTAGAAAAGGTAGCTAAGATCTGGGAAATCCTTAATTCGAGTTAAGATCACATGAAACACTGTATGAATCCTATATTCTTTACTTAAAGGAGACTAGAGTGGTAAATGTGTGTTACACAAGGCAGAATACCATTGAAATAGAGAAAGTAACACGTTCTGTAGCTTTGGAAAGCCTTACACTTCACTGAAATGTAGTACTACACTCTATAACACAGTTGAGAGACAATATTCCCTAGCTGCCTCAGTTCATAACAGTGTGTAGGAAGTTGTTTGATAAAGTGGGCAAAGCTTATACTTGGACCAGAAGGCAGAATATTGGAAACTACATGAAAACTTGGATAATTCAGAGAAAATGACTTTAAACAGATGAGAACTTGTTTAGAACAGCTCCAAGAGATTCTCCAAGTCAGTTCTTCGTGTAGAAAAGGTAGCTAAGATCCGGGAAATCCTTAATTCGAGTTAAGATCACATGAAACAGTGTAAGAATCCTATATTCTTTACTTAAAGGAGACTAGAGTGGTAAATGTGTGTTATACAAGGCAGAATACCATTGAAATAGAGAAAGTAACACGTTCTGTAGCTTTGGAAAGCCTTACACTTCACTGAAATGTCGTACTACACTCTATAACAGAGTTGAGAGACAATGTTCCCGAGCTGCCTCAGTTCATAACAGTGTGTAGAAAGTTGTTTGATAAAGTGGGCAAAGCTTATACTTGGACCAGAAGGCAGAATATTGGAAACTACATGAAAACTTGGATAATTCAGAGAAAATGACTTTAAACAGATGAGAACTTGTTTAGAACAGTTCCAAGAGATTCTCCAAGTCAGTTCTTAGTGTAGAAAAGGTAGCTAAGATCCGGAAAATCCTTAATTCGAGTTAAGATCACATGAAACAGTGTATGAATCGTATATTCTTTACTTAAAGGAGACTAGAGTGATAAATGTGTGTTATACAAGGCAGAATACCAATCAAGTAGAGAAATAAACACGTTGGGCAGCTTTGGAAAGCCTTACACTTCACTGAAATGTAGTACTACACTCTATAACACAGTTGAGAGACAATGTTCCCGAGCTGCCTCAGTTCATAACAGTGTGTAGGAAGTTGTTTGATAAAGTGGGCAAAGCTTATACTTGGACCAGAAGGAGAATATAGGAAACTACATGAAAACATGGACAATTCAGAGAAAATGACTGTAAAGAGATTAGTACTTGTTTAGAGCAGCTCAAAGAGATTCTCCAAGTCAGTTCTTAGTGTAAAAAAGGTAGCTAAGATCCGGAAAATCCTTAATTCGAGTTAAGATCACATGAAACAGTGTATGAATCCTATATTCTTTACTTAAAGGAGACTAGAGTGGTACAAGTGTGTTATACAAGGCAGAATACCATTGAAATTGAGAAAGAAACACGTTCGGCAGCTTTGTAAAGCCTTACACTTCACTGAAATGTAGTACTACACTCTATAACACAGTTGAGAGACAATGTTCCCGAGCTGTCTCAGTTCATAACAGTGTGTAGGAACTTGTTTGATAAACTGGGCAAAGCTTATACTTGGACCAGAAGGCAGAATATAGGAAACTACATGAAAACATGGATAATTCAGAGGAAATGACTGACAACAGATGAGAACTTGTTTAGAACAGCTCAAAGAGATTCTCCAACTCAGTTCTTAGTGTAGAAAAGCTAGCTAAGATCCTGGAAATCCTTAATTCGAGTGAAGATCACATGAAACACTGTATGAATCCTATATTCTTTTCTTAAAGGAGACTAGAGTGGTAAAAGTGTGTTATACAAGGCAGAATACCATTGAAATAGAGAAAGAAACACGTTCGGCAGCTTTGGAAAGCCTTACACTTCACTGAAATGTAGTACTACACTCTATAACACAGTTGAGAGACAATGTTCCCGAGCTGCCTCAGTTCATAACAGTGTGCAGGAAGTTGTTTGATAAAGTGGGCAAAGCTTATACTTGGACGAGAAGGCAGAAAATAGGAAACTACATGAAAACTTGGATAATTCAGAGAAAATGACTGTAAACAGATGAGAACTTGTTTTGAACAGCTCCAAGAGATTCTCGAAGTCAGTTCTTAGTGTAGAAAAGGTAGCTAAGATCCGGGAAATCCTTAATTCGAGTTAAGATCACATGAAACACTGTATGAATCCTATATTCTTTACTTAAAGGAGACTAGAGTGGTAAATGTGTGTTATACAAGGCAGAATACCTTTGAAATAGAGAAAGAAACACGTTCGGTAGCTTTGGAAAGCCTTACACTTCACTGAAATGTAGTACTACACTCTATAACAGAGTTGAGAGACAATGTTCCCGAGCTGCCTCAGTTCATAACAGTGTGTAGGAAGTTGTTTGATAAAGTGGGCAAAGCTTATACTTGGACCAGAAGGCAGAATATAGGAAACTACATGAAAACTTGGATAATTCAGAGAAAATGACAGTAAACAGATGATAACTTGTTTAGAACAGCTCAAAAAGAATCTCCAAGTCAGTTCTTAGTGTAGAAAAGGTAGCTAAGATCCGGGAAATCCTTAATTCGAGTTAAGATCACATGAAACAGTGTATGAATCGTATATTCTTTACTTAAAGGAGACTAGAGTGGTAAATGTGTGTCATACAAGGTAGAATACCAATCAAGTAGAGAAAGAAACACGTTGGGCAGCTTTGGAAAGCCTTACACTTCACTGAAACGTAGTACTACACTCTATAACACAGTTGAGAGACAATGTTCCCGAGCTGCCTCAGTTCATAACAGTGTGTAGGAAGTTGTTTGATAAAGTGGGCAAAGCTTATACTTGGACCAGAAGGAGAATATAGGAAACTACATGAAAACATGGATAATTCAGAGAAAATGACTGTAAAGAGATTAGAACTTGTTTAGAGCAGCTCAAAGAGATTCTCCAAGTCAGTACTTAGTGTAGAAAATGTAGCTAAGATCCGGGAAATCCTTAATTCGAGTTAAGATCACATGAAACACTGTATGAATCCTATATTCTTTACTTAAAGGACACTAGAGTGGTAAATGTGTGTTATACAAGGCAGAATATAATTGAAATAGAGAAAGAAACACGTTCGGCAGCTTTGGAAAGCCATACACTTCACTAAAATGTAGTACTACACTCTATAACACAGTTGAGAGACAATGTTCCCGAGCTGCCTCAGTTCATAACAGTGTGTAGGAAGTTGTTTCATAAAGTGGGCAAAGCTTATACTTGGACCAGAAGGCAAAATTTAGGAAACTACATGAAAACATGGATAATTCAGAGAAAATGACTGTAAGCAGATGAGAACTTGTTTACAACAGCTCAAAGAGATTCTCAAAGCCAGTTCTTAGTGTAGAAAAGGTATTTAAGATTCGGGAAATCCTTAATTCGAGTTAAGATCTCATGAAACAGTGTATGAATCCTATATTCTTTACTTAAAGGAGACTTGAGTGGTAAAAGTGTGTTATACAAGGCAGAATACCATTGAAATAGAGAAAAAAACACGATCGGCAGCTTTGGAAAGCCATACACTTCACTGAAACGTAGTACTACACTCTATAATACAGTTGAGAGACAATGTTCCCGAGCTGCCTCAGTTCATAACAGTGTGTAGGAAGTTGTTTGATAAAGTTGGCAAAGCTTATACTTGGACGAGAAGGCAGAAATAGGAAACTACATGAAAACTTGGATAATTAAGAGAAAATGACTGTAAACAGATGAGAACTTGTTTTGAACAGCTCAAAGAGATTCTCCAAGTCAGTTCTTAGTGTAGAAAAGGTAGCTAAGATCTGGGAAATCCTTAATTCGAGTTAAGATCACATGAAACACTGTATGAATCCTATATTCTTTACTTAAAGGAGACTAGAGTGGTAAATGTGTGTTACACAAGGCAGAATACCATTGAAATAGAGAAAGTAACACGTTCTGTAGCTTTGGAAAGCCTTACACTTCACTGAAATGTAGTACTACACTCTATAACACAGTTGAGAGACAATATTCCCTAGCTGCCTCAGTTCATAACAGTGTGTAGGAAGTTGTTTGATAAAGTGGGCAAAGCTTATACTTGGACCAGAAGGCAGAATATTGGAAACTACATGAAAACTTGGATAATTCAGAGAAAATGACTTTAAACAGATGAGAACTTGTTTAGAACAGCTCCAAGAGATTCTCCAAGTCAGTTC
Source organism: Pipistrellus hanaki (assembly GCF_964339955.1). NCBI lineage: Eukaryota > Metazoa > Chordata > Mammalia > Chiroptera > Vespertilionidae > Pipistrellus > Pipistrellus hanaki. The sequence continues at coordinate 733,228 of NW_028182295.1, forward strand.
TTCGTGTAGAAAAGGTAGCTAAGATCCGGGAAATCCTTAATTCGAGTTAAGATCACATGAAACAGTGTAAGAATCCTATATTCTTTACTTAAAGGAGACTAGAGTGGTAAATGTGTGTTATACAAGGCAGAATACCATTGAAATAGAGAAAGTAACACGTTCTGTAGCTTTGGAAAGCCTTACACTTCACTGAAATGTCGTACTACACTCTATAACAGAGTTGAGAGACAATGTTCCCGAGCTGCCTCAGTTCATAACAGTGTGTAGAAAGTTGTTTGATAAAGTGGGCAAAGCTTATACTTGGACCAGAAGGCAGAATATTGGAAACTACATGAAAACTTGGATAATTCAGAGAAAATGACTTTAAACAGATGAGAACTTGTTTAGAACAGTTCCAAGAGATTCTCCAAGTCAGTTCTTAGTGTAGAAAAGGTAGCTAAGATCCGGAAAATCCTTAATTCGAGTTAAGATCACATGAAACAGTGTATGAATCGTATATTCTTTACTTAAAGGAGACTAGAGTGATAAATGTGTGTTATACAAGGCAGAATACCAATCAAGTAGAGAAATAAACACGTTGGGCAGCTTTGGAAAGCCTTACACTTCACTGAAATGTAGTACTACACTCTATAACACAGTTGAGAGACAATGTTCCCGAGCTGCCTCAGTTCATAACAGTGTGTAGGAAGTTGTTTGATAAAGTGGGCAAAGCTTATACTTGGACCAGAAGGAGAATATAGGAAACTACATGAAAACATGGACAATTCAGAGAAAATGACTGTAAAGAGATTAGTACTTGTTTAGAGCAGCTCAAAGAGATTCTCCAAGTCAGTTCTTAGTGTAAAAAAGGTAGCTAAGATCCGGAAAATCCTTAATTCGAGTTAAGATCACATGAAACAGTGTATGAATCCTATATTCTTTACTTAAAGGAGACTAGAGTGGTACAAGTGTGTTATACAAGGCAGAATACCATTGAAATTGAGAAAGAAACACGTTCGGCAGCTTTGTAAAGCCTTACACTTCACTGAAATGTAGTACTACACTCTATAACACAGTTGAGAGACAATGTTCCCGAGCTGTCTCAGTTCATAACAGTGTGTAGGAACTTGTTTGATAAACTGGGCAAAGCTTATACTTGGACCAGAAGGCAGAATATAGGAAACTACATGAAAACATGGATAATTCAGAGGAAATGACTGACAACAGATGAGAACTTGTTTAGAACAGCTCAAAGAGATTCTCCAACTCAGTTCTTAGTGTAGAAAAGCTAGCTAAGATCCTGGAAATCCTTAATTCGAGTGAAGATCACATGAAACACTGTATGAATCCTATATTCTTTTCTTAAAGGAGACTAGAGTGGTAAAAGTGTGTTATACAAGGCAGAATACCATTGAAATAGAGAAAGAAACACGTTCGGCAGCTTTGGAAAGCCTTACACTTCACTGAAATGTAGTACTACACTCTATAACACAGTTGAGAGACAATGTTCCCGAGCTGCCTCAGTTCATAACAGTGTGCAGGAAGTTGTTTGATAAAGTGGGCAAAGCTTATACTTGGACGAGAAGGCAGAAAATAGGAAACTACATGAAAACTTGGATAATTCAGAGAAAATGACTGTAAACAGATGAGAACTTGTTTTGAACAGCTCCAAGAGATTCTCGAAGTCAGTTCTTAGTGTAGAAAAGGTAGCTAAGATCCGGGAAATCCTTAATTCGAGTTAAGATCACATGAAACACTGTATGAATCCTATATTCTTTACTTAAAGGAGACTAGAGTGGTAAATGTGTGTTATACAAGGCAGAATACCTTTGAAATAGAGAAAGAAACACGTTCGGTAGCTTTGGAAAGCCTTACACTTCACTGAAATGTAGTACTACACTCTATAACAGAGTTGAGAGACAATGTTCCCGAGCTGCCTCAGTTCATAACAGTGTGTAGGAAGTTGTTTGATAAAGTGGGCAAAGCTTATACTTGGACCAGAAGGCAGAATATAGGAAACTACATGAAAACTTGGATAATTCAGAGAAAATGACAGTAAACAGATGATAACTTGTTTAGAACAGCTCAAAAAGAATCTCCAAGTCAGTTCTTAGTGTAGAAAAGGTAGCTAAGATCCGGGAAATCCTTAATTCGAGTTAAGATCACATGAAACAGTGTATGAATCGTATATTCTTTACTTAAAGGAGACTAGAGTGGTAAATGTGTGTCATACAAGGCAGAATACCAATCAAGTAGAGAAAGAAACACGTTGGGCAGCTTTGGAAAGCCTTACACTTCACTGAAACGTAGTACTACACTCTATAACACAGTTGAGAGACAATGTTCCCGAGCTGCCTCAGTTCATAACAGTGTGTAGGAAGTTGTTTGATAAAGTGGGCAAAGCTTATACTTGGACCAGAAGGAGAATATAGGAAACTACATGAAAACATGGATAATTCAGAGAAAATGACTGTAAAGAGATTAGAACTTGTTTAGAGCAGCTCAAAGAGATTCTCCAAGTCAGTACTTAGTGTAGAAAATGTAGCTAAGATCCGGGAAATCCTTAATTCGAGTTAAGATCACATGAAACACTGTATGAATCCTATATTCTTTACTTAAAGGACACTAGAGTGGTAAATGTGTGTTATACAAGGCAGAATATAATTGAAATAGAGAAAGAAACACGTTCGGCAGCTTTGGAAAGCCATACACTTCACTAAAATGTAGTACTACACTCTATAACACAGTTGAGAGACAATGTTCCCGAGCTGCCTCAGTTCATAACAGTGTGTAGGAAGTTGTTTCATAAAGTGGGCAAAGCTTATACTTGGACCAGAAGGCAAAATTTAGGAAACTACATGAAAACATGGATAATTCAGAGAAAATGACTGTAAGCAGATGAGAACTTTTTTACAACAGCTCAAAGAGATTCTCAAAGCCAGTTCTTAGTGTAGAAAAGGTATTTAAGATTCGGGAAATCCTTAATTCGAGTTAAGATCTCCTGAAACAGTGTATGAATCCTATATTCTTTACTTAAAGGAGACTTGAGTGGTAAAAGTGTGTTATACAAGGCAGAATACCATTGAAATAGAGAAAAAAACACGATGGGCAGCTTTGGAAAGCCATACACTTCACTGAAATGTAGTACTACACTCTATAATACAGTTGAGAGACAATGTTCCCGAGCTGCCTCAGTTCATAACAGTGTGTGTAAGAGGTTGTTTGATAAAGTTGGCAAAGCTTATACTTGGACGAGAAGGCAGAAATAGGAAACTACATGAAAACTTGGATAATTCAGAGAAAATGACTGTAAACAGATGAGAACTTGTTTTGAACAGCTCAAAGAGATTCTCCAACTCAGTTCTTAGTGTAGAAAACGTAGCTAAGATCTGGGAAATCCTTAATTCGAGTTAAGATCACATGAAACACTGTATGAATCCTATATTCTTTACTTAAAGGAGACTAGAGTGGTAAATGTGTGTTACACAAGGCAGACTACCATTGAAATAGAGAAAGTAACACGTTCTGTAGCTTTGGAAAGCCTTACACTTCACTGAAATGTAGTACTACACTCTATAACACAGTTGAGAGACAATGTTCCCGAGCTGCCTCAGTTCATAACAGTGTGTAGGAAGTTGTTTGATAAAGTGGGCAAAGCTTATACTTGGACCAGAAGGAGAATATAGGAAACTACATGAAAACATGGACAATTCAGAGAAAATGACTGTAAAGAGATTAGTACTTGTTTAGAGCAGCTCAAAGAGATTCTCCAAGTCAGTACTTAGTGTAGAAAATGTAGCTAAGATCCGGGAAATCCTTAATTCGAGTTAAGATCACATGAAACACTGTATGAATCCTATATTCTTTACTTAAAGGAAACTAGAGTGGTAAATGTGTGTTATACAAGGCAGAATACCATTGTAATAGAGAAAGAAACACGATCGGCAGCTTTGGAAAGCCATACACTTCACTGAAATGTAGTACTACACTCTATAACACAGTTGAGAGACAATGTTCCCAAGCTGCCTCAGTTTATAACAGTGTCTAGGAAGTCGTTTAATAAAGTGGCAAAGCTTATACTTGGACGAGAAGGCAGAAAATAGGAAACTACATGAAAACTTGGATAATTCAGAGAAAATGACTGTAAACAGATGAGAACTTGTTTTGAACAGCTCCAAGAGATTCTCGAAGTCAGTTCTTAGTGTAGAAAAGGTAGCTAAGATCCGGGAAATCCTTAATTCGAGTTAAGATCACATGAAACACTGTATGAATCCTATATTCTCTACTTAAAGGAGACTAGAGTGGTAAATGTGTGTTATACAAGGCAGAATACCATTGAAATAGAGAAAGAAACACGTTCGGTAGCATTGGAAAGCCTTACACTTCACTGAAATGTAGTACTACACTATATAACAGAGTTGAGAGACAATGTTCCCGAGCTGCCTCAGTTCATAACAGTGTGTAGGAAGTTGTTTGATAAAGTGGGCAAAGCTTATACTTGGACCAGAAGGCAGAATATAGGAAACTACATGAAAACTTGGATAATTCAGAGGAAATGACTGACAACAGATGAGAACTTGTTTAGAACAGCTCAAAGAGATTCTCCAACTCAGTTCTTAGTGTAGAAAAGCTAGCTAAGATCCTGGAAATCCTTAATTCGAGTGAAGATCACATGAAACACTGTATGAATCCTATATTCTTTTCTTAAAGGAGACTAGAGTGGTAAAAGTGTGTTATACAAGGCAGAATACCATTGAAATAGAGAAAGAAACACGTTCGGCAGCTTTGGAAAGCCTTACACTTCACTGAAATGTAGTACTACACTCTATAACACAGTTGAGAGACAATGTTCCCGAGCTGCCTCAGTTCATAACAGTGTGTAGGAAGTTGTTTGATAAAGTGGGCAAAGCTTATACTTGGACGAGAAGGCAGAAAATAGGAAACTACATGAAAACTTGGATAATTCAGAGAAAATGACTGTAAACAGATGAGAACTTGTTTTGAACAGCTCCAAGAGATTCTCGAAGTCAGTTCTTAGTGTAGAAAAGGTAGCTAAGATCCGGGAAATCCTTAATTCGAGTTAAGATCACATGAAACACTGTATGAATCCTATATTCTTTACTTAAAGGAGACTAGAGTGGTAAATGTGTGTTATACAAGGCAGAATACCATTGAAATAGAGAAAGAAACACGTTCGGTAGCTTTGGAAAGCCTTACACTTCACTGAAATGTCGTACTACACTCTATAACAGAGTTGAGAGACAATGTTCCCGAGCTGCCTCAGTTCATAACAGTGTGTAGGAAGTTGTTTGATAAAGTGGGCAAAGCTTATACTTGGACCAGAAGGCAGAATATAGGAAACTACATGAAAACTTGGATAATTCAGAGAAAATGACAGTAAACAGATGATAACTTGTTTAGAACAGCTCAAAAAGAATCTCCAAGTCAGTTCTTATTGTAGAAAAGGTAGCTAAGATCCGGGAAATCCTTAATTCGAGTTAAGATCACATGAAACAGTGTATGAATCGTATATTCTTTACTTAAAGGAGACTAGAGTGGTAAATGTGTGTTATACAAGGCAGAATACCAATCAAGTAGAGAAAGAAACACGTTGGGCAGCTTTGGAAAGCCTTACACTTCACTGAAATGTAGTACTACACTCTATAACACAGTTGAGAGACAATGTTCCCGAGCTGCCTCAGTTCATAACAGTGTGTAGGAAGTTGTTTGATAAAGTGGGCAAAGCTTATACTTGGACCAGAAGGAGAATATAGGAAACTACATGAAAACATGGATAATTCAGAGAAAATGACTGTAAAGAGATTAGAACTTGTTTAGAGCAGCTCAAAGAGATTCTCCAAGTCAGTACTTAGTGTAGAAAATGTAGCTAAGATCCGGGAAATCCTTAATTCGAGTTAAGATCACATGAAACAGTGTATGAATCCTATATTCTTTACTTAAAGGAGACTAGAGTGGTACAAGTGTGTTATACAAGGCAGAATACCGTTGAAATTGAGAAAGAAACACGTTCGGCAGCTTTGTAAAGCCTTACACTTCACTGAAATGTAGTACTACACTCTATAACACAGTTGAGAGACAATGTTCCCGAGCTGTCTCAGTTCATAACATTGTGTAGGAACTTGTTTGATAAACTGGGCAAAGCTTATACTTGGACCAGAAGGCAGAATATAGGAAACTACATGAAAACATGGATAATTCAGAGGAAATGACTGACAACAGATGAGAACTTGTTTAGAACAGCTCAAAGAGATTCTCCAACTCAGTTCTTAGTGTAGAAAAGCTAGCTAAGATCCTGGAAATCCTTAATTCGAGTGAAGATCACATGAAACACTGTATGAATCCTATATTCTTTTCTTAAAGGAGACTAGAGTGGTAAAAGTGTGTTATACAAGGCAGAATACCATTGAAATAGAGAAAGAAACACGTTCGGCAGCTTTGGAAAGCCTTACACTTCACTGAAATGTAGTACTACACTCTATAACACAGTTGAGAGACAATGTTCCCGAGCTGCCTCAGTTCATAACAGTGTGCAGGAAGTTGTTTGATAAAGTGGGCAAAGCTTATACTTGGACGAGAAGGCAGAAAATAGGAAACTACATGAAAACTTGGATAATTCAGAGAAAATGACTGTAAACAGATGAGAACTTGTTTTGAACAGCTCCAAGAGATTCTCGAAGTCAGTTCTTAGTGTAGAAAAGGTAGCTAAGATCCGGGAAATCCTTAATTCGAGTTAAGATCACATGAAACACTGTATGAATCCTATATTCTTTACTTAAAGGAGACTAGAGTGGTAAATGTGTGTTATACAAGGCAGAATACCATTGAAATAGAGAAAGAAACACGTTCGGTAGCTTTGGAAAGCCTTACACTTCACTGAAATGTAGTACTACACTCTATAACAGAGTTGAGAGACAATGTTCCCGAGCTGCCTCAGTTCATAACAGTGTGTAGGAAGTTGTTTGATAAAGTGGGCAAAGCTTATACTTGGACCAGAAGGCAGAATATAGGAAACTACATGAAAACTTGGATAATTCAGAGAAAATGACAGTAAACAGATGATAACTTGTTTAGAACAGCTCAAAAAGAATCTCCAAGTCAGTTCTTAGTGTAGAAAAGGTAGCTAAGATCCGGGAAATCCTTAATTCGAGTTAAGATCACATGAAACAGTGTATGAATCGTATATTCTTTACTTAAAGGAGACTAGAGTGGTAAATGTGTGTCATACAAGGTAGAATACCAATCAAGTAGAGAAAGAAACACGTTGGGCAGCTTTGGAAAGCCTTACACTTCACTGAAACGTAGTACTACACTCTATAACACAGTTGAGAGACAATGTTCCCGAGCTGCCTCAGTTCATAACAGTGTGTAGGAAGTTGTTTGATAAAGTGGGCAAAGCTTATACTTGGACCAGAAGGAGAATATAGGAAACTACATGAAAACATGGATAATTCAGAGAAAATGACTGTAAAGAGATTAGAACTTGTTTAGAGCAGCTCAAAGAGATTCTCCAAGTCAGTACTTAGTGTAGAAAATGTAGCTAAGATCCGGGAAATCCTTAATTCGAGTTAAGATCACATGAAACACTGTATGAATCCTATATTCTTTACTTAAAGGACACTAGAGTGGTAAATGTGTGTTATACAAGGCAGAATATAATTGAAATAGAGAAAGAAACACGTTCGGCAGCTTTGGAAAGCCATACACTTCACTAAAATGTAGTACTACACTCTATAACACAGTTGAGAGACAATGTTCCCGAGCTGCCTCAGTTCATAACAGTGTGTAGGAAGTTGTTTCATAAAGTGGGCAAAGCTTATACTTGGACCAGAAGGCAAAATTTAGGAAACTACATGAAAACATGGATAATTCAGAGAAAATGACTGTAAGCAGATGAGAACTTGTTTACAACAGCTCAAAGAGATTCTCAAAGCCAGTTCTTAGTGTAGAAAAGGTATTTAAGATTCGGGAAATCCTTAATTCGAGTAGAGATCTCATGAAACAGTGTATGAATCCTATATTCTTTACTTAAAGGAGACTTGAGTGGTAAAAGTGTGTTATACAAGGCAGAATACCATTGAAATAGAGAAAAAAACACGATCGGCAGCTTTGGAAAGCCATACACTTCACTGAAATGTAGTACTACACTCTATAATACAGTTGAGAGACAATGTTCCCGAGCTGCCTCAGTTCATAACAGTGTGTAGGAAGTTGTTTGATAAAGATGGCAAAGCTTATACTTGGACGAGAAGGCAGAAATAGGAAACTACATGAAAACTTGGATAATTCAGAGAAAATGACTGTAAACAGATGAGAACTTGTTTTGAACAGCTCAAAGAGATTCTCCAAGTCAGTTCTTAGTGTAGAAAAGGTAGCTAAGATCTGGGAAATCCTTAATTTGAGTTAAGATCACATGAAACACTGTATGAATCCTATATTCTTTACTTAAAGGAGACTAGAGTGGTAAATGTGTGTTATACAAGGCAGAATACCATTGAAATAGAGAAAGTAACACGTTTTGTAGCTTTGGAAAGCCTTACACTTCACTGAAATGTAGTACTACACTCTATATCACAGTTGAGAGACAATATTCCCTAGCTGCCTCAGTGCATAACAGTGTGTAGGAAGTTGTTTGATAAAGTGGGCAAAGCTTATACTTGGACCAGAAGGCAGAATATTGGAAACTACATGAAAACTTGGATAATTCAGAGAAAATGACTTTAAACAGATGAGAACTTGTTTAGAACAGCTCCAAGAGATTCTCCAAGTCAGTTCTTAGTGTAGAAAAGGTAGCTAAGATCCGGGAAATCCTTAATTCGAGTTAAGATCACATGAAACAGTGTATGAATCCTATATTCTTTACTTAAAGGAGACTAGAGTGGTAGAAGTGTGTTATACAAGGCAGAATACCATTGAAATTGAGAAAGAAACACGTTCGGCAGCTTTGTAAAGCCTTACACTTCACTGATATGTAGTACTACACTCTATAACACAGTTGAGAGACAATGTTCCCGAGCTGTCTCAGTTCATAACAGTGTGTAGGAACTTGTTTGATAAACTGGGCAAAGCTTATACTTGGACCAGAAGGCAGAATATAGGAAACTACATGAAAACATGGATAATTCAGAGGAAATGACTGACAACAGATGAGAACTTGTTTAGAACAGCTCAAAGAGATTCTCCAAGTCAGTTCTTAGTGTAGAAAAGGTAGGTAAGATCCGGGAAATCCTTAATTCGAGTTAAGATCACATGAAACTATCAAGTTACAGCGGGGACGGGAGGAAGATCTGGGGGAGATAATAGATCAACCGAAGGACGTGTATACATGCATATAAGTGCAACCAATGGACACAAAACTCTGGGGAGGGAGGGGATGTGTGGAGGGAGGGAGGGGGTCAAAAAAAATCAATAAAATATATTAAAAAAAAAAAGACCACATGAAACAGTGTTTGAATTCTATATTCTTTACTTAAAGGAGACTAGAGTGGTAAATGTGTGTTATACAAGACAGAATACCATTGAAATAGGGAAAGAAACATGTTTGGCAGCTTTGGAAAGCCTTACACTTCACTGAAATGTAGTACTACACTCTATAACACAGTTGAGAGACAATGTTCCCGAGCTCCCTCAGTTCATAACAGTGTGTAGGAAGTTGTTTGATAAAGTGGGCAAAGCTTATACTTGGACCAGAAGGCAGAATATAGGAAACTACATGAAAACATGGATAATTCAGAGAAAATGACTGTAAACAGATGAGAACTTGTTTAGAACAGCTCAAAGAGATTCTCCAAGTCACTTCTTAGTGTAGAAAAGGTAGCTAAGTTCCGGGAAATCCTTAATTCGAGGTAAGATCACATGAAACACTGTATGGATACTGTATTGTTTACTTAAAAGTGACTAGAGTGGTAAATGTGTGCTATACAAGGAAGAATACCATTGAAACAGAGAAAGAAACACATTCGGCAGCTTTGGAAAGCCTTACACTTCACTGAAATGTAGTACTACACTCTATAACACAGTTCAGAGACAATGTTCCCGAGCTGCCTCAGTTCATAACAGTGTGTAGGAAGTTGTTTGATAAAAGGGGCAAAGATTATACTTTGACCAGTAGGAAGAATATAGGAAACTACGTGAAAACATGGATAATTCAGAGAAAATGACTGTAAACAGATGATAACTAGTTTAGAACAGCTCAAAGACATTCTCCAAATCAGTTCTTAGTGTAGAAAAGGTAGCTAAGATCTGGGAAATCCTTAATTCGAGTTAAGATCACATGAAACACTGTATGAATCCTATATTCTTTACTTAAAGGACACTAGAGTGGTAAATGTGTGTTATACAAGGCAGAATACCATTGAAGTAGAGAAAGTAACACGTTCTGTAGCTTTGGAAAGCCTTACACTTCACTGAAATGTAGTACTACACTCTATAACACAGTTGAGAGACAATATTCCCTAGCTGCCTCAGTTCATAACAGTGTGTAGGAAGTTGTTTGATAAAGTGGGCAAAGCTTATACTTGGACCAGAAGGCAGAATATTGGAAACTACATGAAAACTTGGATAATTCAGAGAAAATGACTTTAAACAGATGAGAACTTGTTTAGAACAGCTCCAAGAGATTCTCCAAGTCAGTTCTTAGTGTAGAAAAGGTAGCTAAGATCCGGGAAATCCTTAATTCGAGTTAAGATCACATGAAACAGTGTTTGAATCCTATATTCTTTACTTAAAGGAGACTAGAGTGGTAAATGTGTGTTATACAAGGCAGAATACCATTGAAATAGAGAAAGAAACACGTTTGGCAGCTTTGGAAAGCCTTACACTTCACTGAAATGTAGTACTACACTCTATAACACAGTTGAGAGACAATGTTCCCGAGCTGCCACAGTTCATAACAGTGTGTAGGAAGTTCTTTGTATATGTGGGCAAAGTTTATACTTGGACCAGAAGGCAGAATATTGGAAACTACATGAAAACTTGGATAATTCAGAGAAAATGACTTTAAACAGATGAGAACTTGTTTAGAACAGCTCCAAGAGATTCTCCAAGTAAGTTCTTAGTGTAGAAAAGTTAGCTAAGATCCGGGAAATCCTTAATTCGAGTTAAGATCACATGAAACACTATATGAATCCTATATTCTTTACTTAAAGGAGACTAGAGTGGTAAATGTGTGTTATACAAGGCAGAATACCATTGAAATAGAGCAAGGAACACGTTTGGCAGCTTTGGAAATCCTTACACTTCACTGAAATGTAGTACTACACTCTATAACACAGTTGAGGGACAATGTTCCCGAGCTGCCTCAGTTCATAACAGTGTGTAGGAAGTTGTTTAATAAACTGGGCAAAGCTTATACTTGGATCAGAAGGCAGAATATAGGAAACTACATGAAAACTTGGATACTTCAGAGAAAATGACTGTAAAGACATGAGAACTTGTTTAGAACAGCTCAAAGAGATTCTCCAAGTCAGTTCTTAGTGTAGAAAAGGTATCTAAGATTCGAAAAATCCTTAATTCGAGTTAAGATCACAGGAAACACTCTATGAATCCTATATTCTTTACTTAAAGGAGACTAGAGTGGTAAATGTGTGTTATACAAGGCAGAATACCATTGAAATGGAGAAAGAAACACGTTCGGTAGCTTTGGAAAGCCTTATACTTAACTGAAATGTAGTACTACACTCTATAACACAGTTGAGAGACAATGTTCCGGAGCTGCCTCAGTTCATAACAGTGTGTAGGAAGTTGTTTGATAAAGGGGGCAAAACTTATACTTGGACCAGAAGGAGAATATAGGAAACTACATGAAAACATGGATAATTCAGAGAAAATGACTATAAAGATATTAGAACTTGTTTAGAGCAGCTCAAAGAGAATCTCCAAGTCAGTATTTAGTGTAGAAAATGTAGCTAAGATCCGGGAAATCCTTAATTCGAGTTAAGATCACATGAAACACTGTATGAATCATATATTCTTTACTTAAAGGACACTAGAGTGGTAAATGTGTGTTATACAAGGCAGAATACCATTGAAATAGAGAAAGAAACACGTTCGGCAGCTTTGGAAATCCTTACACTTAACTGAAATGTAGTACTACACTCTATAACACAGTTGAGGGACAATGTTCCCGAGCTGCCTCAGTTCATAACAGTGTGTAGGAAGTTTTTTGATAAAGTGGGCAAAGCTTATACTTGGACCAGAAGGAGAATATAGGAAACTACATGAAAACATGGATAATTCAGAGAAAATGACTGTAAACAGATGAGAACTTGTTTAGAACAGCTCTAAGAGATTCTCCAAGTCAGTTCTTAGTGTAGAAAAGGTAGCTAAGATCCGGGAAATCCTTAATTCGAGTTAAGATCACATGAAACAGTGTTTGAATCCTATATTCTTTACTTAAAGGAGACTAGAGTGGTAAATGTGTGTTATACAAGGCAGAATACCATTGAAATAGAGAAAGAAACACGTTCGGCAGCTTTGGAAATCCTTACACTTAACTGAAATGTAGTACTACACTCTATAACACAGTTGAGGGACAATGTTCCCGAGCTGCCTCAGTTCATAACAGTGTGTAGGAAGTTGTTTGATAAACTGGGCAAAGCTTATACATGGACCAGAAGGCAGAATATAGGAAACTACATGAAAACATGGATAATTCATAGAAAATGAATGTAAAGAGATGAGAACTTGTTTAGAGCAGCTCAAAGAGATTCTACAAGTCAGTTCTTAGTGTAGAAAGGGTAGCTAAGATCCGGGAAATCCTTCATTCGAGTTAAGATCACATGAAACACTGTATGAATCCTATATTCTTTACTTAAAGGAGACTAGAGTGGTAAATGTGTGTTATACAAGGCAGAATACCATTGAAATAGAGAAAGAAACACGTTCGGCAGCTTTGGAAAGCCTTACACTTCACTGAAATGTAGTACTACACTCTATAACACAGTTGAGACACAATGTTCCTGAGCTGCCTCAGTTCATAACAGTGTGTAGGAAGTTGTTTGATAAAGTGGGCAAAGCTTATACTTGGACCAGAATGCAGAATATAGGAAACTACATGAAAATTTGGATAATTCAGAGAAAATGACTGTAAACAGATGAGAACTTGTTTAGAACAGCTCAAAGAGATTCTCCAAGTCAGTTCTTAGTGTAGAAAAGGTAGCTAAGATCCGGGAAATCCTTAATTCGAGTTAAGATCACATGAAACAGTGTTTGAATCCTATATTCTTTACTTAAAGGAGACTAGAGTGCTAAATGTGTGTTATACAAGGCAGAATACCATTGAAATAGAGAAAGAAACACGTTTGGCAGCTTTGGAAAGCCTTACACTTCACTGAAATGTAGTACTACACTCTATAACACAGTTGAGAGACAATGTTCCCGAGCTGCCACAGTTCATAACAGTGTGTAGGAACTTGTTTGATAAAGTGGGCAAAGCTTATACTTGGACCAGACGGCAGAATATAGGAAACTACATGAAAACATGGATAATTCAGAGAAAATGACTGTAAACAGATGAGAACTTGTTTAGAACAGCTCAAAGAGATTCTCGAAGTCAGTTCTTAGTGTAGAAAAGGTAGCTAAGATCCGGGAAATCCTTAATTCGAGTAAAGATCACATGAAACACTGTATGAATCCTATATTCTTTACTTAAAGGAGACTAGATTGGTAAAAGTGTGTTATACAAGGCAGAATACCATTGAAATAGAGAAAGAAACACGTTCGGTAGCTTTGGAAAGCCTTACACTTCACTGAAATGTAGTACTACACTCTATAACACAGTTGAGAGACAATGTTCCCGAGCTGCCTCAGTTCATAACAGTGTGTAGGTAGTTGTTTGATAAAGTGGGCAAAGCTTTTACTTGGACCAGAAGGCAAAATTTAGGAAACTACATGAAAACTTGGATAATTCAGAGAAAATGACTTTAAACAGATGAGAACTTGTTTAGAACAGCTCCAAGAGATTCTCCAAGTCAGTTCTTAGTGTAGAAAAGTTAGCTAAGATCCGGGAAATCCTTAATTCGAGTTAAGATCACATGAAACACTCTATGAATCCTATATTCTTTACTTAAAGGAGACTACAGTGGTAAATGTGTGTTATACAAGGCAGAATACCATTGAAATGGAGAAAGAAACACGTTCGGTAGCTTTGGAAAGCCTTATACTTAACTGAAATGTAGTACTACACTCTATAACACAGTTGAGAGACAATGTTCCGGAGCTGCCTCAGTTCATAACAGTGTGTAGGAAGTTGTTTGATAAAGGGGGCAAAACTTATACTTGGACCAGAAGGAGAATATAGGAAACTACATGAAAACATGGATAATTCAGAGAAAATGACTATAAAGATATTAGAACTTGTTTAGAGCAGCTCAAAGAGAATCTCCAAGTCAGTATTTAGTGTAGAAAATGTAGCTAAGATCCGGGAAATCCTTAATTCGAGTTAAGATCACATGAAACACTGTATGAATCATATATTCTTTACTTAAAGGACACTAGAGTGGTAAATGTGTGTTATACAAGGCAGAATACCATTGAAATAGAGAAAGAAACACGTTCGGCAGCTTTGGAAATCCTTACACTTAACTGAAATGTAGTACTACACTCTATAACACAGTTGAGGGACAATGTTCCCGAGCTGCCTCAGTTCATAACAGTGTGTAGGAAGTTTTTTGATAAAGTGGGCAAAGCTTATACTTGGACCAGAAGGAGAATATAGGAAACTACATGAAAACATGGATAATTCAGAGAAAATGACTGTAAACAGATGAGAACTTGTTTAGAACAGCTCAAAGAGATTCTACAAGTCAGTTCTTAGTGTAGAAAGGGTAGCTAAGATCCGGGAAATCCTTCATTCGAGTTAAGATCACATGAAACACTGTATGAATCCTATATTCTTTACTTAAAGGAGACTAGAGTGGTAAATGTGTGTTATACAAGGCAGAATACCATTGAAATAGAGAAAGAAACACGTTCGGCAGCTTTGGAAAGCCTTACACTTCACTGAAATGTAGTACTACACTCTATAACACAGTTGAGACACAATGTTCCTGAGCTGCCTCAGTTCATAACAGTGTGTAGGAAGTTGTTTGATAAAGTGGGCAAAGCTTATACTTGGACCAGAATGCAGAATATAGGAAACTACATGAAAACTTGGATAATTCAGAGAAAATGACTGTAAACAGATGAGAACTTGTTTAGAACAGCTCAAAGAGATTCTCCAAGTCAGTTCTTAGTGTAGAAAAGGTAGCTAAGATCCGGGAAATCCTTAATTCGAGTTAAGATCACATGAAACAGTGTTTGAATCCTATATTCTTTACTTAAAGGAGACTAGAGTGCTAAATGTGTGTTATACAAGGCAGAATACCATTGAAATAGAGAAAGAAACACGTTTGGCAGCTTTGTAAAGCCTTACACTTCACTGAAATGTAGTACTACACTCTATAACACAGTTGAGAGACAATGTTCCCGAGCTGCCACAGTTCATAACAGTGTGTAGGAACTTGTTTGATAAAGTGGGCAAAGCTTATACTTGGACCAGACGGCAGAATATAGGAAACTACATGAAAACATGGATAATTCAGAGAAAATGACTGTAAACAGATGAGAACTTGTTTAGAACAGCTCAAAGAGATTCTCGAAGTCAGTTCTTAGTGTAGAAAAGGTAGCTAAGATCCGGGAAATCCTTAATTCGAGTAAAGATCACATGAAACACTGTATGAATCCTATATTCTTTACTTAAAGGAGACTAGATTGGTAAAAGTGTGTTATACAAGGCAGAATACCATTGAAATAGAGAAAGAAACACGTTCGGTAGCTTTGGAAAGCCTTACACTTCACTGAAATGTAGTACTACACTCTATAACACAGTTGAGAGACAATGTTCCCGAGCTGCCTCAGTTCATAACAGTGTGTAGGTAGTTGTTTGATAAAGTGGGCAAAGCTTTTACTTGGACCAGAAGGCAAAATTTAGGAAACTACATGAAAACTTGGATAATTCAGAGAAAATGACTTTAAACAGATGAGAACTTGTTTAGAACAGCTCCAAGAGATTCTCCAAGTCAGTTCTTAGTGTAGAAAAGTTAGCTAAGATCCGGGAAATCCTTAATTCGAGTTAAGATCACATGAAACACTCTATGAATCCTATATTCTTTACTTAAAGGAGACTACAGTGGTAAATGTGTGTTATACAAGGCAGAATACCATTGAAATGGAGAAAGAAACACGTTCGGTAGCTTTGGAAAGCCTTATACTTAACTGAAATGTAGTACTACACTCTATAACACAGTTGAGAGACAATGTTCCGGAGCTGCCTCAGTTCATAACAGTGTGTAGGAAGTTGTTTGATAAAGGGGGCAAAACTTATACTTGGACCAGAAGGAGAATATAGGAAACTACATGAAAACATGGATAATTCAGAGAAAATGACTATAAAGATATTAGAACTTGTTTAGAGCAGCTCAAAGAGAATCTCCAAGTCAGTATTTAGTGTAGAAAATGTAGCTAAGATCCGGGAAATCCTTAATTCGAGTTAAGATCACATGAAACACTGTATGAATCATATATTCTTTACTTAAAGGACACTAGAGTGGTAAATGTGTGTTATACAAGGCAGAATACCATTGAAATAGAGAAAGAAACACGTTCGGCAGCTTTGGAAATCCTTACACTTAACTGAAATGTAGTACTACACTCTATAACACAGTTGAGGGACAATGTTCCCGAGCTGCCTCAGTTCATAACAGTGTGTAGGAAGTTTTTTGATAAAGTGGGCAAAGCTTATACTTGGACCAGAAGGAGAATATAGGAAACTACATGAAAACATGGATAATTCAGAGAAAATGACTGTAAACAGATGAGAACTTGTTTAGAACAGCTCAAAGAGATTCTCCAAGTCAGTTCTTAGTGTAGAAAAGGTAGCTAAGATCCGGGAAATCCTTAATTCGAGTTAAGATCACATGAAACAGTGTTTGAATCCTATATTCTTTACTTAAAGGAGACTAGAGTGGTAAATGTGTGTTATACAAGGCAGAATACCATTGAAATAGAGAAAGAAACACGTTAGGCAGCTTTGGAAATCCTTACACTTAACTGAAATGTAGTACTACACTCTATAACACAGTTGAGGGACAATGTTCCCGAGCTGCCTCAGTTCATAACAGTGTGTAGGAAGTTGTTTGATAAACTGGGCAAAGCTTATACATGGACCAGAAGGCAGAATATAGGAAACTACATGAAAACATGGATAATTCATAGAAAATGACTGTAAAGAGATGAGAACTTGTTTAGAGCAGCTCAAAGAGATTCTACAAGTCAGTTCTTAGTGTAGAAAAGGTAGCTAAGATCCGGGAAATCCTTAATTCGAGTAAAGATCACATGAAACACTGTATGAATCCTATATTCTTTACTTAAAGGAGACTAGATTGGTAAAAGTGTGTTATACAAGGCAGAATACCATTGAAATAGAGAAAGAAACACGTTCGGTAGCTTTGGAAAGCCTTACACTTCACTGAAATGTAGTACTACACTCTATAACACAGTTGAGAGACAATGTTCCCGAGCTGCCTCAGTTCATAACAGTGTGTAGGTAGTTGTTTGATAAAGTGGGCAAAGCTTTTACTTGGACCAGAAGGCAAAATTTAGGAAACTACATGAAAACTTGGATAATTCAGAGAAAATGACTTTAAACAGATGAGAACTTGTTTAGAACAGCTCCAAGAGATTCTCCAAGTCAGTTCTTAGTGTAGAAAAGGTAGCTAAGATCCGGGAAATCCTTAATTCGAGTTAAGATCACATGAAACACTGTATGAATCCTATATTGTTTACTTAAAGGAGACTAGAGTGGTAAATGTGTGTTATACAAGGCAGAATACCATTGAAATAGAGCAAATAACACGTTCGGCAGCTTTGGAAATCCTTACACTTCACTGAAATGTAGTACTACACTCTATAACACAGTTGAGGGACAATGTTCCCGAGCTGCCTCAGTTCATAACAGTGTGTAGGAAGTTGTTTGATAAAGTGGGCAAAACTTATACTTGGACCAGAAGGCAGAATATTGGAAACTACATGAAAATTGGGATACTTCAGAGAAAATGACTGTAAAGAGATGAGAACTTGTTTAGAACAGCTCAAAGAGATTCTCCAAGTCAGTTCTTAGTGTAGAAAAGGTATCTAAGATTCGGAAAATCCTTAATTCGTGTTAAGATCACATGAAACAGTGTTTGAATCCTATATTCTTTACTTAAAGGAGACTAGAGTGGTAAATGTGTGTTATACAAGGCAGAATACCATTGAAATAGAGAAAGAAACACGTTTGGCAGCTTTGGAAAGCCTTACACTTCACTGAAATGTAGTACTACACTCTATAACACAGTTGAGAGACAATGTTCACGAGCTGCCACAGTTCATAACAGTGTGTAGGAAGTTCTTTGTATATGTGGGCAAAGTTTATACTTGGACCAGAAGGCAGAATATTGGAAACTACATGAAAACTTGGATAATTCAGAGAAAATGACTTTAAACAGATGAGAACTTGTTTAGAACAGCTCCAAGAGATTCTCCAAGTCAGTTCTTAGTGTAGAAAAGGTAGCTAAGATCCGGGAAATCCTTAATTCGAGTTAAGATCACATGAAACACTATATGAATCCTATATTCTTTACTTAAAGGAGACTAGAGTGGTAAATGTGTGTTATACAAGGCAGAATACCATTGAAATAGAGCAAGGAACACGTTTGGCAGCTTTGGAAATCCTTACACTTCACTGAAATGTAGTACTACACTCTATAACACAGTTGAGGGACAATGTTCCCGAGCTGCCTCAGTTCATAACAGTGTGTAGGAAGTTGTTTGATAAACTGGGCAAAGCTTATACTTGGATCAGAAGGCAGAATATAGGAAACTACATGAAAACATGGCAAATTCAGAGAAAATGACTGTAAAGAGATTACAACTTGTTTAGAACAGCTCAAAATGATTCTCGAAGTCAGTTGTTCGTGTAGCAAAGGTAGCTAAGATCCGGAAAATCCTTAATTCGAGTTAAGATCACATGAAACACTGTATGAATCCTATATTCTTTACTTAAAGGAGACTAGAGTGGTAAATGTGTGTTATACAAGGCAGAATACCATTGAAATAGAGAAAGAAACACGTTCGGCAGCTTTGGAAATCCTTACACTTCACTGAAATATAGTACTACACTCTATAACACAGTTGAGGGACAATGTTCCCGAGCTGCCTCAGTTCATTACAGTGTGTAGGAAGTTGTTTGATAAACTGGGCAAAGCTTATACTTGGATCAGAAGGCAGAATATAGGAAACTACATGAAAACTTGGATACTTCAGAGAAAATGACTGTAAAGAGATGAGAACTTGTTTAGAACAGCTCAAAGAGATTCTCCAAGTCAGTTCTTAGTGTAGAAAAGGTATCTAAGATTCGGGAAATCCTTAATTCGAGTTAAGATCACATGAAACAGTGTATGAATCCTATATTCTTTACTTAAAGGAGACTAGAGTGGTAAATGTGTGTTATACAAGGCAGAATACCAATGAAGTAGAGAAAGAAACACGTTCGGCAGCTTTGGAAAGCCTTACACTTCACTGAAATGTAGTACTACACTCTATAACACAGTTGAGAGACAATGTTCCCGAGCTGCCTCAGTTCATAACAGTGTGTAGGAAGTTGTTTGATAAACTGGGCAAAGCTTATACATGGACCAGAAGGCAGAATATTGGAAACTACATGAAAACATGGATAATTCATAGAAAATGACTGTAAAGAGATGAGAACTTGTTTAGAGCAGCTCAAAGAGATTCTACAAGTCAGTTCTTAGTGTAGAAAAGGTAGCTAAGATCCGGGAAATCCTTAATTCGAGTTAAGATCACATGAAACAGTGTTTGAATCCTATATTCTTTACTTAAAGGAGACTAGAGTGGTAAATGTGTGTTATACAAGGCAGAATACCATTGAAATAGAGAAAGAAACACGTTCGGCAGCTTTGGAAATCCTTACACTTCACTGAAATGTAGTACTACACTCTATAACACAGTTGAGGGACAATGTTCCCGAGCTGCCTCAGTTCATAACAGTGTGTAGGAAGTTGTTTGATAAAGTGGGCAAAGCTTATACTTGGACCAGAAGGAGAATATAGGAAACTACATGAAAACATGGATACTTCAGAGAAAATGACTGTAAAGAGATGAGAACTTGTTTAGAACAGCTCAAAGAGATTCTCCAAGTCAGTTCTTAGTGTAGAAAAGGTATCTAAGATTCGGAAAATCCTTAATTCGAGTTAAGATCACAGGAAACACTGTATGAATCCTATATTCTTTACTTAAAGGACACTTGAGTGGTAAATGTGTGTTATACAAGGCAGAATACCATTGAAATAGAGAAAGAAACACGTTTGGCAGCTTTGGAAAGCCTTACACTTCACTGAAATGTAGTACTACACTCTATAACACAGTTGAGAGACAATGTTCCCGAGCTGCCACAGTTCATAACAGTGTGTAGGAAGTTCTTTGTATATGTGGGCAAAGTTTATACTTGAACCAGAAGGCAGAATATTGGAAACTACATGAAAACTTGGATAATTCAGAGAAAATGACTTTAAACAGATGAGAACTTGTTTAGAACAGCTCCAAGAGATTCTCCAAGTCAGTTCTTAGTGTAGAAAAGGTAGCTAAGATCCGGGAAATCCTTAATTCGAGTTAAGATCACATGAAACACTATATGAATCCTATATTCTTTACTTAAAGGAGACTAGAGTGGTAAATGTGTGTTATACAAGGCAGAATACCATTGAAATAGAGCAAGGAACACGTTTGGCAGCTTTGGAAATCCTTACACTTCACTGAAATGTAGTACTACACTCTATAACACAGTTGAGGGACAATGTTCCCGAGCTGCCTCAGTTCATAACAGTGTGTAGGAAGTTGTTTGATAAACTGGGCAAAGCTTATACTTGGATCAGAAGGCAGAATATAGGAAACTACATGAAAACATGGCAAATTCAGAGAAAATGACTGTAAAGAGATTACAACTTGTTTAGAACAGCTCAAAATGATTCTCGAAGTCAGTTGTTCGTGTAGCAAAGGTAGCTAAGATCCGGAAAATCCTTAATTCGAGTTAAGATCACATGAAACACTGTATGAATCCTATATTCTTTACTTAAAGGAGACTAGAGTGGTAAATGTGTGTTATACAAGGCAGAATACCATTGAAATAGAGAAAGAAACACGTTCGGCAGCTTTGGAAATCCTTACACTTCACTGAAATATAGTACTACACTCTATAACACAGTTGAGGGACAATGTTCCCGAGCTGCCTCAGTTCATTACAGTGTGTAGGAAGTTGTTTGATAAACTGGGCAAAGCTTATACTTGGATCAGAAGGCAGAATATAGGAAACTACATGAAAACTTGGATACTTCAGAGAAAATGACTGTAAAGAGATGAGAACTTGTTTAGAACAGCTCAAAGAGATTCTCCAAGTCAGTTCTTAGTGTAGAAAAGGTATCTAAGATTCGGGAAATCCTTAATTCGAGTTAAGATCACATGAAACAGTGTATGAATCCTATATTCTTTACTTAAAGGAGACTAGAGTGGTAAATGTGTGTTATACAAGGCAGAATACCAATGAAGTAGAGAAAGAAACACGTTCGGCAGCTTTGGAAAGCCTTACACTTCACTGAAATGTAGTACTACACTCTATAACACAGTTGAGAGACAATGTTCCCGAGCTGCCTCAGTTCATAACAGTGTGTAGGAAGTTGTTTGATAAACTGGGCAAAGCTTATACATGGACCAGAAGGCAGAATATTGGAAACTACATGAAAACATGGATAATTCATAGAAAATGACTGTAAAGAGATGAGAACTTGTTTAGAGCAGCTCAAAGAGATTCTACAAGTCAGTTCTTAGTGTAGAAAAGGTAGCTAAGATCCGGGAAATCCTTAATTCGAGTTAAGATCACATGAAACAGTGTTTGAATCCTATATTCTTTACTTAAAGGAGACTAGAGTGGTAAATGTGTGTTATACAAGGCAGAATACCATTGAAATAGAGAAAGAAACACGTTCGGCAGCTTTGGAAATCCTTACACTTCACTGAAATGTAGTACTACACTCTATAACACAGTTGAGGGACAATGTTCCCGAGCTGCCTCAGTTCATAACAGTGTGTAGGAAGTTGTTTGATAAAGTGGGCAAAGCTTATACTTGGACCAGAAGGAGAATATAGGAAACTACATGAAAACATGGATACTTCAGAGAAAATGACTGTAAAGAGATGAGAACTTGTTTAGAACAGCTCAAAGAGATTCTCCAAGTCAGTTCTTAGTGTAGAAAAGGTATCTAAGATTCGGAAAATCCTTAATTCGAGTTAAGATCACAGGAAACACTGTATGAATCCTATATTCTTTACTTAAAGGACACTTGAGTGGTAAATGTGTGTTATACAAGGCAGAATACCATTGAAATAGAGAAAGAAACACGTTTGGCAGCTTTGGAAAGCCTTACACTTCACTGAAATGTAGTACTACACTCTATAACACAGTTGAGAGACAATGTTCCCGAGCTGCCACAGTTCATAACAGTGTGTAGGAAGTTCTTTGTATATGTGGGCAAAGTTTATACTTGAACCAGAAGGCAGAATATTGGAAACTACATGAAAACTTGGATAATTCAGAGAAAATGACTTTAAACAGATGAGAACTTGTTTAGAACAGCTCCAAGAGATTCTCCAAGTCAGTTCTTAGTGTAGAAAAGGTAGCTAAGATCCGGGAAATCCTTAATTCGAGTTAAGATCACATGAAACACTATATGAATCCTATATTCTTTACTTAAAGGAGACTAGAGTGGTAAATGTGTGTTATACAAGGCAGAATACCATTGAAATAGAGCAAGGAACACGTTTGGCAGCTTTGGAAATCCTTACACTTCACTGAAATGTAGTACTACACTCTATAACACAGTTGAGGGACAATGTTCCCGAGCTGCCTCAGTTCATAACAGTGTGTAGGAAGTTGTTTGATAAACTGGGCAAAGCTTATACTTGGATCAGAAGGCAGAATATAGGAAACTACATGAAAACTTGGATACTTCAGAGAAAATGACTGTAAAGAGATGAGAACTTGTTTAGAACAGCTCAAAGAGATTCTCCAAGTCAGTTCTTAGTGTAGAAAAGGTATCTAAGATTCGAAAAATCCTTAATTCGAGTTAAGATCACAGGAAACACTCTATGAATCCTATATTCTTTACTTAAAGGAGACTAGAGTGGTAAATGTGTGTTATACAAGGCAGAATACCATTGAAATGGAGAAAGAAACACGTTCGGTAGCTTTGGAAAGCCTTATACTTAACTGAAATGTAGTACTACACTCTATAACACAGTTGAGAGACAATGTTCCGGAGCTGCCTCAGTTCATAACAGTGTGTAGGAAGTTGTTTGATAAAGGGGGCAAAACTTATACTTGGACCAGAAGGAGAATATAGGAAACTACATGAAAACATGGATAATTCAGAGAAAATGACTATAAAGAGATTAGAACTTGTTTAGAGCAGCTCAAAGAGAATCTCCAAGTCAGTATTTAGTGTAGAAAATGTAGCTAAGATCCGGGAAATCCTTAATTCGAGTTAAGATCACATGAAACACTGTATGAATCATATATTCTTTACTTAAAGGACACTAGAGTGGTAAATGTGTGTTATACAAGGCAGAATACCATTGAAATAGAGAAAGAAACACGTTCGGCATCTTTGGAAAGCCATACACTTCACTGAAATGTAGTACTACACTCTATAACACAGTTGAGAGACAATGTTCCCGAGCTGCCTCAGTTCATAACAGTGTGTAGGAAGTTGTTTGATAAAGTGGGCAAAGCTTATACTTGGACCAGAAGGCAGTATATAGGAAACTACATGAAAACATGGCAAATTCAGAGAAAATGACTGTAAAGAGATTACAACTTGTTTAGAACAGCTCAAAATGATTCTCGAAGTCAGTTGTTCGTGTAGCAAAGGTAGCTAAGATCCGGAAAATCCTTAATTCGAGTTAAGATCACATGAAACACTGTATGAATCCTATATTCTTTACTTAAAGGAGACTAGAGTGGTAAATGTGTGTTATACAAGGCAGAATACCATTGAAATAGAGAAAGAAACACGTTCGGCAGCTTTGGAAATCCTTACACTTCACTGAAATGTAGTACTACACTCTATAACACAGTTGAGGGACAATGTTCCCGAGCTGCCTCAGTTCATTACAGTGTGTAGGAAGTTTTTTGATAAACTGGGCAAAGCTTATACTTGGATCAGAAGGCAGAATATAGGAAACTACATGAAAACTTGGATACTTCAGAGAAAATGACTGTAAAGAGATGAGAACTTGTTTAGAAAAGCTCAAAGAGATTCTCAAAGTCAGTTCTTAGTGTAGAAAAGGTAGCTAAGATCCGGGAAATCCTTAATTCGAGTTAAGATCACATGAAACACTGTATGAATCCTATATTCTTTACTTAAAGGAGACTAGAGTGGTAAATGTGTGTTATATAAGGCAGAATACCATTGAAATAGAGAAAGAAACACGTTCGGTAGCTTTGGAAATCCTTACACTTCACTGAAATGTAGTACACTCTATAACACAGTTGAGAGACAATATTCCCGAGCTGCCTCAGTTCATAACAGTGTGTAGGAAGTTGTTTGATAAAGTGGGCAAAGCTTTTACTTGGACCAGAAGGCAAAATTTAGGAAACTACATGAAAACTTGGATAATTCAGAGAAAATGACTTTAAACAGATGAGAACTTGTTTAGAACAGCTCCAAGAGATTCTCCAAGTCAGTTCTTAGTGTAGAAAAGGTAGCTAAGATCCGGGAAATCCTTAATTCGAGTTAAGATCACATGAAACACTGTATGAATCCTATATTGTTTACTTAAAGGAGACTAGAGTGGTAAATGTGTGTTATACAAGGCAGAATACCATTGAAATAGAGCAAATAACACGTTCGGCAGCTTTGGAAATCCTTACACTTCACTGAAATGTAGTACTACACTCTATAACACAGTTGAGGGACAATGTTCCCGAGCTGCCTCAGTTCATAACAGTGTGTAGGAAGTTGTTTGATAAAGTGGGCAAAACTTATACTTGGACCAGAAGGCAGAATATTGGAAACTACATGAAAATTGGGATACTTCAGAGAAAATGACTGTAAAGAGATGAGAACTTGTTTAGAACAGCTCAAAGAGATTCTCCAAGTCAGTTCTTAGTGTAGAAAAGGTATCTAAGATTCGGAAAATCCTTAATTCGTGTTAAGATCACATGAAACAGTGTTTGAATCCTATATTCTTTACTTAAAGGAGACTAGAGTGGTAAATGTGTGTTATACAAGGCAGAATACCATTGAAATAGAGAAAGAAACACGTTTGGCAGCTTTGGAAAGCCTTACACTTCACTGAAATGTAGTACTACACTCTATAACACAGTTGAGAGACAATGTTCACGAGCTGCCACAGTTCATAACAGTGTGTAGGAAGTTCTTTGTATATGTGGGCAAAGTTTATACTTGGACCAGAAGGCAGAATATAGGAAACTACATGAAAACTTGGATAATTCAGAGAAAATGACTTTAAACAGATGAGAACTTGTTTAGAACAGCTCCAAGAGATTCTCCAAGTCAGTTCTTAGTGTAGAAAAGGTAGCTAAGATCCGGGAAATCCTTAATTCGAGTTAAGATCACATGAAACACTATATGAATCCTATATTCTTTACTTAAAGGAGACTAGAGTGGTAAATGTGTGTTATACAAGGCAGAATACCATTGAAATAGAGCAAGGAACACGTTTGGCAGCTTTGGAAATCCTTACACTTCACTGAAATGTAGTACTACACTCTATAACACAGTTGAGGGACAATGTTCCCGAGCTGCCTCAGTTCATAACAGTGTGTAGGAAGTTGTTTGATAAACTGGGCAAAGCTTATACTTGGATCAGAAGGCAGAATATAGGAAACTACATGAAAACATGGCAAATTCAGAGAAAATGACTGTAAAGAGATTACAACTTGTTTAGAACAGCTCAAAATGATTCTCGAAGTCAGTTGTTCGTGTAGCAAAGGTAGCTAAGATCCGGAAAATCCTTAATTCGAGTTAAGATCACATGAAACACTGTATGAATCCTATATTCTTTACTTAAAGGAGACTAGAGTGGTAAATGTGTGTTATACAAGGCAGAATACCATTGAAATAGAGAAAGAAACACGTTCGGCAGCTTTGGAAATCCTTACACTTCACTGAAATATAGTACTACACTCTATAACACAGTTGAGGGACAATGTTCCCGAGCTGCCTCAGTTCATTACAGTGTGTAGGAAGTTGTTTGATAAACTGGGCAAAGCTTATACTTGGATCAGAAGGCAGAATATAGGAAACTACATGAAAACTTGGATACTTCAGAGAAAATGACTGTAAAGAGATGAGAACTTGTTTAGAACAGCTCAAAGAGATTCTCCAAGTCAGTTCTTAGTGTAGAAAAGGTATCTAAGATTCGGGAAATCCTTAATTCGAGTTAAGATCACATGAAACAGTGTATGAATCCTATATTCTTTACTTAAAGGAGACTAGAGTGGTAAATGTGTGTTATACAAGGCAGAATACCAATGAAGTAGAGAAAGAAACACGTTCGGCAGCTTTGGAAAGCCTTACACTTCACTGAAATGTAGTACTACACTCTATAACACAGTTGAGAGACAATGTTCCCGAGCTGCCTCAGTTCATAACAGTGTGTAGGAAGTTGTTTGATAAACTGGGCAAAGCTTATACATGGACCAGAAGGCAGAATATTGGAAACTACATGAAAACATGGATAATTCATAGAAAATGACTGTAAAGAGATGAGAACTTGTTTAGAGCAGCTCAAAGAGATTCTACAAGTCAGTTCTTAGTGTAGAAAAGGTAGCTAAGATCCGGGAAATCCTTAATTCGAGTTAAGATCACATGAAACAGTGTTTGAATCCTATATTCTTTACTTAAAGGAGACTAGAGTGGTAAATGTGTGTTATACAAGGCAGAATACCATTGAAATAGAGAAAGAAACACGTTCGGCAGCTTTGGAAATCCTTACACTTCACTGAAATGTAGTACTACACTCTATAACACAGTTGAGGGACAATGTTCCCGAGCTGCCTCAGTTCATAACAGTGTGTAGGAAGTTGTTTGATAAAGTGGGCAAAGCTTATACTTGGACCAGAAGGAGAATATAGGAAACTACATGAAAACATGGATACTTCAGAGAAAATGACTGTAAAGAGATGAGAACTTGTTTAGAACAGCTCAAAGAGATTCTCCAAGTCAGTTCTTAGTGTAGAAAAGGTATCTAAGATTCGGAAAATCCTTAATTTGAGTTAAGATCACAGGAAACACTGTATGAATCCTATATTCTTTACTTAAAGGACACTTGAGTGGTAAATGTGTGTTATACAAGGCAGAATACCATTGAAATAGAGAAAGAAACACGTTTGGCAGCTTTGGAAAGCCTTACACTTCACTGAAATGTAGTACTACACTCTATAACACAGTTGAGAGACAATGTTCCCGAGCTGCCACAGTTCATAACAGTGTGTAGGAAGTTCTTTGTATATGTGGGCAAAGTTTATACTTGAACCAGAAGGCAGAATATTGGAAACTACATGAAAACTTGGATAATTCAGAGAAAATGACTTTAAACAGATGAGAACTTGTTTAGAACAGCTCCAAGAGATTCTCCAAGTCAGTTCTTAGTGTAGAAAAGGTAGCTAAGATCCGGGAAATCCTTAATTCGAGTTAAGATCACATGAAACACTATATGAATCCTATATTCTTTACTTAAAGGAGACTAGAGTGGTAAATGTGTGTTATACAAGGCAGAATACCATTGAAATAGAGCAAGGAACACGTTTGGCAGCTTTGGAAATCCTTACACTTCACTGAAATGTAGTACTACACTCTATAACACAGTTGAGGGACAATGTTCCCGAGCTGCCTCAGTTCATAACAGTGTGTAGGAAGTTGTTTGATAAACTGGGCAAAGCTTATACTTGGATCAGAAGGCAGAATATAGGAAACTACATGAAAACTTGGATACTTCAGAGAAAATGACTGTAAAGAGATGAGAACTTGTTTAGAACAGCTCAAAGAGATTCTCCAAGTCAGTTCTTAGTGTAGAAAAGGTATCTAAGATTCGAAAAATCCTTAATTCGAGTTAAGATCACAGGAAACACTCTATGAATCCTATATTCTTTACTTAAAGGAGACTAGAGTGGTAAATGTGTGTTATACAAGGCAGAATACCATTGAAATGGAGAAAGAAACACGTTCGGTAGCTTTGGAAAGCCTTATACTTAACTGAAATGTAGTACTACACTCTATAACACAGTTGAGAGACAATGTTCCGGAGCTGCCTCAGTTCATAACAGTGTGTAGGAAGTTGTTTGATAAAGGGGGCAAAACTTATACTTGGACCAGAAGGAGAATATAGGAAACTACATGAAAACATGGATAATTCAGAGAAAATGACTGTAAAGAGATGAGAACTTGTTTAGAACAGCTCAAAGAGATTCTCCAAGTCAGTTCTTAGTGTAGAAAAGGTATCTAAGATTCGGAAAATCCTTAATTCGAGTTAAGATCACAGGAAACACTGTATGAATCCTATATTCTTTACTTAAAGGACACTTGAGTGGTAAATGTGTGTTATACAAGGCAGAATACCATTGAAATAGAGAAAGAAACACGTTTGGCAGCTTTGGAAAGCCTTACACTTCACTGAAATGTAGTACTACACTCTATAACACAGTTGAGAGACAATGTTCCTGAGCTGCCACAGTTCATAACAGTGTGTAGGAAGTTCTTTGTATATGTGGGCAAAGTTTATACTTGAACCAGAAGGCAGAATATTGGAAACTACATGAAAACTTGGATAATTCAGAGAAAATGACTTTAAACAGATGAGAACTTGTTTAGAACAGCTCCAAGAGATTCTCCAAGTCAGTTCTTAGTGTAGAAAAGGTAGCTAAGATCCGGGAAATCCTTAATTCGAGTTAAGATCACATGAAACACTATATGAATCCTATATTCTTTACTTAAAGGAGACTAGAGTGGTAAATGTGTGTTATACAAGGCAGAATACCATTGAAATAGAGCAAGGAACACGTTTGGCAGCTTTGGAAATCCTTACACTTCACTGAAATGTAGTACTACACTCTACAACACAGTTGAGGGACAATGTTCCCGAGCTGCCTCAGTTCATAACAGTGTGTAGGAAGTTGTTTGATAAACTGGGCAAAGCTTATACTTGGATCAGAAGGCAGAATATAGGAAACTACATGAAAACTTGGATACTTCAGAGAAAATGACTGTAAAGAGATGAGAACTTGTTTAGAACAGCTCAAAGAGATTCTCCAAGTCAGTTCTTAGTGTAGAAAAGGTATCTAAGATTCGAAAAATCCTTAATTCGAGTTAAGATCACAGGAAACACTCTATGAATCCTATATTCTTTACTTAAAGGAGACTAGAGTGGTAAATGTGTGTTATACAAGGCAGAATACCATTGAAATGGAGAAAGAAACACGTTCGGTAGCTTTGGAAAGCCTTATACTTAACTGAAATGTAGTACTACACTCTATAACACAGTTGAGAGACAATGTTCCGGAGCTTCCTCAGTTCATAACAGTGTGTAGGAAGTTGTTTGATAAAGGGGGCAAAACTTATACTTGGACCAGAAGGAGAATATAGGAAACTACATGAAAACATGGATAATTCAGAGAAAATGACTATAAAGAGATTAGAACTTGTTTAGAGCAGCTCAAAGAGAATCTCCAAGTCAGTATTTAGTGTAGAAAATGTAGCTAAGATCCGGGAAATCCTTAATTCGAGTTAAGATCACATGAAACACTGTATGAATCATATATTCTTTACTTAAAGGACACTAGAGTGGTAAATGTGTGTTATACAAGGCAGAATACCATTGAAATAGAGAAAGAAACACGTTCGGCATCTTTGGAAAGCCATACACTTCACTGAAATGTAGTACTACACTCTATAACACAGTTGAGAGACAATGTTCCCGAGCTGCCTCAGTTCATAACAGTGTGTAGGAAGTTGTTTGATAAAGTGGGCAAAGCTTATACTTGGACCAGAAGGCAGTATATAGGAAACTACATGAAAACATGGCAAATTCAGAGAAAATGACTGTAAAGAGATTACAACTTGTTTAGAACAGCTCAAAATGATTCTCGAAGTCAGTTGTTCGTGTAGCAAAGGTAGCTAAGATCCGGAAAATCCTTAATTCGAGTTAAGATCACATGAAACACTGTATGAATCCTATATTCTTTACTTAAAGGAGACTAGAGTGGTAAATGTGTGTTATACAAGGCAGAATACCATTGAAATAGAGAAAGAAACACGTTCGGCAGCTTTGGAAATCCTTACACTTCACTGAAATGTAGTACTACACTCTATAACACAGTTGAGGGACAATGTTCCCGAGCTGCCTCAGTTCATTACAGTGTGTAGGAAGTTTTTTGATAAACTGGGCAAAGCTTATACTTGGATCAGAAGGCAGAATATAGGAAACTACATGAAAACTTGGATACTTCAGAGAAAATGACTGTAAAGAGATGAGAACTTGTTTAGAAAAGCTCAAAGAGATTCTCAAAGTCAGTTCTTAGTGTAGAAAAGGTAGCTAAGATCCGGGAAATCCTTAATTCGAGTTAAGATCACATGAAACACTGTATGAATCCTATATTCTTTACTTAAAGGAGACTAGAGTGGTAAATGTGTGTTATATAAGGCAGAATACCATTGAAATAGAGAAAGAAACACGTTCGGTAGCTTTGGAAATCCTTACACTTCACTGAAATGTAGTACACTCTATAACACAGTTGAGAGACAATATTCCCGAGCTGCCTCAGTTCATAACAGTGTGTAGGAAGTTGTTTGATAAAGTGGGCAAAGCTTTTACTTGGACCAGAAGGCAGAATATTGGAAACTACATGAAAACTTGGATAATTCAGAGAAAATGACTTTAAACAGATGAGAACTTGTTTAGAACAGCTCAAAGAGATTCTCCAAGTCAGTTCTTAGTGTAGAAAAGGTATCTAAGATTCGGGAAATCCTTAATTCGAGTTAAGATCACATGAAACAGTGTATGAATCCTATATTCTTTACTTAAAGGAGACTAGAGTGGTAAATGTGTGTTATACAAGGCAGAATACCAATGAAGTAGAGAAAGAAACACGTTCGGCAGCTTTGGAAAGCCTTACACTTCACTGAAATGTAGTACTACACTCTATAACACAGTTGAGAGACAATGTTCCCGAGCTGCCTCAGTTCATAACAGTGTGTAGGAAGTTGTTTGATAAACTGGGCAAAGCTTATACATGGACCAGAAGGCAGAATATTGGAAACTACATGAAAACATGGATAATTCATAGAAAATGACTGTAAAGAGATGAGAACTTGTTTAGAGCAGCTCAAAGAGATTCTACAAGTCAGTTCTTAGTGTAGAAAAGGTAGCTAAGATCCGGGAAATCCTTAATTCGAGTTAAGATCACATGAAACAGTGTTTGAATCCTATATTCTTTACTTAAAGGAGACTAGAGTGGTAAATGTGTGTTATACAAGGCAGAAAACCATTGAAATAGAGCAAGAAACACGTTCGGCAGCTTTGGAAATCCTTACACTTCACTGAAATGTAGTACTACACTCTATAACACAGTTGAGGGACAATGTTCCCGAGCTGCCTCAGTTCATAACAGTTTGTAGGAAGTTGTTTGATAAAGTGGGCAAAGCTTATACTTGGACCAGAAGGCAGAATATTGGTAACTACATGAAAACATGGATAATTCAGAGAAAATGACTATAAACAGATTAGAACTTGTTTAGAGCAGCTCAAAGAGAATCTCCAAGTCAGTATTTAGTGTTGAAAATGTAGCTAAGATCCGGGAAATCCTTAATTCGAGTTAAGATCACATGAAACACTGTATGAATCATATATTCTTTACTTAAAGGACACTAGAGTGGTAAATGTGTGTTATACAAGGCAGAATACCATTGAAATAGAGAAAGAAACACGTTCGGCAGCTTTGGAAAGCCATACACTTCACTGAAATGTAGTACTACACTCTATAACACAGTTGAGAGACAATGTTCCCGAGCTGCCTCAGTTCATAACAGTGTGTAGGAAGTTGTTTGATAAAGTGGGCAAAGCTTATACTTGGACCAGAAGGCAGTATATAGGAAACTACATGAAAACATGGCAAATTCAGAGAAAATGACTGTAAAGAGATTACAACTTGTTTAGAACAGCTCAAAATGATTCTCGAAGTCAGTTGTTCGTGTAGCAAAGGTAGCTAAGATCCGGAAAATCCTTAATTCGAGTTAAGATCACATGAAACACTGTATGAATCCTATATTCTTCACTTAAAGGAGACTAGAGTGGTAAATGTGTGTTATACAAGGCAGAATACCATTGAAATAGAGAAAGAAACACGTTCGGCAGCTTTGGAAATCCTTACACTTCACTGAAATGTAGTACTACACTCTATAACACAGTTGAGGGACAATGTTCCCGAGCTGCCTCAGTTCATTACAGTGTGTAGGAAGTTTTTTGATAAACTGGGCAAAGCTTATACTTGGATCAGAAGGCAGAATATAGGAAACTACATGAAAACTTGGATACTTCAGAGAAAATGACTGTAAAGAGATGAGAACTTGTTTAGAAAAGCTCAAAGAGATTCTCAAAGTCAGTTCTTAGTGTAGAAAAGGTAGCTAAGATCCGGGAAATCCTTAATTCGAGTTAAGATCACATGAAACACTGTATGAATCCTATATTCTTTACTTAAAGGAGACTAGAGTGGTAAATGTGTGTTATATAAGGCAGAATACCATTGAAATAGAGAAAGAAACACGTTCGGTAGCTTTGGAAATCCTTACACTTCACTGAAATGTAGTACACTCTATAACACAGTTGAGAGACAATATTCCCGAGCTGCCTCAGTTCATAACAGTGTGTAGGAAGTTGTTTGATAAAGTGGGCAAAGCTTTTACTTGGACCAGAAGGCAGAATATTGGAAACTACATAAAAACTTGGATAATTCAGAGAAAATGACTTTAAACAGATGAGAACTTGTTTAGAACAGCTCCAAGAGATTCTCCAAGTCAGTTCTTAGTGTAGAAAAGGTAGCTAAGATCCGGGAAATCCTTAATTCGAGTTAAGATCACATGAAACAGTGTTTGAATCCTATATTCTTTACTTAAAGGAGACTAGAGTGGTAAATGTGTGTTATACAAGGCAGAAAACCATTGAAATAGAGCAAGAAACACGTTCGGCAGCTTTGGAAATCCTTACACTTCACTGAAATGTAGTACTACACTCTATAACACAGTTGAGAGACAATGTTCCCGAGCTGCCTCAGTTCATAACAGTTTGTAGGAAGCTGTTTGATAAAGTGGGCAAAGCTTATACTTGGACCAGAAGGCAGTATATTGGAAACTACATGAAAATTTGGATAATTCAGAGAAAATGACTTTAAACAGATGAGAACTTGTTTAGAACAGCTCCAAGAGATTCTCCAAGTCAGTTCTTAGTGTAGAAAAGGTAGCTAAGATCCGGGAAATCCTTAATTCGAGTTCAGATCACATAAAACAGTGTATGAATCCTATATTCTTTACTTAAAGGAGACTTGAGTGGTAAAAGTGTGTTATACAAGGCAGAATACCATTGAAATAGAGAAAGAAAAACGATCGGCAGCTTTGGAAAGCCATACACTTCACTGAAATGTAGTACTACACTCTATAACACAGTTGAGAGACAATGTTCCCGAGCTTCCTCAGTTCATAACAGTGTGTAGGAAGTTGTTTGATAAAGTGGGCAAAGCTTATACTTGGACCAGAAGGAGAATATAGGAAACTACATGAAAACATGGATAATTCAGAGAAAATGACTGTAAGCAGATGAGAACTTGTTTAGAACTGCTCAAAGAGATTCTCAAAGCCAGTTCTTAGTGTAGAAAAGGTAGCTAAGACTCGGGAAATCCTTAATTCGAGTTAAGATCACATGAAACACTGTATGAATCCTATATTCTTTACTTAAAGGAGACTAGAGTGGTAAATGTGTGTTATACAAGGCAGAATACCATTGAAATAGAGAAAGAAAAATGATCGGCAGCTTTGGAAAGCCATACACTTCACTGAAATGTAGTACTACACTCTATAACACAGCTGAGAGACAATGTTCCCGAGCTGCCTCAGTTCATAACAGTGTGTAGGAAGTTGTTTGATAAAGTGGGCAAAGCTTATACTTGGACCAGAAGGCAGAATATAGGAAACTACATGAAAACATGGCAAATTCAGAGAAAATGACTGTAAAGAGATTACAACTTGTTTAGAACAGCTCAAAATGATTCTCGAAGTCAGTTGTTCCTGTAGCAAAGGTAGCTAAGATCCGGAAAATCCTTAATTCGAGTTAAGATCACATGAAACACTGTATGAATCCTATATTCTTTACTTAAAGGAGACTAGAGTGGTAAATGTGTGTTATACAAGGCAGAATACCATTGAAATAGAGAAAGAAACACGTTCGGCAGCTTTGGAAATCCTTACACTTCACTGAAATGTAGTACTACACTCTATAACACAGTTGAGGGACAATGTTCCCGAGCTGCCTCAGTTCATTACAGTGTGTAGGAAGTTGTTTGATAAACTGGGCAAAGCTTATACTTGGATCAGAAGGCAGAATATAGGAAACTACATGAAAACTTTGATACTTCAGAGAAAATGACTGTAAAGAGATGAGAACTTGTTTAGAGCAGCTCAAAGAGATTCTACAAGTCAGTTCTTAGTGTAGAAAAGGTAGCTCAGATCTGGGAAATCCTTCATCCGAGTTAAGATCACATGAAACACTGTATGAATCCTATATTCTTTACTTAAAGGAGACTAGAGTGGTAAATGTGTGTTATACAAGGCAGAATACCATTGAAATAGAGCAAGAAACACGTTCGGCAGCTTTGGAAATCCTTACACTTCACTGAAATGTAGTACTACACTCTATAACACAGTTGAGGGACAATGTTTCCGAGCTGCCTCAGTTCATAACAGTGTGTAGGAAGTTGTTTGATAAACTGGGCAAAGCTTATACTTGGATCAGAAGGCAGAATATAGGAAACTACATGAAAACTTGGATACTTCAGAGAAAATGACTGTAAAGAGATTACAACTTGTTTAGAACAGCTCAAAGAGATTCTCCATGTCAGTTCTTCGTGTAGAAAAGGTAGCTAAGATCTGCAAAATCCTCAATTCGAGTTAAGATCACATGAAACATTGTATGAATCCTATATTCTTTACTTAAAGGAGACTAGAGTGGTAAATGTGTGTTATACAAGGCAGAATACCATTGAAATAGAGAAAGAAACACGTTCGGCAGCTTTGGAAATCCTTACACTTCACTGAAATGTAGTACTACACTCTATAACACAGTTGAGGGACAATGTTCCGAAGCTGCCTCAGTTCATAACAGTGTGTAGGAAGTTGTTTGATAAACTGGGCAAAGCTTATACTTGGATCAGAAGGCAGAATATAGGAAACTACATGAAAACTTGGATACTTCAGAGAAAATGACTGTAAAGAAATGAGAACTTGTTTAGAACAGCTCAAAGAGATTCTCCAAGTCAGTTCTTAGTGTAGAAAAGGTAGCTAAGATCCGGAAAATCCTTAATTCGAGTTTAGATCACATGAAACATTGTATGAATCCTATATTCTTTACTTAAAGGAGACTAGAGTGGTAAATGTGTGTTATACAAGGCAGAATACCATTGAAATAGAGAAAGAAACACGTTCGGCAGCTTTGGAAATCCTTACACTTAACTGAAATGTAGTACTACACTCTATAACACAGTTGAGGGACAATGTTCCCGAGCTGCCTCAGTTCATAACAGTGTGTAGGAAGTTGTTTGATAAACTGGGCAAAGCTTATACATGGACCAGAAGGCAGAATATAGGAAACTACATGAAAACATGGATAATTCATAGAAAATGACTGTAAAGAGATGAGAACTTGTTTAGAGCAGCTCAAAGAGATTCTACAAGTCAGTTCTTAGTGTAGAAAAGGTAGCTAAGATCTGGGAAATCCTTCATCCGAGTTAAGATCACATGAAACATTGTATGAATCCTATATTCTTTACTTAAAGGAGACTAGAGTGGTAAATGTGTGTTATACAACGCAGAATACCATTGAAATAGAGCAAGAAACACGTTCGGCAGCTTTGGAAATCCTTACACTTCACTGAAATGTAGTACTACACTCTATAACACAGTTGAGGGACAATGTTTCCGAGCTGCCTCAGTTCATAACAGTGTGAAGGAAGTTGTTTGATAAACTGGGCAAAGCTTATACTTGGATCAGAAGGCAGAATATAGGAAACTACATGAAAACTTGGATACTTCAGAGAAAATGACTGTAAAGAGATGAGAACTTGTTTAGAACAGCTCAAAGAGATTCTCCAAGTTAGTTCTTAGTGTAGAAAAGGTATTTAAGATTCGGGAAGTCCTTAATTTGAGTTAAGATCTCATGAAACAGTGTATGAATCCTATATTCTTTACTTAAAGGAGACTTGAGTGGTAAAAGTGTGTTATACAAGGCAGAATACCATTGAAATAGAGAAAGAAACACGATCGGTAGCTTTGGAAACCATACACTTCACTGAAATGTAGTACTACACTCTATAACACAGTTGAGAGACAATGTTCCCGAGCTTCCTCAGTTCATAACAGTGTGTAGGAAGTTGTTTGATAAAGTGGGGAAAGCTTATACTTGGACCAGAAGGCAGAATATAGGAAACTACATGAAAACATGGCAATATCAGAGAAAATGACTGTAAAGAGATTACAACTTGTTTAAAACAGCTCAAAGAGATTCTCCATGTCAGTTCTTCCTGTAGAAAAGGTAGCTAAGATCCGAAAAATCCTTAATTCGAGTTAAGATCACATGAAATATTGTATGAATCCTATATTCTTTACTTAAAGGAGACTAGAGTGGTAAATGTGTGTTATACAAGGCAGAATACCATTGAAATAGAGAAAGAAACACGTTCGGCAGCTTTGGAAATCCTTACACTTCACTGAAATGTAGTACTACACTCTATAACACAGTTGAGGGACAATGTTCCGGAGCTGCCTCAGTTCATAACAGTGTGTAGGAAGTTGTTTGATAAACTGGGCAAAGCTTATACTTGGATCAGAAGGCAGAATATAGGAAACTACATGAAAACTTGGATACTTCAGAGAAAATGACTGTAAAGAGATGAGAACTTGTTTAGAACAGCTCAAATTGATTCTCCAAGTCAGTTCTTAGTGTAGAAAAGGTATTTAAGATTCGGGAAATCCTTAATTCGAGTTAAGATCTGATGAAACAGTGTATGAATCCTATATTCTTTACTTAAAGGAGACTTGAGTGGTAAAAGTGTGTAATACAAGGCAGAATACCATTGAAATAGAGAAAGAAACACGATCAGCAGCTTTGGAAAGCCATACACTTCACTGAAATGTAGTACTACACTCTATAACACAGTTGAGAGACAATGTTCCCGAGCATCCTCAGTTCATAACAGTGTGTAGGAAGTTGTTTGATAAAGTGGGTAAAGCTTATACTTGGACCAGAAGGCAGAATATAGGAAACTACATGAAAACATGGCAAATTCAGAGAAAATGACTGTAAAGAGATTACAACTTGTTTAGAACAGCTCAAAGAGATTCTCCAAGTCAGTTCTTCGTGTAGAAAAGGTAGCTAAGATCCGGAAAATCCTTAATTCGAGTTTAGATCACATGAAACATTGTATGAATCCTATATTCTTTACTTAAAGGAGACTAGAGTGGTAAATGTGTGTTATACAAGGCAGAATACCATTGAAATAGAGAAAGAAACACGTTCGGCAGCTTTGGAAATCCTTACACTTCACTGAAATGTAGTACTACACTCTATAACACAGTTGAGGGACAATGTTCCGGAGCTGCCTCAGTTCATAACAGTGTGTAGGAAGTTGTTTGATAAACTGGGCAAAGCTTATACTTGGACCAGAAGGAGAATATAGGAAACTACATGAAAACATGGATAATTCAGAGAAAATGACTGTAAAGAGATTAGAACTTGTTTAGAGCAGCTCAAAGAGATTCTCCAAGTCAGTATTTAGTGTAGAAAATGTAGCTAAGATCCGGGAAATCCTTAATTCGAGTTAAGATCACATGAAACACTGTATGAATCCTATATTCTTTACTTAAAGGACACTAAAGTGGTAAATGTGTGTTATACAAGGCAGAATTCCATTGAAATAGAGAAAGAAACACGTTCGGCAGCTTTGGAAATCCTTACACTTCACTGAAATGTACTACTACACTCTATAACACAGTTGAGGGACAATGTTCCCGAGCTGCCTCAGTTCATAACAGTGTGTAGGAAGTTGTTTGATAAACTGGGCAAAGCTTATACATGGACCAGAAGGCAGAATATAGGAAACTACATGAAAACATGGCAAATTCAGAGAAAATGACTGTAAAGAGATTACAACTTGTTTAGAACAGCTCAAAGAGATTCTCCAAGTCAGTTCTTCGTGTAGAAAAGGTAGCTAAGATCCGGAAAATCCTTAATTCGAGTTTAGATCACATGAAACATTGTATGAATCCTATATTCTTTACTTAAAGGAGACTAGAGTGGTAAATGTGTGTTATACAAGGCAGAATACCATTGAAATAGAGAAAGAAACACGTTCGGCAGCTTTGGAAATCCTTACACTTCACTGAAATGTAGTACTACACTCTATAACACAGTTGAGGGACAATGTTCCGGAGCTGCCTCAGTTCATAACAGTGTGTAGGAAGTTGTTTGATAAACTGGGCAAAGCTTATACTTGGACCAGAAGGAGAATATAGGAAACTACATGAAAACATGGATAATTCAGAGAAAATGACTGTAAAGAGATTAGAACTTGTTTAGAGCAGCTCAAAGAGATTCTCCAAGTCAGTACTTAGTGTAGAAAATGTAGCTAAGATCCGGGAAATCCTTAATTCGAGTTAAGATCACATGAAACACTGTATGAATCCTATATTCTTTACTTAAAGGACACTAGAGTGGTAAATGTGTGTTATACAAGGCAGAATTCCATTGAAATAGAGAAAGAAACACGTTCGGCAGCTTTGGAAATCCTTACACTTCACTGAAATGTAGTACTACACTCTATAACACAGTTGAGGGACAATGTTCCGGAGCTGCCTCAGTTCATAACAGTGTGTAGGAAGTTGTTTGATAAACTATGCAAAGCTTATACTTGGATCAGAAGGCAGAATATAGGAAACTACATGAAAACTTGGATACTTCAGAGAAAATGACTGTAAAGAGATGAGAACTTGTTTAGAACAGCTCAAATTGATTCTCCAAGTCAGTTCTTAGTGTAGAAAAGGTATTTAAGATTCGGGAAATCCTTAATTCGAGTTATGATCTGATGAAACAGTGTATGAATCCTATATTCTTTACTTAAAGGAGACTTGAGTGGTAAAAGTGTGTAATACAAGGCAGAATACCATTGAAATAGAGAAAGAAACACGATCAGCAGCTTTGGAAAGCCATACACTTCACTGAAATGTAGTACTACACTCTATAACACAGTTGAGAGACAATGTTCCCGAGCATCCTCAGTTCATAACAGTGTGTAGGAAGTTGTTTGATAAAGTGGGTAAAGCTTATACTTGGACCAGAAGGCAGAATATAGGAAACTACATGAAAACATGGCAAATTCAGAGAAAATGACAGTAAAGAGATTACAACTTGTTTAGAACAGCTCAAAGAGATTCTCCAAGTCAGTTCTTCGTGTAGAAAAGGTAGCTAAGATCCGGAAAATCCTTAATTCGAGTTTAGATCACATGAAACATTGTATGAATCCTATATTCTTTACTTAAAGGAGACTAGAGTAGTAAATGTGTGTTATACAAGGCAGAATACCATTGAAATAGAGAAAGAAACACGTTCGGCAGCTTTGGAAATCCTTACACTTCACTGAAATGTAGTACTACACTCTATAACACAGTTGAGGGACAATGTTCCGGAGCTGCCTCAGTTCATAACAGTGTGTAGGAAGTTGTTTGATAAACTGGGCAAAGCTTATACTTGGACCAGAAGGAGAATATAGGAAACTACATGAAAACATGGATAATTCAGAGAAAATGACTGTAAAGAGATTAGAACTTGTTTAGAGCAGCTCAAAGAGATTCTCCAAGTCAGTATTTAGTGTAGAAAATGTAGCTAAGATCCGGGAAATCCTTAATTCGAGTTAAGATCACATGAAACACTGTATGAATCCTATATTCTTTACTTAAAGGACACTAGAGTGGTAAATGTGTGTTATACAAGGCAGAATTCCATTGAAATAGAGAAAGAAACACGTTCGGCAGCTTTGGAAATCCTTACACTTCACTGAAATGTAGTACTACACTCTATAACACAGTTGAGGGACAATGTTCCCGAGCTGCCTCAGTTCATAACAGTGTGTAGGAAGTTGTTTGATAAACTGGGCAAAGCTTATACATGGACCAGAAGGCAGAATATAGGAAACTACATGAAAACATGGCAAATTCAGAGAAAATGACTGTAAAGAGATTACAACTTGTTTAGAACAGCTCAAAGAGATTCTCCAAGTCAGTTCTTCGTGTAGAAAAGGTAGCTAAGATCCGGAAAATCCTTAATTCGAGTTTAGATCACATGAAACATTGTATGAATCCTATATTCTTTACTTAAAGGAGACTAGAGTGGTAAATGTGTGTTATACAAGGCAGAATACCATTGAAATAGAGAAAGAAACACGTTCGGCAGCTTTGGAAATCCTTACACTTCACTGAAATGTAGTACTACACTCTATAACACAGTTGAGGGACAATGTTCCGGAGCTGCCTCAGTTCATAACAGTGTGTAGGAAGTTGTTTGATAAACTGGGCAAAGCTTATACTTGGACCAGAAGGAGAATATAGGAAACTACATGAAAACATGGATAATTCAGAGAAAATGACTGTAAAGAGATTAGAACTTGTTTAGAGCAGCTCAAAGAGATTCTCCAAGTCAGTACTTAGTGTAGAAAAAGTAGCTAAGATCCGGGAAATCCTTAATTCGAGTTAAGATCACATGAAACACTGTATGAATCCTATATTCTTTACTTAAAGGACACTAGAGTGGTAAATGTGTGTTATACAAGGCAGAATTCCATTGAAATAGAGAAAGAAACACGTTCGGCAGCTTTGGAAATCCTTACACTTCACTGAAATGTAGTACTACACTCTATAACACAGTTGAGGGACAATGTTCCGGAGCTGCCTCAGTTCATAACAGTGTGTAGGAAGTTGTTTGATAAACTGGGCAAAGCTTATACTTGGATCAGAAGGCAGAATATAGGAAACTACATGAAAACTTGGATACTTCAGAGAAAATGACTGTAAAGAGATGAGAACTTGTTTAGAACAGCTCAAATTGATTCTCCAAGTCAGTTCTTAGTGTAGAAAAGGTATTTAAGATTCGGGAAATCCTTAATTCGAGTTAAGATCTGATGAAACAGTGTATGAATCCTATATTCTTTACTTAAAGGAGACTTGAGTGGTAAAAGTGTGTAATACAAGGCAGAATACCATTGAAATAGAGAAAGAAACACGATCAGCAGCTTTGGAAAGCCATACACTTCACTGAAATGTAGTACTACACTCTATAACACAGTTGAGGGACAATGTTCCGGAGCTGCCTCAGTTCATAACAGTGTGTAGGAAGTTGTTTGATAAACTGGGCAAAGCTTATACTTGGACCAGAAGGAGAATATAGGAAACTACATGAAAACATGGATAATTCAGAGAAAATGACTGTAAAGAGATTAGAACTTGTTTAGAGCAGCTCAAAGAGATTCTCCAAGTCAGTATTTAGTGTAGAAAATGTAGCTAAGATCCGGGAAATCCTTAATTCGAGTTAAGATCACATGAAACACTGTATGAATCCTATATTCTTTACTTAAAGGACACTAGAGTGGTAAATGTGTGTTATACAAGGCAGAATTCCATTGAAATAGAGAAAGAAACACGTTCGGCAGCTTTGGAAATCCTTACACTTCACTGAAATGTAGTACTACACTCTATAACACAGTTGAGGGACAATGTTCCCGAGCTGCCTCAGTTCATAACAGTGTGTAGGAAGTTGTTTGATAAACTGGGCAAAGCTTATACATGGACCAGAAGGCAGAATATAGGAAACTACATGAAAACATGGCAAATTCAGAGAAAATGACTGTAAAGAGATTACAACTTGTTTAGAACAGCTCAAAGAGATTCTCCAAGTCAGTTCTTCGTGTAGAAAAGGTAGCTAAGATCCGGAAAATCCTTAATTCGAGTTTAGATCACATGAAACATTGTATGAATCCTATATTCTTTACTTAAAGGAGACTAGAGTGGTAAATGTGTGTTATACAAGGCAGAATACCATTGAAATAGAGAAAGAAACACGTTCGGCAGCTTTGGAAATCCTTACACTTCACTGAAATGTAGTACTACACTCTATAACACAGTTGAGAGACAATGTTCCCGAGCTTCCTCAGTTCATAACAGTGTGTAGGAAGTTGTTTGATAAAGTGGGGAAAGCTTATACTTGGACCAGAAGGCAGAATATAGGAAACTACATGAAAACATGGCAATATCAGAGAAAATGACTGTAAAGAGATTACAACTTGTTTAAAACAGCTCAAAGAGATTCTCCATGTCAGTTCTTCCTGTAGAAAAGGTAGCTAAGATCCGCAAAATCCTTAATTCGAGTTAAGATCACATGAAATATTGTATGAATCCTATATTCTTTACTTAAAGGAGACTAGAGTGGTAAATGTGTGTTATACAAGGCAGAATACCATTGAAATAGAGAAAGAAACACGTTCGGCAGCTTTGGAAATCCTTACACTTCACTGAAATGTAGTACTACACTCTATAACACAGTTGAGGGACAATGTTCCGGAGCTGCCTCAGTTCATAACAGTGTGTAGGAAGTTGTTTGATAAACTGGGCAAAGCTTATACTTGGATCGGAAGGCAGAATATAGGAAACTACATGAAAACTTGGATACTTCAGAGAAAATGACTGTAAAGAGATGAGAACTTGTTTAGAACAGCTCAAATTGATTCTCCAAGTCAGTTCTTAGTGTAGAAAAGGTATTTAAGATTCGGGAAATCCTTAATTCGAGTTAAGATCTGATGAAACAGTGTATGAATCCTATATTCTTTACTTAAAGGAGACTTGAGTGGTAAAAGTGTGTAATACAAGGCAGAATACCATTGAAATAGAGAAAGAAACACGATCAGCAGCTTTGGAAAGCCATACACTTCACTGAAATGTAGTACTACACTCTATAACACAGTTGAGAGACAATGTTCCCGAGCATCCTCAGTTCATAACAGTGTGTAGGAAGTTGTTTGATAAAGTGGGTAAAGCTTATACTTGGACCAGAAGGCAGAATATAGGAAACTACATGAAAACATGGCAAATTCAGAGAAAATGACTGTAAAGAGATTACAACTTGTTTAGAACAGCTCAAAGAGATTCTCCAAGTCAGTTCTTCGTGTAGAAAAGGTAGCTAAGATCCGGAAAATCCTTAATTCGAGTTTAGATCACATGAAACATTGTATGAATCCTATATTCTTTACTTAAAGGAGACTAGAGTAGTAAATGTGTGTTATACAAGGCAGAATACCATTGAAATAGAGAAAGAAACACGTTCGGCAGCTTTGGAAATCCTTACACTTCACTGAAATGTAGTACTACACTCTATAACACAGTTGAGGGACAATGTTCCGGAGCTGCCTCAGTTCATAACAGTGTGTAGGAAGTTGTTTGATAAACTGGGCAAAGCTTATACTTGGACCAGAAGGAGAATATAGGAAACTACATGAAAACATGGATAATTCAGAGAAAATGACTGTAAAGAGATTAGAACTTGTTTAGAGCAGCTCAAAGAGATTCTCCAAGTCAGTATTTAGTGTAGAAAATGTAGCTAAGATCCGGGAAATCCTTAATTCGAGTTAAGATCACATGAAACACTGTATGAATCCTATATTCTTTACTTAAAGGACACTAGAGTGGTAAATGTGTGTTATACAAGGCAGAATTCCATTGAAATAGAGAAAGAAACACGTTCGGCAGCTTTGGAAATCCTTACACTTCACTGAAATGTAGTACTACACTCTATAACACAGTTGAGGGACAATGTTCCGGAGCTGCCTCAGTTCATAACAGTGTGTAGGAAGTTGTTTGATAAACTGGGCAAAGCTTATACTTGGACCAGAAGGAGAATATAGGAAACTACATGAAAACATGGATAATTCAGAGAAAATGACTGTAAAGAGATTAGAACTTGTTTAGAGCAGCTCAAAGAGATTCTCCAAGTCAGTACTTAGTGTAGAAAATGTAGCTAAGATCCGGGAAATCCTTAATTCGAGTTAAGATCACATGAAACACTGTATGAATCCTATATTCTTTACTTAAAGGACACTAGAGTGGTAAATGTGTGTTATACAAGGCAGAATTCCATTGAAATAGAGAAAGAAACACGTTCGGCAGCTTTGGAAATCCTTACACTTCACTGAAATGTAGTACTACACTCTATAACACAGTTGAGGGACAATGTTCCGGAGCTGCCTCAGTTCATAACAGTGTGTAGGAAGTTGTTTGATAAACTGGGCAAAGCTTATACTTGGATCAGAAGGCAGAATATAGGAAACTACATGAAAACTTGGATACTTCAGAGAAAATGACTGTAAAGAGATGAGAACTTGTTTAGAACAGCTCAAATTGATTCTCCAAGTCAGTTCTTAGTGTAGAAAAGGTATTTAAGATTCGGGAAATCCTTAATTCGAGTTAAGATCTGATGAAACAGTGTATGAATCCTATATTCTTTACTTAAAGGAGA
Source organism: Pipistrellus hanaki (assembly GCF_964339955.1). Lineage (NCBI taxonomy): Eukaryota > Metazoa > Chordata > Mammalia > Chiroptera > Vespertilionidae > Pipistrellus > Pipistrellus hanaki. The sequence goes on from NW_028182295.1 coordinate 778,204, forward strand.
CTTGAGTGGTAAAAGTGTGTAATACAAGGCAGAATACCATTGAAATAGAGAAAGAAACACGATCAGCAGCTTTGGAAAGCCATACACTTCACTGAAATGTAGTACTACACTCTATAACACAGTTGAGGGACAATGTTCCGGAGCTGCCTCAGTTCATAACAGTGTGTAGGAAGTTGTTTGATAAACTGGGCAAAGCTTATACTTGGACCAGAAGGAGAATATAGGAAACTACATGAAAACATGGATAATTCAGAGAAAATGACTGTAAAGAGATTAGAACTTGTTTAGAGCAGCTCAAAGAGATTCTCCAAGTCAGTATTTAGTGTAGAAAATGTAGCTAAGATGCGGGAAATCCTTAATTCGAGTTAAGATCACATGAAACACTGTATGAATCCTATATTCTTTACTTAAAGGACACTAGAGTGGTAAATGTGTGTTATACAAGGCAGAATTCCATTGAAATAGAGAAAGAAACACGTTCGGCAGCTTTGGAAATCCTTACACTTCACTGAAATGTAGTACTACACTCTATAACACAGTTGAGGGACAATGTTCCCGAGCTGCCTCAGTTCATAACAGTGTGTAGGAAGTTGTTTGATAAACTGGGCAAAGCTTATACATGGACCAGAAGGCAGAATATAGGAAACTACATGAAAACATGGCAAATTCAGAGAAAATGACTGTAAAGAGATTACAACTTGTTTAGAACAGCTCAAAGAGATTCTCCAAGTCAGTTCTTCGTGTAGAAAAGGTAGCTAAGATCCGGAAAATCCTTAATTCGAGTTTAGATCACATGAAACATTGTATGAATCCTATATTCTTTACTTAAAGGAGACTAGAGTGGTAAATGTGTGTTATACAAGGCAGAATACCATTGAAATAGAGAAAGAAACACGTTCGGCAGCTTTGGAAATCCTTACACTTCACTGAAATGTAGTACTACACTCTATAACACAGTTGAGGGACAATGTTCCGGAGCTGCCTCAGTTCATAACAGTGTGTAGGAAGTTGTTTGATAAACTGGGCAAAGCTTATACTTGGATCAGAAGGCAGAATATAGGAAACTACATGAAAACTTGGATACTTCAGAGAAAATGACTGTAAAGAGATGAGAACTTGTTTAGAACAGCTCAAATTGATTCTCCAAGTCAGTTCTTAGTGTAGAAAAGGTATTTAAGATTCGGGAAATCCTTAATTCGAGTTATGATCTGATGAAACAGTGTATGAATCCTATATTCTTTACTTAAAGGAGACTTGAGTGGTAAAAGTGTGTAATACAAGGCAGAATACCATTGAAATAGAGAAAGAAACACGATCAGCAGCTTTTGAAAGCCATACACTTCACTGAAATGTAGTACTACACTCTATAACACAGTTGAGAGACAATGTTCCCGAGCATCCTCAGTTCATAACAGTGTGTAGGAAGTTGTTTGATAAAGTGGGTAAAGCTTATACTTGGACCAGAAGGCAGAATATAGGAAACTACATGAAAACATGGCAAATTCAGAGAAAATGACTGTAAAGAGATTACAACTTGTTTAGAACAGCTCAAAGAGATTCTCCAAGTCAGTTCTTCGTGTAGAAAAGGTAGCTAAGATCCGGAAAATCCTTAATTCGAGTTTAGATCACATGAAACATTGTATGAATCCTATATTCTTTACTTAAAGGAGACTAGAGTGGTAAATGTGTGTTATACAAGGCAGAATACCATTGAAATAGAGAAAGAAACACGTTCGGCAGCTTTGGAAATCCTTACACTTCACTGAAATGTAGTACTACACTCTATAACACAGTTGAGGGACAATGTTCCTGAGCTGCCTCAGTTCATAACAGTGTGTAGGAAGTTGTTTGATAAACTGGGCAAAGCTTATACATGGACCAGAAGGCAGAATATAGGAAACTACATGAAAACATGGATAATTCATAGAAAATGACTGTAAAGAGATGAGAACTTGTTTAGAGCAGCTCAAAGAGATTCTACAAGTCAGTTCTTAGTGTAGAAAAGGTAGCTAAGATCTGGGAAATCCTTCATCCGAGTTAAGATCACATGAAACACTGTATGAATCCTATATTCTTTACTTAAAGGAGACTAGAGTGGTAAATGTGTGTTATACAAGGCAGAATACCATTGAAATAGAGCAAGAAACACGTTCGGCAGCTTTGGAAATCCTTACACTTCACTGAAATGTAGTACTACACTCTATAACACAGTTGAGGGACAATGTTCCCGAGCTGCCTCAGTTCATAACAGTGTGTAGGAAGTTGTTTGATAAACTGGGCAAAGCTTATACTTGGATCAGAAGGCAGAATATAGGAAACTACATGAAAACTTGGATACTTCAGAGAAAATGACTCTAAAGAGATGAGAACTTGTTTAGAACAGCTCAAAGAGATTCTCCAAGTCAGTTCTTAGTGTAGAAAAGGTATCTAAGATTCGGAAAATCCTTAATTCGAGTTAAGATCACAGGAAACACTGTATGAATCCTATATTCTTTACTTAAAGGAGACTAGAGTGGTAAATGTGTGTTATACAAGGCAGAATACCATTGAAATAGAGAAAGAAACACGTTCGGCAGCTTTGGAAATCCTTACACTTCACTGAAATGTAGTACTACACTCTATAACACAGTTGAGGGACAATGTTCCGGAGCTGCCTCAGTTCATAACAGTGTGTAGGAAGTTGTTTGATAAACTGGGCAAAGCTTATACTTGGACCAGAAGGAGAATATAGGAAACTACATGAAAACATGGATAATTCAGAGAAAATGACTGTAAAGAGATTAGAACTTGTTTAGAGCAGCTCAAAGAGATTCTCCAAGTCAGTACTTATTGTAGAAAATGTAGCTAAGATCCGGGAAATCCTTAATTCGAGTTAAGATCACATGAAACACTGTATGAATCCTATATTCTTTACTTAAAGGACACTAGAGTGGTAAATGTGTGTTATACAAGGCAGAATTCCATTGAAATAGAGAAAGAAACACGTTCGGCAGCTTTGGAAATCCTTACACTTAACTGAAATGTAGTACTACACTCTATAACACAGTTGAGGGACAATGTTCCCGAGCTGCCTCAGTTCATAACAGTGTGTAGGAAGTTGTTTGATAAACTGGGCAAAGCTTATACATGGACCAGAAGGCAGAATATAGGAAACTACATGAAAACATGGATAATTCATAGAAAATGACTGTAAAGAGATGAGAACTTGTTTAGAGCAGCTCAAAGAGATTCTACAAGTCAGTTCTTAGTGTAGAAAAGGTAGCTAAGATCTGAGAAATCCTTCATCCGAGTTAAGATCACATGAAACACTGTATGAATCCTATATTCTTTACTCAAAGGAGACTAGAGTGGTAAATGTGTGTTATACAAGGCAGAATACCATTGAAATAGAGCAAGAAACACGTTCGGCAGCTTTGGAAATCCTTACACTTCACTGAAATGTAGTACTACACTCTATAACACAGTTGAGGGACAATGTTCCCGAGCTGCCTCAGTTCATAACAGTGTGTAGGAAGTTGTTTGATAAACTGGGCAAAGCTTATACTTGGATCAGAAGGCAGAATATAGGAAACTACATGAAAACTTGGATACTTCAGAGAAAATGACTCTAAAGAGATGAGAACTTGTTTAGAACAGCTCAAAGAGATTCTCCAAGTCAGTTCTTAGTGTAGAAAAGGTATCTAAGATTCCGAAAATCCTTAATTCGAGTTAAGATCACAGGAAACACTGTATGAATCCTATATTCTTTACTTAAAGGAGACTAGAGTGGTAAATGTGTGTTATACAAGGCAGAATTCCATTTAAATAGAGAAAGAAACACGTTCGGTAGCTTTGGAAAGCCTTATACTTAACTGAAATGTAGTACTACACTCTATAACACAGTTGAGAGACAATGTTCCCGAGCTGCCTCAGTTCATAACAGTTTGTAGGAAGTTGTTTGATAAAGTGGGCAAAGCTTATACTTGGACCAGAAGGCAGAATATTGGAAACTACATGAAAATTTGGATAATTCAGAGAAAATGACTTTAAACAGATGAGAACTTGTTTAGAACAGCTCCAAGAGATTCTCCAAGTCAGTTCTTAGTGTAGAAAAGGTAGCTAAGATCCGGGAAATCCTTAATTCGAGTTCAGATCACATAAAACAGTGTATGAATCCTATATTCTTTACTTAAAGTAGACTTGAGTGGTAAAAGTGTGTTATACAAGGCAGAATACCATTGAAATAGAAAAAGAAAAACGATCGGCAGCTTTGGAAAGCCATACACTTCACTGAAATGTAGTACTACACTCTATAACACAGTTGAGAGACAATGTTCCCGAGCTTCCTCAGTTCATAACAGTGTGTAGGAAGTTGTTTGATAAAGTGGGCAAAGCTTATACTTGGACCAGAAGGAGAATATAGGAAACTACATGAAAACATGGATAATTCAGAGAAAATGACTGTAAACAGATGAGAACTTGTTTAGAACAGCTCAAAGAGATTCTCCAAGTCAGTTCTTAGTGTAGAAAAGGTAGCTAAGATCCGGGAAATCCTTAATTCGAGTTAAGATCACATGAAACAGTGTTTGAATCCTATATTCTTTACTTAAAGGAGACTAGAGTGCTAAATGTGTGTTATACAGGCAGAATACCATTGAAATAGAGAAAGAAACACGTTTGGCAGCTTTGGAAAGCCTTACACTTCACTGAAATGTAGTACTACACTCTATAACACAGTTGAGAGACAATGTTCCCGAGCTGCCACAGTTCATAACAGTGTGTAGGAACTTGTTTGAAAAAGTGGGCAAAGCTTATACTTGGACCACAGGGCAGAATATAGGAAACTACATGAAAACATGGATAATTCAGAGAAAATGACTGTAAACAGATGAGAACTTGTTTAGAACAGCTCAAAGAGATTCTTGAAGTCAGTTCTTAGTTTAGAAAAGGTAGCTAAGATCCGGGAAATCCTTAATTCGAGTAAAGATCACATGAAACACTGTATGAATCCTATATTCTTTACTTAAAGGAGACTAGAATGGTAAATGTGTGTTATACAAGGCAGAATACCATTGAAATAGAGAAAGAAACACGTTCGGCAGCTTTGGAAATCCTTACACTTCACTGAAATGTAGTACTACACTCTATAACACAGTTGAGGGACAATGTTCCCGAGCTGCCTCAGTTCATTACAGTGTGTAGGAAGTTGTTTGATAAACTGGGCAAAGCTTATACTTGGATCAGAAGGCAGAATATAGGAAACTACAATAAAACTTGGATACTTCAGAGAAAATGACTGTAAAGAGATGAGAACTTGTTTAGAACAGCTCAAAGAGATTCTCCAAGTCAGTTCTTAGTGTAGAAAAGGTATCTAAGATTCGGGAAATCCTTAATTCGAGTTAAGATCACATGAAACAGTGTATGAATCCTATATTCTTTACTTAAAGGAGACTAGAGTGGTAAATGTGTGTTATACAAGGCAGAATACCAATGAAGTAGAGAAAGAAACACCTTCGGCAGCTTTGGAAAGCCTTACACTTCACTGAAATGTAGTACTACACTCTATAACACAGTTTAGAGACAATGTTCCCGAGCTGCCTCAGTTCATAACAGTGTGTAGGAAGTTGTTTGATAAAGTGGGAAAACTTATACTTGGACCAGAAGGCAGAATATTGGAAACTACATGAAAATTTGGATAATTCAGAGAAAATGACTTTAAACAGATGAGAACTTGTTTAGAAGAGCTCCAAGAGATTCTCCAAGTCAGTTCTTAGTGTAGAAAAGGTAGCTAAGATCCGGGAAATCCTTAATTTGAGTTCAGATCACATAAAACAGTGTATGAATCCTATATTCTTTACTTAAAGGAGACTTGAGTGGTAAAAGTGTGTTATACAAGGCAGAATACCATTGAAATAGAGAAAGAAACACGATCAGCAGCTTTGGAAAGCCATACACTTCACTGAAATGTAGTACTACACTCTATAACACAGTTGAGAGACAATGTTCCCGAGCTTCCTCAGTTCATAACAGTGTGTAGGAAGTTGTTTGATAAAGTGGGCAAAGCTTATACTTGGACCAGAAGGAGAATATAGGAAACTACATGAAAACATGGATAATTCAGAGAAAATGACTGTAAACAGATGAGAACTTGTTTAGAACAGCTCAAAGAGATTCTCCAAGTCAGTTCTTAGTGTAGAAAAGGTAGCTAAGATCCGGGAAATCCTTAATTCGAGTTAAGATCACATGAAACAGTGTTTGAATCCTATATTCTTTACTTAAAGGAGACTAGAGTGCTAAATGTGTGTTATACAAGGCAGAATACCATTGAAATAGAGAAAGAAACACGTTTGGCAGCTTTGGAAAGCCTTACACTTCACTGAAATGTAGTACTACACTCTATAACACAGTTGAGGGACAATGTTCCGGAGCTGCCTCAGTTCATAACAGTGTGTAGGAAGTTGTTTGATAAACTGGGCAAAGCTTATACTTGGATCAGAAGGCAGAATATAGGAAACTACATGAAAACTTGGATACTTCAGAGAAAATGACTGTAAAGAGATGAGAACTTGTTTAGAACAGCTCAAAGAGATTCTCCAAGTCAGTTCTTCGTGTAGAAAAGGTATTTAAGATTCGGGAAATCCTTAATTCGAGTTAAGATCTGATGAAACAGTGTATGAATCCTATATTCTTTACTTAAAGGAGACTTGAGTGGTAAAAGTGTGTAATACAAGGCAGAATACCATTGAAATAGAGAAAGAAACACGATCAGCAGCTTTGGAAAGCCATACACTTCACTGAAATGTAGTACTACACTCTATAACACAGTTGAGAGACAATGTTCCCGAGCTTGCTCAGTTCATAACAGTGTGTAGGAAGTTGTTTGATAAAGTGGGTAAAGCTTATACTTGGACCAGAAGGCAGAATATAGGAAACTACATGAAAACATGGCAAATTCAGAGAAAATGACTGTAAAGAGATTACAACTTGTTTAGAACAGCTCAAAGAGATTCTCCAAGTCAGTTCTTCGTGTAGAAAAGGTAGCTAAGATCCGGAAAATCCTTAATTCGAGTTTAGATCACATGAAACATTGTATGAATCCTATATTCTTTACTTAAAGGAGACTAGAGTGGTAAATGTGTGTTATACAAGGCAGAATACCATTGAAATAGAGAAAGAAACACGTTCGGCAGCTTTGGAAATCCTTACACTTCACTGAAATGTAGTACTACACTCTATAACACAGTTGAGGGACAATGTTCCGGAGCTGCCTCAGTTCATAACAGTGTGTAGGAAGTTGTTTGATAAACTGGGCAAAGCTTATACTTGGACCAGAAGGAGAATATAGGAAACTACATGAAAACATGGATAATTCAGAGAAAATGACTGTAAAGAGATTAGAACTTGTTTAGAGCAGCTCAAAGAGATTCTCCAAGTCAGTACTTAGTGTAGAAAATGTAGCTAAGATCCGGGAAATCCTTAATTCGAGTTAAGATCACATGAAACACTGTATGAATCCTATATTCTTTACTTAAAGGACACTAGAGTGGTAAATGTGTGTTATACAAGGCAGAATTCCATTGAAATAGAGAAAGAAACACGTTCGGCAGCTTTGGAAATCCTTACACTTAACTGAAATGTAGTACTACACTCTATAACACAGTTGAGGGACAATGTTCCTGAGCTGCCTCAGTTCATAACAGTGTGTAGGAAGTTGTTTGATAAACTGGGCAAAGCTTATACATGGACCAGAAGGCAGAATATAGGAAACTACATGAAAACATGGATAATTCATAGAAAATGACTGTAAAGAGATGAGAACTTGTTTAGAGCAGCTCAAAGAGATTCTACAAGTCAGTTCTTAGTGTAGAAAAGGTAGCTAAGATCTGGGAAATCCTTCATCCGAGTTAAGATCACATGAAACACTGTATGAATCCTATATTCTTTACTTAAAGGAGACTAGAGTGGTAAATGTGTGTTATACAAGGCAGAATACCATTGAAATAGAGCAAGAAACACGTTCGGCAGCTTTGGAAATCCTTACACTTCACTGAAATGTAGTACTACACTCTATAACACAGTTGAGGGACAATGTTCCCGAGCTGCCTCAGTTCATAACAGTGTGTAGGAAGTTGGTTGATAAACTGGGCAAAGCTTATACTTGGATCAGAAGGCAGAATATAGGAAACTACATGAAAACTTGGATACTTCAGAGAAAATGACTCTAAAGAGATGAGAACTTGTTTAGAACAGCTCAAAGAGATTCTCCAAGTCAGTTCTTAGTGTAGAAAAGGTATCTAAGATTCGGAAAATCCTTAATTCGAGTTAAGATCACAGGAAACACTGTATGAATCCTATATTCTTTACTTAAAGGAGACTAGAGTGGTAAATGTGTGTTATACAAGGCAGAATACCATTGAAATAGAGAAAGAAACACGTTCGGCAGCTTTGGAAATCCTTACACTTCACTGAAATGTAGTACTACACTCTATAACACAGTTGAGGGACAATGTTCCGGAGCTGCCTCAGTTCATAACAGTGTGTAGGAAGTTGTTTGATAAACTGGGCAAAGCTTATACTTGGACCAGAAGGAGAATATAGGAAACTACATGAAAACATGGATAATTCAGAGAAAATGACTGTAAAGAGATTAGAACTTGTTTAGAGCAGCTCAAAGAGATTCTCCAAGTCAGTACTTATTGTAGAAAATGTAGCTAAGATCCGGGAAATCCTTAATTCGAGTTAAGATCACATGAAACACTGTATGAATCCTATATTCTTTACTTAAAGGACACTAGAGTGGTAAATGTGTGTTATACAAGGCAGAATTCCATTGAAATAGAGAAAGAAACACGTTCGGCAGCTTTGGAAATCCTTACACTTAACTGAAATGTAGTACTACACTCTATAACACAGTTGAGGGACAATGTTCCCGAGCTGCCTCAGTTCATAACAGTGTGTAGGAAGTTGTTTGATAAACTGGGCAAAGCTTATACATGGACCAGAAGGCAGAATATAGGAAACTACATGAAAACATGGATAATTCATAGAAAATGACTGTAAAGAGATGAGAACTTGTTTAGAGCAGCTCAAAGAGATTCTACAAGTCAGTTCTTAGTGTAGAAAAGGTAGCTAAGATCTGAGAAATCCTTCATCCGAGTTAAGATCACATGAAACACTGTATGAATCCTATATTCTTTACTCAAAGGAGACTAGAGTGGTAAATGTGTGTTATACAAGGCAGAATACCATTGAAATAGAGCAAGAAACACGTTCGGCAGCTTTGGAAATCCCTACACTTCACTGAAATGTAGTACTACACTCTATAACACAGTTGAGGGACAATGTTCCCGAGCTGCCTCAGTTCATAACAGTGTGTAGGAAGTTGTTTGATAAACTGGGCAAAGCTTATACTTGGATCAGAAGGCAGAATATAGGAAACTACATGAAAACTTGGATACTTCAGAGAAAATGACTCTAAAGAGATGAGAACTTGTTTAGAACAGCTCAAAGAGATTCTCCAAGTCAGTTCTTAGTGTAGAAAAGGTATCTAAGATTCGGAAAATCCTTAATTCGAGTTAAGATCACAGGAAACACTGTATGAATCCTATATTCTTTACTTAAAGGAGACTAGAGTGGTAAATGTGTGTTATACAAGGCAGAATTCCATTTAAATAGAGAAAGAAACACGTTCGGTAGCTTTGGAAAGCCTTATACTTAACTGAAATGTAGTACTACACTCTATAACACAGTTGAGAGACAATGTTCCCGAGCTGCCTCAGTTCATAACAGTTTGTAGGAAGTTGTTTGATAAAGTGGGCAAAGCTTATACTTGGACCAGAAGGCAGAATATTGGAAACTACATGAAAATTTGGATAATTCAGAGAAAATGACTTTAAACAGATGAGAACTTGTTTAGAACAGCTCCAAGAGATTCTCCAAGTCAGTTCTTAGTGTAGAAAAGGTAGCTAAGATCCGGGAAATCCTTAATTCGAGTTCAGATCACATAAAACAGTGTATGAATCCTATATTCTTTACTTAAAGTAGACTTGAGTGGTAAAAGTGTGTTATACAAGGCAGAATACCATTGAAATAGAAAAAGAAAAACGATCGGCAGCTTTGGAAAGCCATACACTTCACTGAAATGTAGTACTACACTCTATAACACAGTTGAGAGACAATGTTCCCGAGCTTCCTCAGTTCATAACAGTGTGTAGGAAGTTGTTTGATAAAGTGGGCAAAGCTTATACTTGGACCAGAAGGAGAATATAGGAAACTACATGAAAACATGGATAATTCAGAGAAAATGACTGTAAACAGATGAGAACTTGTTTAGAACAGCTCAAAGAGATTCTCCAAGTCAGTTCTTAGTGTAGAAAAGGTAGCTAAGATCCGGGAAATCCTTAATTCGAGTTAAGATCACATGAAACAGTGTTTGAATCCTATATTCTTTACTTAAAGGAGACTAGAGTGCTAAATGTGTGTTATACAGGCAGAATACCATTGAAATAGAGAAAGAAACACGTTTGGCAGCTTTGGAAAGCCTTACACTTCACTGAAATGTAGTACTACACTCTATAACACAGTTGAGAGACAATGTTCCCGAGCTGCCACAGTTCATAACAGTGTGTAGGAACTTGTTTGATAAAGTGGGCAAAGCTTATACTTGGACGACAGGGCAGAATATAGGAAACTACATGAAAACATGGATAATTCAGAGAAAATGACTGTAAACAGATGAGAACTTGTTTAGAACAGCTCAAAGAGATTCTTGAAGTCAGTTCTTAGTTTAGAAAAGGTAGCTAAGATCCGGGAAATCCTTAATTCGAGTAAAGATCACATGAAACACTGTATGAATCCTATATTCTTTACTTAAAGGAGACTAGAATGGTAAATGTGTGTTATACAAGGCAGAATACCATTGAAATAGAGAAAGAAACACGTTCGGCAGCTTTGGAAATCCTTACACTTCACTGAAATGTAGTACTACACTCTATAACACAGTTGAGGGACAATGTTCCCGAGCTGCCTCAGTTCATTACAGTGTGTAGGAAGTTGTTTGATAAACTGGGCAAAGCTTATACTTGGATCAGAAGGCAGAATATAGGAAACTACAATAAAACTTGGATACTTCAGAGAAAATGACTGTAAAGAGATGAGAACTTGTTTAGAACAGCTCAAAGAGATTCTCCAAGTCAGTTCTTAGTGTAGAAAAGGTATCTAAGATTCGGGAAATCCTTAATTCGAGTTAAGATCACATGAAACAGTGTATGAATCCTATATTCTTTACTTAAAGGAGACTAGAGTGGTAAATGTGTGTTATACAAGGCAGAATACCAATGAAGTAGAGAAAGAAACACCTTCGGCAGCTTTGGAAAGCCTTACACTTCACTGAAATGTAGTACTACACTCTATAACACAGTTTAGAGACAATGTTCCCGAGCTGCCTCAGTTCATAACAGTGTGTAGGAAGTTGTTTGATAAAGTGGGAAAACTTATACTTGGACCAGAAGGCAGAATATTGGAAACTACATGAAAATTTGGATAATTCAGAGAAAATGACTTTAAACAGATGAGAACTTGTTTAGAAGAGCTCCAAGAGATTCTCCAAGTCAGTTCTTAGTGTAGAAAAGGTAGCTAAGATCCGGGAAATCCTTAATTTGAGTTCAGATCACATAAAACAGTGTATGAATCCTATATTCTTTACTTAAAGGAGACTTGAGTGGTAAAAGTGTGTTATACAAGGCAGAATACCATTGAAATAGAGAAAGAAACACGATCAGCAGCTTTGGAAAGCCATACACTTCACTGAAATGTAGTACTACACTCTATAACACAGTTGAGAGACAATGTTCCCGAGCTTCCTCAGTTCATAACAGTGTGTAGGAAGTTGTTTGATAAAGTGGGCAAAGCTTATACTTGGACCAGAAGGAGAATATAGGAAACTACATGAAAACATGGATAATTCAGAGAAAATGACTGTAAACAGATGAGAACTTGTTTAGAACAGCTGAAAGAGATTCTCCAAGTCAGTTCTTAGTGTAGAAAAGGTAGCTAAGATCCGGGAAATCCTTAATTCGAGTTAAGATCACATGAAACAGTGTTTGAATCCTATATTCTTTACTTAAAGGAGACTAGAGTGCTAAATGTGTGTTATACAAGGCAGAATACCATTGAAATAGAGAAAGAAACACGTTTGGCAGCTTTGGAAAGCCTTACACTTCACTGAAATGTAGTACTACACTCTATAACACAGTTGAGGGACAATGTTCCGGAGCTGCCTCAGTTCATAACAGTGTGTAGGAAGTTGTTTGATAAACTGGGCAAAGCTTATACTTGGATCAGAAGGCAGAATATAGGAAACTACATGAAAACTTGGATACTTCAGAGAAAATGACTGTAAAGAGATGAGAACTTGTTTAGAACAGCTCAAAGAGATTCTCCAAGTCAGTTCTTCGTGTAGAAAAGGTATTTAAGATTCGGGAAATCCTTAATTCGAGTTAAGATCTGATGAAACAGTGTATGAATCCTATATTCTTTACTTAAAGGAGACTTGAGTGGTAAAAGTGTGTAATACAAGGCAGAATACCATTGAAATAGAGAAAGAAACACGATCAGCAGCTTTGGAAAGCCATACACTTCACTGAAATGTAGTACTACACTCTATAACACAGTTGAGAGACAATGTTCCCGAGCTTGCTCAGTTCATAACAGTGTGTAGGAAGTTGTTTGATAAAGTGGGTAAAGCTTATACTTGGACCAGAAGGCAGAATATAGGAAACTACATGAAAACATGGCAAATTCAGAGAAAATGACTGTAAAGAGATTACAACTTGTTTAGAACAGCTCAAAGAGATTCTCCAAGTCAGTTCTTCGTGTAGAAAAGGTAGCTAAGATCCGGAAAATCCTTAATTCGAGTTTAGATCACATGAAACATTGTATGAATCCTATATTCTTTACTTAAAGGAGACTAGAGTGGTAAATGTGTGTTATACAAGGCAGAATACCATTGAAATAGAGAAAGAAACACGTTCGGCAGCTTTGGAAATCCTTACACTTCACTGAAATGTAGTACTACACTCTATAACACAGTTGAGGGACAATGTTCCGGAGCTGCCTCAGTTCATAACAGTGTGTAGGAAGTTGTTTGATAAACTGGGCAAAGCTTATACTTGGACCAGAAGGAGAATATAGGAAACTACATGAAAACATGGATAATTCAGAGAAAATGACTGTAAAGAGATTAGAACTTGTTTAGAGCAGCTCAAAGAGATTCTCCAAGTCAGTACTTAGTGTAGAAAATGTAGCTAAGATCCGGGAAATCCTTAATTCGAGTTAAGATCACATGAAACACTGTATGAATCCTATATTCTTTACTTAAAGGACACTAGAGTGGTAAATGTGTGTTATACAAGGCAGAATTCCATTGAAATAGAGAAAGAAACACGTTCGGCAGCTTTGGAAATCCTTACACTTAACTGAAATGTAGTACTACACTCTATAACACAGTTGAGGGACAATGTTCCTGAGCTGCCTCAGTTCATAACAGTGTGTAGGAAGTTGTTTGATAAACTGGGCAAAGCTTATACATGGACCAGAAGGCAGAATATAGGAAACTACATGAAAACATGGATAATTCATAGAAAATGACTGTAAAGAGATGAGAACTTGTTTAGAGCAGCTCAAAGAGATTCTACAAGTCAGTTCTTAGTGTAGAAAAGGTAGCTAAGATCTGGGAAATCCTTCATCCGAGTTAAGATCACATGAAACACTGTATGAATCCTATATTCTTTACTTAAAGGAGACTAGAGTGGTAAATGTGTGTTATACAAGGCAGAATACCATTGAAATAGAGCAAGAAACACGTTCGGCAGCTTTGGAAATCCTTACACTTCACTGAAATGTAGTACTACACTCTATAACACAGTTGAGGGACAATGTTCCCGAGCTGCCTCAGTTCATAACAGTGTGTAGGAAGTTGGTTGATAAACTGGGCAAAGCTTATACTTGGATCAGAAGGCAGAATATAGGAAACTACATGAAAACTTGGATACTTCAGAGAAAATGACTCTAAAGAGATGAGAACTTGTTTAGAACAGCTCAAAGAGATTCTCCAAGTCAGTTCTTAGTGTAGAAAAGGTATCTAAGATTCGGAAAATCCTTAATTCGAGTTAAGATCACAGGAAACACTGTATGAATCCTATATTCTTTACTTAAAGGAGACTAGAGTGGTAAATGTGTGTTATACAAGGCAGAATACCATTGAAATAGAGAAAGAAACACGTTCGGCAGCTTTGGAAATCCTTACACTTCACTGAAATGTAGTACTACACTCTATAACACAGTTGAGGGACAATGTTCCGGAGCTGCCTCAGTTCATAACAGTGTGTAGGAAGTTGTTTGATAAACTGGGCAAAGCTTATACTTGGACCAGAAGGAGAATATAGGAAACTACATGAAAACATGGATAATTCAGAGAAAATGACTGTAAAGAGATTAGAACTTGTTTAGAGCAGCTCAAAGAGATTCTCCAAGTCAGTACTTATTGTAGAAAATGTAGCTAAGATCCGGGAAATCCTTAATTCGAGTTAAGATCACATGAAACACTGTATGAATCCTATATTCTTTACTTAAAGGACACTAGAGTGGTAAATGTGTGTTATACAAGGCAGAATTCCATTGAAATAGAGAAAGAAACACGTTCGGCAGCTTTGGAAATCCTTACACTTAACTGAAATGTAGTACTACACTCTATAACACAGTTGAGGGACAATGTTCCCGAGCTGCCTCAGTTCATAACAGTGTGTAGGAAGTTGTTTGATAAACTGGGCAAAGCTTATACATGGACCAGAAGGCAGAATATAGGAAACTACATGAAAACATGGATAATTCATAGAAAATGACTGTAAAGAGATGAGAACTTGTTTAGAGCAGCTCAAAGAGATTCTACAAGTCAGTTCTTAGTGTAGAAAAGGTAGCTAAGATCTGAGAAATCCTTCATCCGAGTTAAGATCACATGAAACACTGTATGAATCCTATATTCTTTACTCAAAGGAGACTAGAGTGGTAAATGTGTGTTATACAAGGCAGAGTACCATTGAAATAGAGCAAGAAACACGTTCGGCAGCTTTGGAAATCCTTACACTTCACTGAAATGTAGTACTACACTCTATAACACAGTTGAGGGACAATGTTCCCGAGCTGCCTCAGTTCATAACAGTGTGTAGGAAGTTGTTTGATAAACTGGGCAAAGCTTATACTTGGATCAGAAGGCAGAATATAGGAAACTACATGAAAACTTGGATACTTCAGAGAAAATGACTCTAAAGAGATGAGAACTTGTTTAGAACAGCTCAAAGAGATTCTCCAAGTCAGTTCTTAGTGTAGAAAAGGTATCTAAGATTCGGAAAATCCTTAATTCGAGTTAAGATCACAGGAAACACTGTATGAATCCTATATTCTTTACTTAAAGGAGACTAGAGTGGTAAATGTGTGTTATACAAGGCAGAATTCCATTTAAATAGAGAAAGAAACACGTTCGGTAGCTTTGGAAAGCCTTATACTTAACTGAAATGTAGTACTACACTCTATAACACAGTTGAGAGACAATGTTCCCGAGCTGCCTCAGTTCATAACAGTTTGTAGGAAGTTGTTTGATAAAGTGGGCAAAGCTTATACTTGGACCAGAAGGCAGAATATTGGAAACTACATGAAAATTTGGATAATTCAGAGAAAATGACTTTAAACAGATGAGAACTTGTTTAGAACAGCTCCAAGAGATTCTCCAAGTCAGTTCTTAGTGTAGAAAAGGTAGCTAAGATCCGGGAAATCCTTAATTCGAGTTCAGATCACATAAAACAGTGTATGAATCCTATATTCTTTACTTAAAGTAGACTTGAGTGGTAAAAGTGTGTTATACAAGGCAGAATACCATTGAAATAGAAAAAGAAAAACGATCGGCAGCTTTGGAAAGCCATACACTTCACTGAAATGTAGTACTACACTCTATAACACAGTTGAGAGACAATGTTCCCGAGCTTCCTCAGTTCATAACAGTGTGTAGGAAGTTGTTTGATAAAGTGGGCAAAGCTTATACTTGGACCAGAAGGAGAATATAGGAAACTACATGAAAACATGGATAATTCAGAGAAAATGACTGTAAACAGATGAGAACTTGTTTAGAACAGCTCAAAGAGATTCTCCAAGTCAGTTCTTAGTGTAGAAAAGGTAGCTAAGATCCGGGAAATCCTTAATTCGAGTTAAGATCACATGAAACAGTGTTTGAATCCTATATTCTTTACTTAAAGGAGACTAGAGTGCTAAATGTGTGTTATACAAGGCAGAATACCATTGAAATAGAGAAAGAAACACGTTTGGCAGCTTTGGAAAGCCTTACACTTCACTGAAATGTAGTACTACACTCTATAACACAGTTGAGAGACAATGTTCCCGAGCTGCCACAGTTCATAACAGTGTGTAGGAACTTGTTTGATAAAGTGGGCAAAGCTTATACTTGGACCACAGGGCAGAATATAGGAAACTACATGAAAACATGGATAATTCAGAGAAAATGACTGTAAACAGATGAGAACTTGTTTAGAACAGCTCAAAGAGATTCTTGAAGTCAGTTCTTAGTGTAGAAAAGGTAGCTAAGATCCGGGAAATCCTTAATTCGAGTAAAGATCACATGAAACACTGTATGAATCCTATATTCTTTACTTAAAGGAGACTAGAATGGTAAATGTGTGTTATACAAGGCAGAATACCATTGAAATAGAGAAAGAAACACGTTCGGCAGCTTTGGAAATCCTTACACTTCACTGAAATGTAGTACTACACTCTATAACACAGTTGAGGGACAATGTTCCCGAGCTGCCTCAGTTCATTACAGTGTGTAGGAAGTTGTTTGATAAACTGGGCAAAGCTTATACTTGGATCAGAAGGCAGAATATAGGAAACTACAATAAAACTTGGATACTTCAGAGAAAATGACTGTAAAGAGATGAGAACTTGTTTAGAACAGCTCAAAGAGATTCTCCAAGTCAGTTCTTAGTGTAGAAAAGGTATCTAAGATTCGGGAAATCCTTAATTCGAGTTAAGATCACATGAAACAGTGTATGAATCCTATATTCTTTACTTAAAGGAGCCTAGAGTGGTAAATGTGTGTTATACAAGGCAGAATACCAATGAAGTAGAGAAAGAAACACCTTCGGCAGCTTTGGAAAGCCTTACACTTCACTGAAATGTAGTACTACACTCTATAACACAGTTTAGAGACAATGTTCCCGAGCTGCCTCAGTTCATAACAGTGTGTAGGAAGTTGTTTGATAAAGTGGGAAAACTTATACTTGGACCAGAAGGCAGAATATTGGAAACTACATGAAAATTTGGATAATTCAGAGAAAATGACTTTAAACAGATGAGAACTTGTTTAGAAGAGCTCCAAGAGATTCTCCAAGTCAGTTCTTAGTGTAGAAAAGGTAGCTAAGATCCGGGAAATCCTTAATTTGAGTTCAGATCACATAAAACAGTGTATGAATCCTATATTCTTTACTTAAAGGAGACTTGAGTGGTAAAAGTGTGTTATACAAGGCAGAATACCATTGAAATAGAGAAAGAAACACGATCGGCAGCTTTGGAAAGCCATACACTTCACTGAAATGTAGTACTACACTCTATAACACAGTTGAGAGACAATGTTCCCGAGCTTCCTCAGTTCATAACAGTGTGTAGGAAGTTGTTTGATAAAGTGGGCAAAGCTTATACTTGGACCAGAAGGAGAATATAGGAAACTACATGAAAACATGGATAATTCAGAGAAAATGACTGTAAACAGATGAGAACTTGTTTAGAACAGCTCAAAGAGATTCTCCAAGTCAGTTCTTAGTGTAGAAAAGGTAGCTAAGATCCGGGAAATCCTTAATTCGAGTTAAGATCACATGAAACAGTGTTTGAATCCTATATTCTTTACTTAAAGGAGACTAGAGTGCTAAATGTGTGTTATACAAGGCAGAATACCATTGAAATAGAGAAAGAAACACGTTTGGCAGCTTTGGAAAGCCTTACACTTCACTGAAATGTAGTACTACACTCTATAACACAGTTGAGGGACAATGTTCCGGAGCTGCCTCAGTTCATAACAGTGTGTAGGAAGTTGTTTGATAAACTGGGCAAAGCTTATACTTGGATCAGAAGGCAGAATATAGGAAACTACATGAAAACTTGGATACTTCAGAGAAAATGACTGTAAAGAGATGAGAACTTGTTTAGAACAGCTCAAAGAGATTCTCCAAGTCAGTTCTTCGTGTAGAAAAGGTATTTAAGATTCGGGAAATCCTTAATTCGAGTTAAGATCTGATGAAACAGTGTATGAATCCTATATTCTTTACTTAAAGGAGACTTGAGTGGTAAAAGTGTGTAATACAAGGCAGAATACCATTGAAATAGAGAAAGAAACACGATCAGCAGCTTTGGAAAGCCATACACTTCACTGAAATGTAGTACTACACTCTATAACACAGTTGAGAGACAATGTTCCCGAGCTTGCTCAGTTCATAACAGTGTGTAGGAAGTTGTTTGATAAAGTGGGTAAAGCTTATACTTGGACCAGAAGGCAGAATATAGGAAACTACATGAAAACATGGCAAATTCAGAGAAAATGACTGTAAAGAGATTACAACTTGTTTAGAACAGCTCAAAGAGATTCTCCAAGTCAGTTCTTCGTGTAGAAAAGGTAGCTAAGATCCGGAAAATCCTTAATTCGAGTTTAGATCACATGAAACATTGTATGAATCCTATATTCTTTACTTAAAGGAGACTAGAGTGGTAAATGTGTGTTATACAAGGCAGAATACCATTGAAATAGAGAAAGAAACACGTTCGGCAGCTTTGGAAATCCTTACACTTCACTGAAATGTAGTACTACACTCTATAACACAGTTGAGGGACAATGTTCCGGAGCTGCCTCAGTTCATAACAGTGTGTAGGAAGTTGTTTGATAAACTGGGCAAAGCTTATACTTGGACCAGAAGGAGAATATAGGAAACTACATGAAAACATGGATAATTCAGAGAAAATGACTGTAAAGAGATTAGAACTTGTTTAGAGCAGCTCAAAGAGATTCTCCAAGTCAGTACTTAGTGTAGAAAATGTAGCTAAGATCCGGGAAATCCTTAATTCGAGTTAAGATCACATGAAACACTGTATGAATCCTATATTCTTTACTTAAAGGACACTAGAGTGGTAAATGTGTGTTATACAAGGCAGAATTCCATTGAAATAGAGAAAGAAACACGTTCGGCAGCTTTGGAAATCCTTACACTTAACTGAAATGTAGTACTACACTCTATAACACAGTTGAGGGACAATGTTCCCGAGCTGCCTCAGTTCATAACAGTGTGTAGGAAGTTGTTTGATAAACTGGGCAAAGCTTATACATGGACCAGAAGGCAGAATATAGGAAACTACATGAAAACATGGATAATTCATAGAAAATGACTGTAAAGAGATGAGAACTTGTTTAGAGCAGCTCAAAGAGATTCTACAAGTCAGTTCTTAGAGTAGAAAAGGTAGCTAAGATCTGAGAAATCCTTCATCCGAGTTAAGATCACATGAAACACTGTATGAATCCAATATTCTTTACTCAAAGGAGACTAGAGTGGTAAATGTGTGTTATACAAGGCAGAATACCATTGAAATAGAGCAAGAAACACGTTCGGCAGCTTTGGAAATCCTTACACTTCACTGAAATGTAGTACTACACTCTATAACACAGTTGAGGGACAATGTTCCCGAGCTGCCTCAGTTCATAACAGTGTGTAGGAAGTTGTTTGATAAACTGGGCAAAGCTTATACTTGGATCAGAAGGCAGAATATAGGAAACTACATGAAAACTTGGATACTTCAGAGAAAATGACTCTAAAGAGATGAGAACTTGTTTAGAACAGCTCAAAGAGATTCTCCAAGTCAGTTCTTAGTGTAGAAAAGGTATCTAAGATTCGGAAAATCCTTAATTCGAGTTAAGATCACAGGAAACACTGTATGAATCCTATATTCTTTACTTAAAGGAGACTAGAGTGGTAAATGTGTGTTATACAAGGCAGAATTCCATTTAAATAGAGAAAGAAACACGTTCGGTAGCTTTGGAAAGCCTTATACTTAACTGAAATGTAGTACTACACTCTATAACACAGTTGAGAGACAATGTTCCCGAGCTGCCTCAGTTCATAACAGTTTGTAGGAAGTTGTTTGATAAAGTGGGCAAAGCTTATACTTGGACCAGAAGGCAGAATATTGGAAACTACATGAAAATTTGGATAATTCAGAGAAAATGACTTTAAACAGATGAGAACTTGTTTAGAACAGCTCCAAGAGATTCTCCAAGTCAGTTCTTAGTGTAGAAAAGGTAGCTAAGATCCGGGAAATCCTTAATTCGAGTTCAGATCACATAAAACAGTGTATGAATCCTATATTCTTTACTTAAAGTAGACTTGAGTGGTAAAAGTGTGTTATACAAGGCAGAATACCATTGAAATAGAAAAAGAAAAACGATCGGCAGCTTTGGAAAGCCATACACTTCACTGAAATGTAGTACTACACTCTATAACACAGTTGAGAGACAATGTTCCCGAGCTTCCTCAGTTCATAACAGTGTGTAGGAAGTTGTTTGATAAAGTGGGCAAAGCTTATACTTGGACCAGAAGGAGAATATAGGAAACTACATGAAAACATGGATAATTCAGAGAAAATGACTGTAAACAGATGAGAACTTGTTTAGAACAGCTCAAAGAGATTCTCCAAGTCAGTTCTTAGTGTAGAAAAGGTAGCTAAGATCCGGGAAATCCTTAATTCGAGTTAAGATCACATGAAACAGTGTTTGAATCCTATATTCTTTACTTAAAGGAGACTAGAGTGCTAAATGTGTGTTATACAGGCAGAATACCATTGAAATAGAGAAAGAAACACGTTTGGCAGCTTTGGAAAGCCTTACACTTCACTGAAATGTAGTACTACACTCTATAACACAGTTGAGAGACAATGTTCCCGAGCTGCCACAGTTCATAACAGTGTGTAGGAACTTGTTTGATAAAGTGGGCAAAGCTTATACTTGGACCACAGGGCAGAATATAGGAAACTACATGAAAACATGGATAATTCAGAGAAAATGACTGTAAACAGATGAGAACTTGTTTAGAACAGCTCAAAGAGATTCTTGAAGTCAGTTCTTAGTGTAGAAAAGGTAGCTAAGATCCGGGAAATCCTTAATTCGAGTAAAGATCACATGAAACACTGTATGAATCCTATATTCTTTACTTAAAGGAGACTAGAATGGTAAATGTGTGTTATACAAGGCAGAATACCATTGAAATAGAGAAAGAAACACGTTCGGCAGCTTTGGAAATCCTTACACTTCACTGAAATGTAGTACTACACTCTATAACACAGTTGAGGGACAATGTTCCCGAGCTGCCTCAGTTCATTACAGTGTGTAGGAAGTTGTTTGATAAACTGGGCAAAGCTTATACTTGGATCAGAAGGCAGAATATAGGAAACTACAATAAAACTTGGATACTTCAGAGAAAATGACTGTAAAGAGATGAGAACTTGTTTAGAACAGCTCAAAGAGATTCTCCAAGTCAGTTCTTAGTGTAGAAAAGGTATCTAAGATTCGGGAAATCCTTAATTCGAGTTAAGATCACATGAAACAGTGTATGAATCCTATATTCTTTACTTAAAGGAGACTAGAGTGGTAAATGTGTGTTATACAAGGCAGAATACCAATGAAGTAGAGAAAGAAACACCTTCGGCAGCTTTGGAAAGCCTTACACTTCACTGAAATGTAGTACTACACTCTATAACACAGTTTAGAGACAATGTTCCCGAGCTGCCTCAGTTCATAACAGTGTGTAGGAAGTTGTTTGATAAAGTGGGAAAACTTATACTTGGACCAGAAGGCAGAATATTGGAAACTACATGAAAATTTGGATAATTCAGAGAAAATGACTTTAAACAGATGAGAACTTGTTTAGAAGAGCTCCAAGAGATTCTCCAAGTCAGTTCTTAGTGTAGAAAAGGTAGCTAAGATCCGGGAAATCCTTAATTTGAGTTCAGATCACATAAAACAGTGTATGAATCCTATATTCTTTACTTAAAGGAGACTTGAGTGGTAAAAGTGTGTTATACAAGGCAGAATACCATTGAAATAGAGAAAGAAACACGATCGGCAGCTTTGGAAAGCCATACACTTCACTGAAATGTAGTACTACACTCTATAACACAGTTGAGAGACAATGTTCCCGAGCTTCCTCAGTTCATAACAGTGTGTAGGAAGTTGTTTGATAAAGTGGGCAAAGCTTATACTTGGACCAGAAGGAGAATATAGGAAACTACATGAAAACATGGATAATTCAGAGAAAATGACTGTAAACAGATGAGAACTTGTTTAGAACAGCTCAAAGAGATTCTCCAAGTCAGTTCTTAGTGTAGAAAAGGTAGCTAAGATCCGGGAAATCCTTAATTCGAGTTAAGATCACATGAAACAGTGTTTGAATCATATATTCTTTACTTAAAGGAGACTAGAGTGCTAAATGTGTGTTATACAAGGCAGAATACCATTGAAATAGAGAAAGAAACACGTTTGGCAGCTTTGGAAAGCCTTACACTTCACTGAAATGTAGTACTACACTCTATAACACAGTTGAGGGACAATGTTCCGGAGCTGCCTCAGTTCATAACAGTGTGTAGGAAGTTGTTTGATAAACTGGGCAAAGCTTATACTTGGATCAGAAGGCAGAATATAGGAAACTACATGAAAACTTGGATACTTCAGAGAAAATGACTGTAAAGAGATGAGAACTTGTTTAGAACAGCTCAAAGAGATTCTCCAAGTCAGTTCTTCGTGTAGAAAAGGTATTTAAGATTCGGGAAATCCTTAATTCGAGTTAAGATCTGATGAAACAGTGTATGAATCCTATATTCTTTACTTAAAGGAGACTTGAGTGGTAAAAGTGTGTAATACAAGGCAGAATACCATTGAAATAGAGAAAGAAACACGATCAGCAGCTTTGGAAAGCCATACACTTCACTGAAATGTAGTACTACACTCTATAACACAGTTGAGAGACAATGTTCCCGAGCTTGCTCAGTTCATAACAGTGTGTAGGAAGTTGTTTGATAAAGTGGGTAAAGCTTATACTTGGACCAGAAGGCAGAATATAGGAAACTACATGAAAACATGGCAAATTCAGAGAAAATGACTGTAAAGAGATTACAACTTGTTTAGAACAGCTCAAAGAGATTCTCCAAGTCAGTTCTTCGTGTAGAAAAGGTAGCTAAGATCCGGAAAATCCTTAATTCGAGTTTAGATCACATGAAACATTGTATGAATCCTATATTCTTTACTTAAAGGAGACTAGAGTGGTAAATGTGTGTTATACAAGGCAGAATACCATTGAAATAGAGAAAGAAACACGTTCGGTAGCTTTGGAAAGCCTTATACTTAACTGAAATGTAGTACTACACTCTATAACACAGTTGAGAGACAATGTTCCCGAGCTGCCTCAGTTCATAACAGTTTGTAGGAAGTTGTTTGATAAAGTGGGCAAAGCTTATACTTGGACCAGAAGGCAGAATATTGGAAACTACATGAAAATTTGGATAATTCAGAGAAAATGACTTTAAACAGATGAGAACTTGTTTAGAACAGCTCCAAGAGATTCTCCAAGTCAGTTCTTAGTGTAGAAAAGGTAGCTAAGATCCGGGAAATCCTTAATTCGAGTTCAGATCACATAAAACAGTGTATGAATCCTATATTCTTTACTTAAAGTAGACTTGAGTGGTAAAAGTGTGTTATACAAGACAGAATACCATTGAAATAGAGAAAGAAAAACGATCGGCAGCTTTGGAAAGCCATACACTTCACTGAAATGTAGTACTACACTCTATAACACAGTTGAGAGACAATGTTCCCGAGCTTCCTCAGTTCATAACAGTGTGTAGGAAGTTGTTTGATAAAGTGGGCAAAGCTTATACTTGGACCAGAAGGAGAATATAGGAAACTACATGAAAACATGGATAATTCAGAGAAAATGACTGTAAACAGATGAGAACTTGTTTAGAACAGCTCAAAGAGATTCTTGAAGTCAGTTCTTAGTGTAGAAAAGGTAGCTAAGATCCGGGAAATCCTTAATTCGAGTAAAGATCACATGAAACACTGTATGAATCCTATATTCTTTACTTAAAGGAGACTAGAATGGTAAATGTGTGTTATACAAGGCAGAATACCATTGAAATAGAGAAAGAAACACGTTCGGCAGCTTTGGAAATCCTTACACTTCACTGAAATGTAGTACTACACTCTATAACACAGTTGAGGGACAATGTTCCCGAGCTTCCTCAGTTCATTACAGTGTGTAGGAAGTTGTTTGATAAACTGGGCAAAGCTTATACTTGGATCAGAAGGCAGAATATAGGAAACTACAATAAAACTTGGATACTTCAGAGAAAATGACTGTAAAGAGATGAGAACTTGTTTAGAACAGCTCAAAGAGATTCTCCAAGTCAGTTCTTAGTGTAGAAAAGGTATCTAAGATTCGGGAAATCCTTAATTCGAGTTAAGATCACATGAAACAGTGTATGAATCCTATATTCTTTACTTAAAGGAGACTAGAGTGGTAAATGTGTGTTATACAAGGCAGAATACCAATGAAGTAGAGAAAGAAACACCTTCGGCAGCTTTGGAAAGCCTTACACTTCACTGAAATGTAGTACTACACTCTATAACACAGTTGAGAGACAATGTTCCCGAGCTGCCTCAGTTCATAACAGTGTGTAGGAAGTTGTTTGATAAAGTGGGAAAACTTATACTTGGACCAGAAGGCAGAATATTGGAAACTACATGAAAATTTGGATAATTCAGAGAAAATGACTTTAAACAGATGAGAACTTGTTTAGAAGAGCTCCAAGAGATTCTCCAAGTCAGTTCTTAGTGTAGAAAAGGTAGCTAAGATCCGGGAAATCCTTAATTTGAGTTCAGATCACATAAAACAGTGTATGAATCCTATATTCTTTACTTAAAGGAGACTTGAGTGGTAAAAGTGTGTTATACAAGGCAGAATACCATTGAAATAGAGAAAGAAACACGATCGGCAGCTTTGGAAAGCCATACACTTCACTGAAATGTAGTACTACACTCTATAACACAGTTGAGAGACAATGTTCCCGAGCTTCCTCAGTTCATAACAGTGTGTAGGAAGTTGTTTGATAAAGTGGGCAAAGCTTATACTTGGACCAGAAGGAGAATATAGGAAACTACATGAAAACATGGATAATTCAGAGAAAATGACTGTAAACAGATGAGAACTTGTTTAGAACAGCTCAAAGAGATTCTCCAAGTCAGTTCTTCGTGTAGAAAAGGTAGCTAAGATCCGGGAAATCCTTAATTCGAGTTAAGATCACATGAAACAGTGTAAGAATCCTATATTCTTTACTTAAAGGAGACTAGAGTGGTAAATGTGTGTTATACAAGGCAGAATACCATTGAAATAGAGAAAGTAACACGTTCTGTAGCTTTGGAAAGCCTTACACTTCACTGAAATGTCGTACTACACTCTATAACAGAGTTGAGAGACAATGTTCCCGAGCTGCCTCAGTTCATAACAGTGTGTAGAAAGTTGTTTGATAAAGTGGGCAAAGCTTATACTTGGACCAGAAGGCAGAATATTGGAAACTACATGAAAACTTGGATAATTCAGAGAAAATGACTTTAAACAGATGAGAACTTGTTTAGAACAGTTCCAAGAGATTCTCCAAGTCAGTTCTTAGTGTAGAAAAGGTAGCTAAGATCCGGAAAATCCTTAATTCGAGTTAAGATCACATGAAACAGTGTATGAATCGTATATTCTTTACTTAAAGGAGACTAGAGTGATAAATGTGTGTTATACAAGGCAGAATACCAATCAAGTAGAGAAATAAACACGTTGGGCAGCTTTGGAAAGCCTTACACTTCACTGAAATGTAGTACTACACTCTATAACACAGTTGAGAGACAATGTTCCCGAGCTGCCTCAGTTCATAACAGTGTGTAGGAAGTTGTTTGATAAAGTGGGCAAAGCTTATACTTGGACCAGAAGGAGAATATAGGAAACTACATGAAAACATGGACAATTCAGAGAAAATGACTGTAAAGAGATTAGTACTTGTTTAGAGCAGCTCAAAGAGATTCTCCAAGTCAGTTCTTAGTGTAGAAAAGGTAGCTAAGATCCGGAAAATCCTTAATTCGAGTTAAGATCACATGAAACAGTGTATGAATCCTATATTCTTTACTTAAAGGAGACTAGAGTGGTACAAGTGTGTTATACAAGGCAGAATACCATTGAAATTGAGAAAGAAACACGTTCGGCAGCTTTGTAAAGCCTTACACTTCACTGAAATGTAGTACTACACTCTATAACACAGTTGAGAGACAATGTTCCCGAGCTGTCTCAGTTCATAACAGTGTGTAGGAACTTGTTTGATAAACTGGGCAAAGCTTATACTTGGACCAGAAGGCAGAATATAGGAAACTACATGAAAACATGGATAATTCAGAGGAAATGACTGACAACAGATGAGAACTTGTTTAGAACAGCTCAAAGAGATTCTCCAACTCAGTTCTTAGTGTAGAAAAGCTAGCTAAGATCCTGGAAATCCTTAATTCGAGTGAAGATCACATGAAACACTGTATGAATCCTATATTCTTTTCTTAAAGGAGACTAGAGTGGTAAAAGTGTGTTATACAAGGCAGAATACCATTGAAATAGAGAAAGAAACACGTTCGGCAGCTTTGGAAAGCCTTACACTTCACTGAAATGTAGTACTACACTCTATAACACAGTTGAGAGACAATGTTCCCGAGCTGCCTCAGTTCATAACAGTGTGCAGGAAGTTGTTTGATAAAGTGGGCAAAGCTTATACTTGGACGAGAAGGCAGAAAATAGGAAACTACATGAAAACTTGGATAATTCAGAGAAAATGACTGTAAACAGATGAGAACTTGTTTTGAACAGCTCCAAGAGATTCTCGAAGTCAGTTCTTAGTGTAGAAAAGGTAGCTAAGATCCGGGAAATCCTTAATTCGAGTTAAGATCACATGAAACACTGTATGAATCCTATATTCTTTACTTAAAGGAGACTAGAGTGGTAAATGTGTGTTATACAAGGCAGAATACCTTTGAAATAGAGAAAGAAACACGTTCGGTAGCTTTGGAAAGCCTTACACTTCACTGAAATGTAGTACTACACTCTATAACAGAGTTGAGAGACAATGTTCCCGAGCTGCCTCAGTTCATAACAGTGTGTAGGAAGTTGTTTGATAAAGTGGGCAAAGCTTATACTTGGACCAGAAGGCAGAATATAGGAAACTACATGAAAACTTGGATAATTCAGAGAAAATGACAGTAAACAGATGATAACTTGTTTAGAACAGCTCAAAAAGAATCTCCAAGTCAGTTCTTAGTGTAGAAAAGGTAGCTAAGATCCGGGAAATCCTTAATTCGAGTTAAGATCACATGAAACAGTGTATGAATCGTATATTCTTTACTTAAAGGAGACTAGAGTGGTAAATGTGTGTCATACAAGGCAGAATACCAATCAAGTAGAGAAAGAAATACGTTGGGCAGCTTTGGAAAGCCTTACACTTCACTGAAACGTAGTACTACACTCTATAACACAGTTGAGAGACAATGTTCCCGAGCTGCCTCAGTTCATAACAGTGTGTAGGAAGTTGTTTGATAAAGTGGGCAAAGCTTATACTTGGACCAGAAGGAGAATATAGGAAACTACATGAAAACATGGATAATTCAGAGAAAATGACTGTAAAGAGATTAGAACTTGTTTAGAGCAGCTCAAAGAGATTCTCCAAGTCAGTACTTAGTGTAGAAAATGTAGCTAAGATCCGGGAAATCCTTAATTCGAGTTAAGATCACATGAAACACTGTATGAATCCTATATTCTTTACTTAAAGGACACTAGAGTGGTAAATGTGTGTTATACAAGGCAGAATATAATTGAAATAGAGAAAGAAACACGTTCGGCAGCTTTGGAAAGCCATACACTTCACTAAAATGTAGTACTACACTCTATAACACAGTTGAGAGACAATGTTCCCGAGCTGCCTCAGTTCATAACAGTGTGTAGGAAGTTGTTTCATAAAGTGGGCAAAGCTTATACTTGGACCAGAAGGCAAAATTTAGGAAACTACATGAAAACATGGATAATTCAGAGAAAATGACTGTAAGCAGATGAGAACTTGTTTACAACAGCTCAAAGAGATTCTCAAAGCCAGTTCTTAGTGTAGAAAAGGTATTTAAGATTCGGGAAATCCTTAATTCGAGTTAAGATCTCCTGAAACAGTGTATGAATCCTATATTCTTTACTTAAAGGAGACTTGAGTGGTAAAAGTGTGTTATACAAGGCAGAATACCATTGAAATAGAGAAAAAAACACGATGGGCAGCTTTGGAAAGCCATACACTTCACTGAAATGTAGTACTACACTCTATAATACAGTTGAGAGACAATGTTCCCGAGCTGCCTCAGTTCATAACAGTGTGTAGGAGGTTGTTTGATAAAGTTGGCAAAGCTTATACTTGGACGAGAAGGCAGAAATAGGAAACTACATGAAAACTTGGATAATTCAGAGAAAATGACTGTAAACAGATGAGAACTTGTTTAGAACAACTCCAAGAGATTCTCCAAGTCAGTTCTTAGTGTAGAAAAGGTAGCTAAGATCCGGGAAATCCTTAATTCGAGTTAAGATCACATGAAACAGTGTATGAATCCTATATTCTTTACTTAAAGGAGACTAGAGTGGTAAATGTGTGTTATACAAGGCAGAATACCATTGAAATAGAGAAAGTAACACATTCTGTAGCTTTGGAAAGCCTTACACTTCACTGAAATGTAATACTACACTCTATAACACAGTTGAGAGACAATATTCCCTAGCTGCCTCAGTTCATAACAGTGTGTAGAAAGTTGTTTGATAAAGTGGGCAAAGCTTATACTTGGACCAGAAGGCAGAATATTGGAAACTACATGAAAACTTGGATAATTCAGAGAAAATGACTTTAAACAGATGAGAACTTGTTTAGAACAGCTCCAAGAGATTCTCCAAGTCAGTTCTTAGTGTAGAAAAGGTAGCTAAGATCCGGGAAATCCTTAATTCGAGTTAAGATCACATGAAACAGTGTATGAATCGTATATTCTTTACTTAAAGGAGACTAGAGTGATAAATGTGTGTTATACAAGGCAGAATACCAATCAAGTAGAGAAATAAACACGTTGGGCAGCTTTGGAAAGCCTTACACTTCACTGAAATGTAGTACTACACTCTATAACACAGTTGAGAGACAATGTTCCCGAGCTGCCTCAGTTCATAACAGTGTGTAGGAAGTTGTTTCATAAAGTGGGCAAAGCTTATACTTGGACCAGAAGGCAAAATTTAGGAAACTACATGAAAACATGGATAATTCAGAGAAAATGACTGTAAGCAGATGAGAACTTGTTTACAACAGCTCAAAGAGATTCTCAAAGCCAGTTCTTAGTGTAGAAAAGGTATTTAAGATTCGGGAAATCCTTAATTCGAGTTAAGATCTCCTGAAACAGTGTATGAATCCTATATTCTTTACTTAAAGGAGACTTGAGTGGTAAAAGTGTGTTATACAAGGCAGAATACCATTGAAATAGAGAAAAAAACACGATGGGCAGCTTTGGAAAGCCATACACTTCACTGAAATGTAGTACTACACTCTATAATACAGTTGAGAGACAATGTTCCCGAGCTGCCTCAGTTCATAACAGTGTGTAGGAGGTTGTTTGATAAAGTTGGCAAAGCTTATACTTGGACGAGAAGGCAGAAATAGGAAACTACATGAAAACTTGGATAATTCAGAGAAAATGACTGTAAACAGATGAGAACTTGTTTTGAACAGCTCAAAGAGATTCTCCAAGTCAGTTCTTAGTGTAGAAAAGGTAGCTAAGATCTGGGAAATCCTTAATTCGAGTTAAGATCACATGAAACACTGTATGAATCCTATATTCTTTACTTAAAGGAGACTAGAGTGGTAAATGTGTGTTACACAAGGCAGACTACCATTGAAATAGAGAAAGTAACACGTTCTGTAGCTTTGGAAAGCCTTACACTTCACTGAAATGTAGTACTACACTCTATAACACAGTTGAGAGACAATATTCCCTAGCTGCCTCAGTTCATAACAGTGTGTAGGAAGTTGTTTGATAAAGTGGGCAAAGCTTATACTTGGACCAGAAGGCAAAATTTAGGAAACTACATGAAAACATGGATAATTCAGAGAAAATGACTGTAAGCAGATGAGAACTTGTTTACAACAGCTCAAAGAGATTCTCAAAGCCAGTTCTTTTTGTAGAAAAGGTATTTAAGATTCGGGAAATCCTTAATTCGAGTTAAGATCTCCTGAAACAGTGTATGAATCCTATATTCTTTACTTAAAGGAGACTTGAGTGGTAAAAGTGTGTTATACAAGGCAGAATACCATTGAAATAGAGAAAAAAACACGATGGGCAGCTTTGGAAAGCCATACACTTCACTGAAATGTAGTACTACACTCTATAATACAGTTGAGAGACAATGTTCCCGAGCTGCCTCAGTTCATAACAGTGTGTAGGAGGTTGTTTGATAAAGTTGGCAAAGCTTATACTTGGACGAGAAGGCAGAAATAGGAAACTACATGAAAACTTGGATAATTCAGAGAAAATGACTGTAAACAGATGAGAACTTGTTTTGAACAGCTCAAAGAGATTCTCCAAGTCAGTTCTTAGTGTAGAAAAGGTAGCTAAGATCTGGGAAATCCTTAATTCGAGTTAAGATCACATGAAACACTGTATGAATCCTATATTCTTTACTTAAAGGAGACTAGAGTGGTAAATGTGTGTTACACAAGGCAGACTACCATTGAAATAGAGAAAGTAACACGTTCTGTAGCTTTGGAAAGCCTTACACTTCACTGAAATGTAGTACTACACTCTATAACATAGTTGAGAGACAATATTCTCTAGCTGCCTCAGTTCATAACAGTGTGTAGGAAGTTGTTTGATAAAGTGGGCAAAGCTTATACTTGGACCAGAAGGCAGAATATTGGAAACTACATGAAAACTTGGATAATTCAGAGAAAATGACTTTAAACAGATGAGAACTTGTTTAGAACAGCTCCAAGAGATTCTCCAAGTCAGTTCTTAGTGTAGAAAAGGTAGCTAAGATCCGGGAAATCCTTAATTCGAGTTAAGATCACATGAAACAGTGTATGAATCCTATATTCTTTACTTAAAGGAGACTAGAGTGGTAAATGTGTGTTATACAAGGCAGAATACCATTGAAATAGAGAAAGTAACACATTCTGTAGCTTTGGAAAGCCTTACACTTCACTGAAATGTAATACTACACTCTATAACACAGTTGAGAGACAATATTCCCTAGCTGCCTCAGTTCATAACAGTGTGTAGAAAGTTGTTTGATAAAGTGGGCAAAGCTTATACTTGGACCAGAAGGCAGAATATTGGAAACTACATGAAAACTTGGATAATTCAGAGAAAATGACTTTAAACAGATGAGAACTTGTTTAGAACAGCTCCAAGAGATTCTCCAAGTCAGTTTTTAGTGTAGAAAAGGTAGCTAAGATCCGGGAAATCCTTAATTCGAGTTAAGATCACATGAAACAGTGTATGAATCGTATATTCTTTACTTAAAGGAGACCAGAGTGATAAATGTGTGTTATACAAGGCAGAATACCAATCAAGTAGAGAAATAAACACGTTGGGCAGCTTTGGAAAGCCTTACACTTCACTGAAATGTAGTACTACACTCTATAACACAGTTGAGAGACAATGTTCCCGAGCTGCCTCAGTTCATAACAGTGTGTAGGAAGTTGTTTCATAAAGTGGGCAAAGCTTATACTTGGACCAGAAGGCAAAATTTAGGAAACTACATGAAAACATGGATAATTCAGAGAAAATGACTGTAAGCAGATGAGAACTTGTTTACAACAGCTCAAAGAGATTCTCAAAGCCAGTTCTTAGTGTAGAAAAGGTATTTAAGATTCGGGAAATCCTTAATTCGAGTTAAGATCTCCTGAAACAGTGTATGAATCCTATATTCTTTACTTAAAGGAGACTTGAGTGGTAAAAGTGTGTTATACAAGGCAGAATACCATTGAAATAGAGAAAAAAACACGATGGGCAGCTTTGGAAAGCCATACACTTCACTGAAATGTAGTACTACACTCTATAATACAGTTGAGAGACAATGTTCCCGAGCTGCCTCAGTTCATAACAGTGTGTAGGAGGTTGTTTGATAAAGTTGGCAAAGCTTATACTTGGACGAGAAGGCAGAAATAGGAAACTACATGAAAACTTGGATAATTCAGAGAAAATGACTGTAAACAGATGAGAACTTGTTTTGAACAGCTCAAAGAGATTCTCCAAGTCAGTTCTTAGTGTAGAAAAGGTAGCTAAGATCTGGGAAATCCTTAATTCGAGTTAAGATCACATGAAACACTGTATGAATCCTATATTCTTTACTTAAAGGAGACTAGAGTGGTAAATGTGTGTTACACAAGGCAGACTACCATTGAAATAGAGAAAGTAACACGTTCTGTAGCTTTGGAAAGCCTTACACTTCACTGAAATGTAGTACTACACTCTATAACACAGTTGAGAGACAATATTCCCTAGCTGCCTCAGTTCATAACAGTGTGTAGGAAGTTGTTTGATAAAGTGGGCAAAGCTTATACTTGGACCAGAAGGCAAAATTTAGGAAACTACATGAAAACATGGATAATTCAGAGAAAATGACTGTAAGCAGATGAGAACTTGTTTACAACAGCTCAAAGAGATTCTCAAAGCCAGTTCTTTTTGTAGAAAAGGTATTTAAGATTCGGGAAATCCTTAATTCGAGTTAAGATCTCCTGAAACAGTGTATGAATCCTATATTCTTTACTTAAAGGAGACTTGAGTGGTAAAAGTGTGTTATACAAGGCAGAATACCATTGAAATAGAGAAAAAAACACGATGGGCAGCTTTGGAAAGCCATACACTTCACTGAAATGTAGTACTACACTCTATAATACAGTTGAGAGACAATGTTCCCGAGCTGCCTCAGTTCATAACAGTGTGTAGGAGGTTGTTTGATAAAGTTGGCAAAGCTTATACTTGGACGAGAAGGCAGAAATAGGAAACTACATGAAAACTTGGATAATTCAGAGAAAATGACTGTAAACAGATGAGAACTTGTTTTGAACAGCTCAAAGAGATTCTCCAAGTCAGTTCTTAGTGTAGAAAAGGTAGCTAAGATCTGGGAAATCCTTAATTCGAGTTAAGATCACATGAAACACTGTATGAATCCTATATTCTTTACTTAAAGGAGACTAGAGTGGTAAATGTGTGTTACACAAGGCAGACTACCATTGAAATAGAGAAAGTAACACGTTCTGTAGCTTTGGAAAGCCTTACACTTCACTGAAATGTAGTACTACACTCTATAACACAGTTGAGAGACAATATTCTCTAGCTGCCTCAGTTCATAACAGTGTGTAGGAAGTTGTTTGATAAAGTGGGCAAAGCTTATACTTGGACCAGAAGGCAGAATATTGGAAACTACATGAAAACTTGGATAATTCAGAGAAAATGACTTTAAACAGATGAGAACTTGTTTAGAACAGCTCCAAGAGATTCTCCAAGTCAGTTCTTAGTGTAGAAAAGGTAGCTAAGATCCGGGAAATCCTTAATTCGAGTTAAGATCACATGAAACAGTGTATGAATCCTATATTCTTTACTTAAAGGAGACTAGAGTGGTAAATGTGTGTTATACAAGGCAGAATACCATTGAAATAGAGAAAGTAACACATTCTGTAGCTTTGGAAAGCCTTACACTTCACTGAAATGTAATACTACACTCTATAACACAGTTGAGAGACAATATTCCCTAGCTGCCTCAGTTCATAACAGTGTGTAGAAAGTTGTTTGATAAAGTGGGCAAAGCTTATACTTGGACCAGAAGGCAGAATATTGGAAACTACATGAAAACTTGGATAATTCAGAGAAAATGACTTTAAACAGATGAGAACTTGTTTAGAACAGCTCCAAGAGATTCTCCAAGTCAGTTTTTAGTGTAGAAAAGGTAGCTAAGATCCGGGAAATCCTTAATTCGAGTTAAGATCACATGAAACAGTGTATGAATCGTATATTCTTTACTTAAAGGAGACCAGAGTGATAAATGTGTGTTATACAAGGCAGAATACCAATCAAGTAGAGAAATAAACACGTTGGGCAGCTTTGGAAAGCCTTACACTTCACTGAAATGTAGTACTACACTCTATAACACAGTTGAGAGACAATGTTCCCGAGCTGCCTCAGTTCATAACAGTGTGTAGGAAGTTGTTTCATAAAGTGGGCAAAGCTTATACTTGGACCAGAAGGCAAAATTTAGGAAACTACATGAAAACATGGATAATTCAGAGAAAATGACTGTAAGCAGATGAGAACTTGTTTACAACAGCTCAAAGAGATTCTCAAAGCCAGTTCTTAGTGTAGAAAAGGTATTTAAGATTCGGGAAATCCTTAATTCGAGTTAAGATCTCCTGAAACAGTGTATGAATCCTATATTCTTTACTTAAAGGAGACTTGAGTGGTAAAAGTGTGTTATACAAGGCAGAATACCATTGAAATAGAGAAAAAAACACGATGGGCAGCTTTGGAAAGCCATACACTTCACTGAAATGTAGTACTACACTCTATAATACAGTTGAGAGACAATGTTCCCGAGCTGCCTCAGTTCATAACAGTGTGTAGGAGGTTGTTTGATAAAGTTGGCAAAGCTTATACTTGGACGAGAAGGCAGAAATAGGAAACTACATGAAAACTTGGATAATTCAGAGAAAATGACTGTAAACAGATGAGAACTTGTTTTGAACAGCTCAAAGAGATTCTCCAAGTCAGTTCTTAGTGTAGAAAAGGTAGCTAAGATCTGGGAAATCCTTAATTCGAGTTAAGATCACATGAAACACTGTATGAATCCTATATTCTTTACTTAAAGGAGACTAGAGTGGTAAATGTGTGTTACACAAGGCAGACTACCATTGAAATAGAGAAAGTAACACATTCTGTAGCTTTGGAAAGCCTTACACTTCACTGAAATGTAGTACTACACTCTATAACACAGTTGAGAGACAATATTCCCTAGCTGCCTCAGTTCATAACAGTGTGTAGGAAGTTGTTTGATAAAGTGGGCAAAGCTTATACTTGGACCAGAAGGCAAAATTTAGGAAACTACATGAAAACATGGATAATTCAGAGAAAATGACTGTAAGCAGATGAGAACTTGTTTACAACAGCTCAAAGAGATTCTCAAAGCCAGTTCTTTTTGTAGAAAAGGTATTTAAGATTCGGGAAATCCTTAATTCGAGTTAAGATCTCCTGAAACAGTGTATGAATCCTATATTCTTTACTTAAAGGAGACTTGAGTGGTAAAAGTGTGTTATACAAGGCAGAATACCATTGAAATAGAGAAAAAAACACGATGGGCAGCTTTGGAAAGCCATACACTTCACTGAAATGTAGTACTACACTCTATAATACAGTTGAGAGACAATGTTCCCGAGCTGCCTCAGTTCATAACAGTGTGTAGGAGGTTGTTTGATAAAGTTGGCAAAGCTTATACTTGGACGAGAAGGCAGAAATAGGAAACTACATGAAAACTTGGATAATTCAGAGAAAATGACTGTAAACAGATGAGAACTTGTTTTGAACAGCTCAAAGAGATTCTCCAAGTCAGTTCTTAGTGTAGAAAAGGTAGCTAAGATCTGGGAAATCCTTAATTCGAGTTAAGATCACATGAAACACTGTATGAATCCTATATTCTTTACTTAAAGGAGACTAGAGTGGTAAATGTGTGTTACACAAGGCAGACTACCATTGAAATAGAGAAAGTAACACGTTCTGTAGCTTTGGAAAGCCTTACACTTCACTGAAATGTAGTACTACACTCTATAACACAGTTGAGAGACAATATTCCCTAGCTGCCTCAGTTCATAACAGTGTGTAGGAAGTTGTTTGATAAAGTGGGCAAAGCTTATACTTGGACCAGAAGGCAGAATATTGGAAACTACATGAAAACTTGGATAATTCAGAGAAAATGACTTTAAACAGATGAGAACTTGTTTAGAACAGCTCCAAGAGATTCTCCAAGTCAGTTCTTAGTGTAGAAAAGGTAGCTAAGATCCGGGAAATCCTTAATTCGAGTTAAGATCACATGAAACAGTGTATGAATCCTATATTCTTTACTTAAAGGAGACTAGAGTGGTAAATGTGTGTTATACAAGGCAGAATACCATTGAAATAGAGAAAGTAACACATTCTGTAGCTTTGGAAAGCCTTACACTTCACTGAAATGTAATACTACACTCTATAACACAGTTGAGAGACAATATTCCCTAGCTGCCTCAGTTCATAACAGTGTGTAGAAAGTTGTTTGATAAAGTGGGCAAAGCTTATACTTGGACCAGAAGGCAGAATATTGGAAACTACATGAAAAGTTGGATAATTCAGAGAAAATGACTTTAAACAGATGAGAACTTGTTTAGAACAGCTCCAAGAGATTCTCCAAGTCAGTTCTTAGTGTAGAAAAGGTAGCTAAGATCCGGGAAATCCTTAATTTGAGTTAAGATCACATGAAACAGTGTATGAATCGTATATTCTTTACTTAAAGGAGACTAGAGTGATAAATGTGTGTTATACAAGGCAGAATACCAATCAAGTAGAGAAATAAACACGTTGGGCAGCTTTGGAAAGCCTTACACTTCACTGAAATGTAGTACTACACTCTATAACACAGTTGAGAGACAATGTTCCCGAGCTGCCTCAGTTCATAACAGTGTGTAGGAAGTTGTTTGATAAAGTGGGCAAAGCTTATACTTGGACCAGAAGGAGAATATAGGAAACTACATGAAAACATGGACAATTCAGAGAAAATGACTGTAAAGAGATTAGTACTTGTTTAGAGCAGCTCAAAGAGATTCTCCAAGTCAGTACTTAGTGTAGAAAATGTAGCTAAGATCCGGGAAATCCTTAATTCGAGTTAAGATCACATGAAACACTGTATGAATCCTATATTCTTTACTTAAAGGACACTAGAGTGGTAAATGTGTGTTATACAAGGCAGAATACCATTGAAATAGAGAAAGAAACACGATCGGCAGCTTTGGAAAGCCATACACTTCACTGAAATGTAGTACTACACTCTATAACACAGTTGAGAGACAATGTTCCCAAGCTGCCTCAGTTTATAACAGTGTGTAGGAAGTCGTTTAATAAAGTGGCAAAGCTTATACTTGGACGAGAAGGCAGAAAATAGGAAACTACATGAAAACTTGGATAATTCAGAGAAAATGACTGTAAACAGATGAGAACTTGTTTTGAACAGCTCCAAGAGATTCTCGAAGTCAGTTCTTAGTGTAGAAAAGGTAGCTAAGATCCGGGAAATCCTTAATTCGAGTTAAGATCACATGAAACACTGTATGAATCCTATATTCTCTACTTAAAGGAGACTAGAGTGGTAAATGTGTGTTATACAAGGCAGAATACCATTGAAATAGAGAAAGAAACACGTTCGGTAGCATTGGAAAGCCTTACACTTCACTGAAATGTAGTACTACACTCTATAACAGAGTTGAGAGACAATGTTCCCGAGCTGCCTCAGTTCATAACAGTGTGTAGGAAGTTGTTTGATAAAGTGGGCAAAGCTTATACTTGGACCAGAAGGCAGAATATAGGAAACTACATGAAAACTTGGATAATTCAGAGGAAATGACTGACAACAGATGAGAACTTGTTTAGAACAGCTCAAAGAGATTCTCCAACTCAGTTCTTAGTGTAGAAAAGCTAGCTAAGATCCTGGAAATCCTTAATTCGAGTGAAGATCACATGAAACACTGTATGAATCCTATATTCTTTTCTTAAAGGAGACTAGAGTGGTAAAAGTGTGTTATACAAGGCAGAATACCATTGAAATAGAGAAAGAAACACGTTCGGCAGCTTTGGAAAGCCTTACACTTCACTGAAATGTAGTACTACACTCTATAACACAGTTGAGAGACAATGTTCCCGAGCTGCCTCAGTTCATAACAGTGTGTAGGAAT
Organism: Pipistrellus hanaki; assembly: GCF_964339955.1. NCBI lineage: Eukaryota > Metazoa > Chordata > Mammalia > Chiroptera > Vespertilionidae > Pipistrellus > Pipistrellus hanaki. The sequence continues at coordinate 816,379 of NW_028182295.1, forward strand.
TTGTTTGATAAAGTGGGCAAAGCTTATACTTGGACGAGGAGGCAGAAAATAGGAAACTACATGAAAACTTGGATAATTCAGAGAAAATGACTGTAAACAGATGAGAACTTGTTTTGAACAGCTCCAAGAGATTCTCGAAGTCAGTTCTTAGTGTAGAAAAGGTAGCTAAGATCCGGGAAATCCTTAATTCGAGTTAAGATCACATGAAACACTGTATGAATCCTATATTCTTTACTTAAAGGAGACTAGAGTGGTAAATGTGTGTTATACAAGGCAGAATACCATTGAAATAGAGAAAGAAACACGTTCGGTAGCTTTGGAAAGCCTTACACTTCACTGAAATGTCATACTACACTCTATAACAGAGTTGAGAGACAATGTTCCCGAGCTGCCTCAGTTCATAACAGTGTGTAGGAAGTTGTTTGATAAAGTGGGCAAAGCTTATACTTGGACCAGAAGGCAGAATATAGGAAACTACATGAAAACTTGGATAATTCAGAGAAAATGACAGTAAACAGATGATAACTTGTTTAGAACAGCTCAAAAAGAATCTCCAAGTCAGTTCTTATTGTAGAAAAGGTAGCTAAGATCCGGGAAATCCTTAATTCGAGTTAAGATCACATGAAACAGTGTATGAATCGTATATTCTTTACTTAAAGGAGACTAGAGTGGTAAATGTGTGTTATACAAGGCAGAATACCAATCAAGTAGAGAAAGAAACACGTTGGGCAGCTTTGGAAAGCCTTACACTTCACTGAAATGTAGTACTACACTCTATAACACAGTTGAGAGACAATGTTCCCGAGCTGCCTCAGTTCATAACAGTGTGTAGGAAGTTGTTTGATAAAGTGGGCAAAGCTTATACTTGGACCAGAAGGAGAATATAGGAAACTACATGAAAACATGGATAATTCAGAGAAAATGACTGTAAAGAGATTAGAACTTGTTTAGAGCAGCTCAAAGAGATTTTCCAAGTCAGTACTTAGTGTAGAAAATGTAGCTAAGATCCGGGAAATCCTTAATTCGAGTTAAGATCACATGAAACAGTGTATGAATCCTATATTCTTTACTTAAAGGAGACTAGAGTGGTACAAGTGTGTTATACAAGGCAGAATACCATTGAAATTGAGAAAGAAACACGTTCGGCAGCTTTGTAAAGCCTTACACTTCACTGAAATGTAGTACTACACTCTATACCACAGTTGAGAGACAATGTTCCCGAGCTGTCTCAGTTCATAACATTGTGTAGGAACTTGTTTGATAAACTGGGCAAAGCTTATACTTGGACCAGAAGGCAGAATATAGGAAACTACATGAAAACATGGATAATTCAGAGGAAATGACTGACAACAGATGAGAACTTGTTTAGAACAGCTCAAAGAGATTCTCCAAGTCAGTTCTTAGTGTAGAAAAGGTAGCTAAGATCCGGGAAATCCTTAATTCGAGTTAAGATCACATGAAACACTGTATGAATCCTATATTGTTTACTTAAAGGAGACTAGAGTGGTAAATGTGTGTTATACAAGGCAGAATACCATTGAAATAGAGCAAATAACACGTTCGGCAGCTTTGGAAATCCTTACACTTCACTGAAATGTAGTACTACACTCTATAACACAGTTGAGGGACAATGTTCCCGAGCTGCCTCAGTTCATAACAGTGTGTAGGAAGTTGTTTGATAAAGTGGGCAAAACTTATACTTGGACCAGAAGGCAGAATATTGGAAACTACATGAAAATTGGGATACTTCAGAGAAAATGACTGTAAAGAGATGAGAACTTGTTTAGAACAGCTCAAAGAGATTCTCCAAGTCAGTTCTTAGTGTAGAAAAGGTATCTAAGATTCGGAAAATCCTTAATTCGTGTTAAGATCACATGAAACAGTGTTTGAATCCTATATTCTTTACTTAAAGGAGACTAGAGTGGTAAATGTGTGTTATACAAGGCAGTATACCATTGAAATAGAGAAAGAAACACGTTTGGCAGCTTTGGAAAGCCTTACACTTCACTGAAATGTAGTACTACACTCTATAACACAGTTGAGAGACAATGTTCACGAGCTGCCACAGTTCATAACAGTGTGTAGGAAGTTCTTTGTATATGTGGGCAAAGTTTATACTTGGACCAGAAGGCAGAATATTGGAAACTACATGAAAACTTGGATAATTCAGAGAAAATGACTTTAAACAGATGAGAACTTGTTTAGAACAGCTCCAAGAGATTCTCCAAGTCAGTTCTTAGTGTAGAAAAGGTAGCTAAGATCCGGGAAATCCTTAATTCGAGTTAAGATCACATGAAACACTATATGAATCCTATATTCTTTACTTAAAGGAGACTAGAGTGGTAAATGTGTGTTATACAAGGCAGAATACCATTGAAATAGAGCAAGGAACACGTTTGGCAGCTTTGGAAATCCTTACACTTCACTGAAATGTAGTACTACACTCTATAACACAGTTGAGGGACAATGTTCCCGAGCTGCCTCAGTTCATAACAGTGTGTAGGAAGTTGTTTGATAAACTGGGCAAAGCTTATACTTGGATCAGAAGGCAGAATATAGGAAACTACATGAAAACATGGCAAATTCAGAGAAAATGACTGTAAAGAGATTACAACTTGTTTAGAACAGCTCAAAATGATTCTCGAAGTCAGTTGTTCGTGTAGCAAAGGTAGCTAAGATCCGGAAAATCCTTAATTCGAGTTAAGATCACATGAAACACTGTATGAATCCTATATTCTTTACTTAAAGGAGACTAGAGTGGTAAATGTGTGTTATACAAGGCAGAATACCATTGAAATAGAGAAAGAAACACGTTCGGCAGCTTTGGAAATCCTTACACTTCACTGAAATATAGTACTACACTCTATAACACAGTTGAGGGACAATGTTCCCGAGCTGCCTCAGTTCATTACAGTGTGTAGGAAGTTGTTTGATAAACTGGGCAAAGCTTATACTTGGATCAGAAGGCAGAATATAGGAAACTACATGAAAACTTGGATACTTCAGAGAAAATGACTGTAAAGAGATGAGAACTTGTTTAGAACAGCTCAAAGAGATTCTCCAAGTCAGTTCTTAGTGTAGAAAAGGTAGCTAAGATCCGGGAAATCCTTAATTCGAGTAAAGATCACATGAAACACTGTATGAATCCTATATTCTTTACTTAAAGGAGACTAGATTGGTAAAAGTGTGTTATACAAGGCAGAATACCATTGAAATAGAGAAAGAAACACGTTCGGTAGCTTTGGAAAGCCTTACACTTCACTGAAATGTAGTACTACACTCTATAACACAGTTGAGAGACAATGTTCCCGAGCTGCCTCAGTTCATAACAGTGTGTAGGTAGTTGTTTGATAAAGTGGGCAAAGCTTTTACTTGGACCAGAAGGCAAAATTTAGGAAACTACATGAAAACTTGGATAATTCAGAGAAAATGACTTTAAACAGATGAGAACTTGTTTAGAACAGCTCCAAGAGATTCTCCAAGTCAGTTCTTAGTGTAGAAAAGGTAGCTAAGATCCGGGAAATCCTTAATTCGAGTTAAGATCACATGAAACACTGTATGAATCCTATATTGTTTACTTAAAGGAGACTAGAGTGGTAAATGTGTGTTATACAAGGCAGAATACCATTGAAATAGAGCAAATAACACGTTCGGCAGCTTTGGAAATCCTTACACTTCACTGAAATGTAGTACTACACTCTATAACACAGTTGAGGGACAATGTTCCCGAGCTGCCTCAGTTCATAACAGTGTGTAGGAAGTTGTTTGATAAAGTGGGCAAAACTTATACTTGGACCAGAAGGCAGAATATTGGAAACTACATGAAAATTGGGATACTTCAGAGAAAATGACTGTAAAGAGATGAGAACTTGTTTAGAACAGCTCAAAGAGATTCTCCAAGTCAGTTCTTAGTGTAGAAAAGGTATCTAAGATTCGGAAAATCCTTAATTCGTGTTAAGATCACATGAAACAGTGTTTGAATCCTATATTCTTTACTTAAAGGAGACTAGAGTGGTAAATGTGTGTTATACAAGGCAGAATACCATTGAAATAGAGAAAGAAACACGTTTGGCAGCTTTGGAAAGCCTTACACTTCACTGAAATGTAGTACTACACTCTATAACACAGTTGAGAGACAATGTTCACGAGCTGCCACAGTTCATAACAGTGTGTAGGAAGTTCTTTGTATATGTGGGCAAAGTTTATACTTGGACCAGAAGGCAGAATATTGGAAACTACATGAAAACTTGGATAATTCAGAGAAAATGACTTTAAACAGATGAGAACTTGTTTAGAACAGCTCCAAGAGATTCTCCAAGTCAGTTCTTAGTGTAGAAAAGGTAGCTAAGATCCGGGAAATCCTTAATTCGAGTTAAGATCACATGAAACACTATATGAATCCTATATTCTTTACTTAAAGGAGACTAGAGTGGTAAATGTGTGTTATACAAGGCAGAATACCATTGAAATAGAGCAAGGAACACGTTTGGCAGCTTTGGAAATCCTTACACTTCACTGAAATGTAGTACTACACTCTATAACACAGTTGAGGGACAATGATCCCGAGCTGCCTCAGTTCATAACAGTGTGTAGGAAGTTGTTTGATAAACTGGGCAAAGCTTATACTTGGATCAGAAGGCAGAATATAGGAAACTACATGAAAACATGGCAAATTCAGAGAAAATGACTGTAAAGAGATTACAACTTGTTTAGAACAGCTCAAAATGATTCTCGAAGTCAGTTGTTCGTGTAGCAAAGGTAGCTAAGATCCGGAAAATCCTTAATTCGAGTTAAGATCACATGAAACACTGTATGAATCCTATATTCTTTACTTAAAGGAGACTAGAGTGGTAAATGTGTGTTATACAAGGCAGAATACCATTGAAATAGAGAAAGAAACACGTTCGGCAGCTTTGGAAATCCTTACACTTCACTGAAATATAGTACTACACTCTATAACACAGTTGAGGGACAATGTTCCCGAGCTGCCTCAGTTCATTACAGTGTGTAGGAAGTTGTTTGATAAACTGGGCAAAGCTTATACTTGGATCAGAAGGCAGAATATAGGAAACTACATGAAAACTTGGATACTTCAGAGAAAATGACTGTAAAGAGATGAGAACTTGTTTAGAACAGCTCAAAGAGATTCTCCAAGTCAGTTCTTAGTGTAGAAAAGGTATCTAAGATTCGGGAAATCCTTAATTCGAGTTAAGATCACATGAAACAGTGTATGAATCCTATATTCTTTACTTAAAGGAGACTAGAGTGGTAAATGTGTGTTATACAAGGCAGAATACCAATGAAGTAGAGAAAGAAACACGTTCGGCAGCTTTGGAAAGCCTTACACTTCACTGAAATGTAGTACTACACTCTATAACACAGTTGAGAGACAATGTTCCCGAGCTGCCTCAGTTCATAACAGTGTGTAGGAAGTTGTTTGATAAACTGGGCAAAGCTTATACATGGACCAGAAGGCAGAATATTGGAAACTACATGAAAACATGGATAATTCATAGAAAATGACTGTAAAGAGATGAGAACTTGTTTAGAGCAGCTCAAAGAGATTCTACAAGTCAGTTCTTAGTGTAGAAAAGGTAGCTAAGATCCGGGAAATCCTTAATTCGAGTTAAGATCACATGAAACAGTGTTTGAATCCTATATTCTTTACTTAAAGGAGACTAGAGTGGTAAATGTGTGTTATACAAGGCAGAATACCATTGAAATAGAGAAAGAAACACGTTCGGCAGCTTTGGAAATCCTTACACTTCACTGAAATGTAGTACTACACTCTATAACACAGTTGAGGGACAATGTTCCCGAGCTGCCTCAGTTCATAACAGTGTGTAGGAAGTTGTTTGATAAAGTGGGCAAAGCTTATACTTGGACCAGAAGGAGAATATAGGAAACTACATGAAAACATGGATACTTCAGAGAAAATGACTGTAAAGAGATGAGAACTTGTTTAGAACAGCTCAAAGAGATTCTCCAAGTCAGTTCTTAGTGTAGAAAAGGTATCTAAGATTCGGAAAATCCTTAATTCGAGTTAAGATCACAGGAAACACTGTATGAATCCTATATTCTTTACTTAAAGGAGACTAGAGTGGTAAATGTGTGTTATACAAGGCAGAATACCATTGAAATAGAGAAAGAAATACGTTCCGTAGCTTTGGAAAGCCTTATACTTCACTGATATCTAGTACTACACTCTATAACACAGTTGAGAGACAATGTTCCCGAGCTGCCTCAGTTAATAACAGTGTGTAGGAAGTTGTTTGATAAAGTGGACAAAACTTATACTTGGACCAGAAGGCAGAATATTGGAAACTACATGAAAATTTGGATAATTCAGAGAAAATGACTTTAAACAGATGAGAACTTGTTTAGAACATCTCCAAGAGATTCTCCAAGTCAGTTCTTAGTGTAGAAAAGGTAGCTAAGATCCGGGAAATCCTTAATTTGAGTTCAGATCACATAAAACAGTGTATGAATCCTATATTCTTTACTTAAAGGAGACTTGTGTGGTAAAAGTGTGTTATACAAGGCAGAATACCATTGAAATAGAGAAAGAAACACGATCGGCAGCTTTGGAAAGCCATACACTTCACTGAAATGTAGTACTACACTCTATAACACAGTTGAGAGACAATGTTCCCGAGCTTCCTCAGTTCATAACACTGTGTAGGAAGTTGTTTGATAAAGTGGGCAAAGCTTGTACTTGGACCAGAAGGAGAATATAGGAAACTACATGAAAACATGGATAATTCAGAGAAAATGACTATAAAGAGATTAGAACTTGTTTAGAGCAGCTCAAAGAGATTCTCCAAGTCAGTATTCTGTGTAGAAAATGTAGCTAAGATCCGGGAAATCCTTAATTCGAGTTAAGATCACATGAAACACTGTATGAATCCTATATTCTTTACTTAAAGGACACTTGAGTGGTAAATGTGTGTTATACAAGGCAGAATACCATTGAAATAGAGAAAGAAACACGTTTGGCAGCTTTGGAAAGCCTTACACTTCACTGAAATGTAGTACTACACTCTATAACACAGTTGAGAGACAATGTTCCCGAGCTGCCACAGTTCATAACAGTGTGTAGGAAGTTCTTTGTATATGTGGGCAAAGTTTATACTTGAACCAGAAGGCAGAATATTGGAAACTACATGAAAACTTGGATAATTCAGAGAAAATGACTTTAAACAGATGAGAACTTGTTTAGAACAGCTCCAAGAGATTCTCCAAGTCAGTTCTTAGTGTAGAAAAGGTAGCTAAGATCCGGGAAATCCTTAATTCGAGTTAAGATCACATGAAACACTATATGAATCCTATATTCTTTACTTAAAGGAGACTAGAGTGGTAAATGTGTGTTATACAAGGCAGAATACCATTGAAATAGAGCAAGGAACACGTTTGGCAGCTTTGGAAATCCTTACACTTCACTGAAATGTAGTACTACACTCTATAACACAGTTGAGGGACAATGTTCCCGAGCTGCCTCAGTTCATAACAGTGTGTAGGAAGTTGTTTGATAAACTGGGCAAAGCTTATACTTGGATCAGAAGGCAGAATATAGGAAACTACATGAAAACTTGGATACTTCAGAGAAAATGACTGTAAAGAGATGAGAACTTGTTTAGAACAGCTCAAAGAGATTCTCCAAGTCAGTTCTTAGTGTAGAAAAGGTATCTAAGATTCGAAAAATCCTTAATTCGAGTTAAGATCACAGGAAACACTCTATGAATCCTATATTCTTTACTTAAAGGAGACTAGAGTGGTAAATGTGTGTTATACAAGGCAGAATACCATTGAAATGGAGAAAGAAACACGTTCGGTAGCTTTGGAAAGCCTTATACTTAACTGAAATGTAGTACTACACTCTATAACACAGTTGAGAGACAATGTTCCGGAGCTGCCTCAGTTCATAACAGTGTGTAGGAAGTTGTTTGATAAAGGGGGCAAAACTTATACTTGGACCAGAAGGAGAATATAGGAAACTACATGAAAACATGGATAATTCAGAGAAAATGACTATAAAGAGATTAGAACTTGTTTAGAGCAGCTCAAAGAGAATCTCCAAGTCAGTATTTAGTGTAGAAAATGTAGCTAAGATCCGGGAAATCCTTAATTCGAGTTAAGATCACATGAAACACTGTATGAATCATATATTCTTTACTTAAAGGACACTAGAGTGGTAAATGTGTGTTATACAAGGCAGAATACCATTGAAATAGAGAAAGAAACACGTTCGGCAGCTTTGGAAAGCCATACACTTCACTGAAATGTAGTACTACACTCTATAACACAGTTGAGAGACAATGTTCCCGAGCTGCCTCAGTTCATAACAGTGTGTAGGAAGTTGTTTGATAAAGTGGGCAAAGCTTATACTTGGACCAGAAGGCAGTATATAGGAAACTACATGAAAACATGGCAAATTCAGAGAAAATGACTGTAAAGAGATTACAACTTGTTTAGAACAGCTCAAAATGATTCTCGAAGTCAGTTGTTCGTGTAGCAAAGGTAGCTAAGATCCGGAAAATCCTTAATTCGAGTTAAGATCACATGAAACACTGTATGAATCCTATATTCTTCACTTAAAGGAGACTAGAGTGGTAAATGTGTGTTATACAAGGCAGAATACCATTGAAATAGAGAAAGAAACACGTTCGGCAGCTTTGGAAATCCTTACACTTCACTGAAATGTAGTACTACACTCTATAACACAGTTGAGGGACAATGTTCCCGAGCTGCCTCAGTTCATTACAGTGTGTAGGAAGTTTTTTGATAAACTGGGCAAAGCTTATACTTGGATCAGAAGGCAGAATATAGGAAACTACATGAAAACTTGGATACTTCAGAGAAAATGACTGTAAAGAGATAAGAACTTGTTTAGAAAAGCTCAAAGAGATTCTCAAAGTCAGTTCTTAGTGTAGAAAAGGTAGCTAAGATCCGGGAAATCCTTAATTCGAGTTAAGATCACATGAAACACTGTATGAATCCTATATTCTTTACTTAAAGGAGACTAGAGTGGTAAATGTGTGTTATATAAGGCAGAATACCATTGAAATAGAGAAAGAAACACGTTCGGTAGCTTTGGAAATCCTTACACTTCACTGAAATGTAGTACACTCTATAACACAGTTGAGAGACAATATTCCCGAGCTGCCTCAGTTCATAACAGTGTGTAGGAAGTTGTTTGATAAAGTGGGCAAAGCTTTTACTTGGACCAGAAGGCAGAATATTGGAAACTACATGAAAACTTGGATAATTCAGAGAAAATGACTTTAAACAGATGAGAACTTGTTTAGAACAGCTCCAAGAGATTCTCCAAGTCAGTTCTTAGTGTAGAAAAGGTAGCTAAGATCCGGGAAATCCTTAATTCGAGTTAAGATCACATGAAACAGTGTTTGAATCCTATATTCTTTACTTAAAGGAGACTAGAGTGGTAAATGTGTGTTATACAAGGCAGAAAACCATTGAAATAGAGCAAGAAACACGTTCGGCAGCTTTGGAAATCCTTACACTTCACTGAAATGTAGTACTACACTCTATAACACAGTTGAGGGACAATGTTCCCGAGCTGCCTCAGTTCATAACAGTGTGTAGGAAGTTGTTTGATAAACTGGGCAAAGCTTATACATGGATCAGAAGGCAGAATATAGGAAACTACATGAAAACTTGGATACTTCAGAGAAAATGACTGTAAAGAGATGAGAACTTGTTTAGAACAGCTCAAAGAGATTCTCCAAGTCAGTTCTTAGTGTAGAAAAGGTATCTAAGATTCGGGAAATCCTTAATTCGAGTTAAGATCACATGAAACAGTGTATGAATCCTATATTCTTTACTTAAAGGAGACTAGAGTGGTAAATGTGTGTTATACAAGGCAGAATACCAATGAAGTAGAGAAAGAAACACGTTCGGCAGCTTTGGAAAGCCTTACACTTCACTGAAATGTAGTACTACACTCTATAACACAGTTGAGAGACAATGTTCCCGAGCTGCCTCAGTTCATAACAGTGTGTAGGAAGTTGTTTGATAAACTGGGCAAAGCTTATACATGGACCAGAAGGCAGAATATTGGAAACTACATGAAAACATGGATAATTCATAGAAAATGACTGTAAAGAGATGAGAACTTGTTTAGAGCAGCTCAAAGAGATTCTACAAGTCAGTTCTTAGTGTAGAAAAGGTAGCTAAGATCCGGGAAATCCTTAATTCGAGTTAAGATCACATGAAACAGTGTTTGAATCCTATATTCTTTACTTAAAGGAGACTAGAGTGGTAAATGTGTGTTATACAAGGCAGAAAACCATTGAAATAGAGCAAGAAACACGTTCGGCAGCTTTGGAAATCCTTACACTTCACTGAAATGTAGTACTACACTCTATAACACAGTTGAGGGACAATGTTCCCGAGCTGCCTCAGTTCATAACAGTTTGTAGGAAGTTGTTTGATAAAGTGGGCAAAGCTTATACTTGGACCAGAAGGCAGAATATTGGTAACTACATGAAAACATGGATAATTCAGAGAAAATGACTATAAAGAGATTAGAACTTGTTTAGAGCAGCTCAAAGAGAATCTCCAAGTCAGTATTTAGTGTAGAAAATGTAGCTAAGATCCGGGAAATCCTTAATTCGAGTTAAGATCACATGAAACACTGTATGAATCATATATTCTTTACTTAAAGGACACTAGAGTGGTAAATGTGTGTTATACAAGGCAGAATACCATTGAAATAGAGAAAGAAACACGTTCGGCAGCTTTGGAAAGCCATACACTTCACTGAAATGTAGTACTACACTCTATAACACAGTTGAGAGACAATGTTCCCGAGCTGCCTCAGTTCATAACAGTGTGTAGGAAGTTGTTTGATAAAGTGGGCAAAGCTTATACTTGGACCAGAAGGCAGTATATAGGAAACTACATGAAAACATGGCAAATTCAGAGAAAATGACTGTAAAGAGATTACAACTTGTTTAGAACAGCTCAAAATGATTCTCGAAGTCAGTTGTTCGTGTAGCAAAGGTAGCTAAGATCCGGAAAATCCTTAATTCGAGTTAAGATCACATGAAACACTGTATGAATCCTATATTCTTCACTTAAAGGAGACTAGAGTGGTAAATGTGTGTTATACAAGGCAGAATACCATTGAAATAGAGAAAGAAACACGTTCGGCAGCTTTGGAAATCCTTACACTTCACTGAAATGTAGTACTACACTCTATAACACAGTTGAGGGACAATGTTCCCGAGCTGCCTCAGTTCATTACAGTGTGTAGGAAGTTTTTTGATAAACTGGGCAAAGCTTATACTTGGATCAGAAGGCAGAATATAGGAAACTACATGAAAACTTGGATACTTCAGAGAAAATGACTGTAAAGAGATAAGAACTTGTTTAGAAAAGCTCAAAGAGATTCTCAAAGTCAGTTCTTAGTGTAGAAAAGGTATCTAAGATTCGGAAAATCCTTAATTCGTGTTAAGATCACATGAAACAGTGTTTGAATCCTATATTCTTTACTTAAAGGAGACTAGAGTGGTAAATGTGTGTTATACAAGGCAGAATACCATTGAAATAGAGAAAGAAACACGTTTGGCAGCTTTGGAAAGCCTTACACTTCACTGAAATGTAGTACTACACTCTATAACACAGTTGAGAGACAATGTTCACGAGCTGCCACAGTTCATAACAGTGTGTAGGAAGTTCTTTGTATATGTGGGCAAAGTTTATACTTGGACCAGAAGGCAGAATATTGGAAACTACATGAAAACTTGGATAATTCAGAGAAAATGACTTTAAACAGATGAGAACTTGTTTAGAACAGCTCCAAGAGATTCTCCAAGTCAGTTCTTAGTGTAGAAAAGGTAGCTAAGATCCGGGAAATCCTTAATTCGAGTTAAGATCACATGAAACACTATATGAATCCTATATTCTTTACTTAAAGGAGACTAGAGTGGTAAATGTGTGTTATACAAGGCAGAATACCATTGAAATAGAGCAAGGAACACGTTTGGCAGCTTTGGAAATCCTTACACTTCACTGAAATGTAGTACTACACTCTATAACACAGTTGAGGGACAATGATCCCGAGCTGCCTCAGTTCATAACAGTGTGTAGGAAGTTGTTTGATAAACTGGGCAAAGCTTATACTTGGATCAGAAGGCAGAATATAGGAAACTACATGAAAACATGGCAAATTCAGAGAAAATGACTGTAAAGAGATTACAACTTGTTTAGAACAGCTCAAAATGATTCTCGAAGTCAGTTGTTCGTGTAGCAAAGGTAGCTAAGATCCGGAAAATCCTTAATTCGAGTTAAGATCACATGAAACACTGTATGAATCCTATATTCTTTACTTAAAGGAGACTAGAGTGGTAAATGTGTGTTATACAAGGCAGAATACCATTGAAATAGAGAAAGAAACACGTTCGGCAGCTTTGGAAATCCTTACACTTCACTGAAATATAGTACTACACTCTATAACACAGTTGAGGGACAATGTTCCCGAGCTGCCTCAGTTCATTACAGTGTGTAGGAAGTTGTTTGATAAACTGGGCAAAGCTTATACTTGGATCAGAAGGCAGAATATAGGAAACTACATGAAAACTTGGATACTTCAGAGAAAATGACTGTAAAGAGATGAGAACTTGTTTAGAACAGCTCAAAGAGATTCTCCAAGTCAGTTCTTAGTGTAGAAAAGGTATCTAAGATTCGGGAAATCCTTAATTCGAGTTAAGATCACATGAAACAGTGTATGAATCCTATATTCTTTACTTAAAGGAGACTAGAGTGGTAAATGTGTGTTATACAAGGCAGAATACCAATGAAGTAGAGAAAGAAACACGTTCGGCAGCTTTGGAAAGCCTTACACTTCACTGAAATGTAGTACTACACTCTATAACACAGTTGAGAGACAATGTTCCCGAGCTGCCTCAGTTCATAACAGTGTGTAGGAAGTTGTTTGATAAACTGGGCAAAGCTTATACATGGACCAGAAGGCAGAATATTGGAAACTACATGAAAACATGGATAATTCATAGAAAATGACTGTAAAGAGATGAGAACTTGTTTAGAGCAGCTCAAAGAGATTCTACAAGTCAGTTCTTAGTGTAGAAAAGGTAGCTAAGATCCGGGAAATCCTTAATTCGAGTTAAGATCACATGAAACAGTGTTTGAATCCTATATTCTTTACTTAAAGGAGACTAGAGTGGTAAATGTGTGTTATACAAGGCAGAATACCATTGAAATAGAGAAAGAAACACGTTCGGCAGCTTTGGAAATCCTTACACTTCACTGAAATGTAGTACTACACTCTATAACACAGTTGAGGGACAATGTTCCCGAGCTGCCTCAGTTCATAACAGTGTGTAGGAAGTTGTTTGATAAAGTGGGCAAAGCTTATACTTGGACCAGAAGGAGAATATAGGAAACTACATGAAAACATGGATACTTCAGAGAAAATGACTGTAAAGAGATGAGAACTTGTTTAGAACAGCTCAAAGAGATTCTCCAAGTCAGTTCTTAGTGTAGAAAAGGTATCTAAGATTCGGAAAATCCTTAATTCGAGTTAAGATCACAGGAAACACTGTATGAATCCTATATTCTTTACTTAAAGGAGACTAGAGTGGTAAATGTGTGTTATACAAGGCAGAATACCATTGAAATAGAGAAAGAAATACGTTCCGTAGCTTTGGAAAGCCTTATACTTCACTGATATCTAGTACTACACTCTATAACACAGTTGAGAGACAATGTTCCCGAGCTGCCTCAGTTAATAACAGTGTGTAGGAAGTTGTTTGATAAAGTGGACAAAACTTATACTTGGACCAGAAGGCAGAATATTGGAAACTACATGAAAATTTGGATAATTCAGAGAAAATGACTTTAAACAGATGAGAACTTGTTTAGAACATCTCCAAGAGATTCTCCAAGTCAGTTCTTAGTGTAGAAAAGGTAGCTAAGATCCGGGAAATCCTTAATTTGAGTTCAGATCACATAAAACAGTGTATGAATCCTATATTCTTTACTTAAAGGAGACTTGTGTGGTAAAAGTGTGTTATACAAGGCAGAATACCATTGAAATAGAGAAAGAAACACGATCGGCAGCTTTGGAAAGCCATACACTTCACTGAAATGTAGTACTACACTCTATAACACAGTTGAGAGACAATGTTCCCGAGCTTCCTCAGTTCATAACACTGTGTAGGAAGTTGTTTGATAAAGTGGGCAAAGCTTGTACTTGGACCAGAAGGAGAATATAGGAAACTACATGAAAACATGGATAATTCAGAGAAAATGACTATAAAGAGATTAGAACTTGTTTAGAGCAGCTCAAAGAGATTCTCCAAGTCAGTATTCTGTGTAGAAAATGTAGCTAAGATCCGGGAAATCCTTAATTCGAGTTAAGATCACATGAAACACTGTATGAATCCTATATTCTTTACTTAAAGGACACTTGAGTGGTAAATGTGTGTTATACAAGGCAGAATACCATTGAAATAGAGAAAGAAACACGTTTGGCAGCTTTGGAAAGCCTTACACTTCACTGAAATGTAGTACTACACTCTATAACACAGTTGAGAGACAATGTTCCCGAGCTGCCACAGTTCATAACAGTGTGTAGGAAGTTCTTTGTATATGTGGGCAAAGTTTATACTTGAACCAGAAGGCAGAATATTGGAAACTACATGAAAACTTGGATAATTCAGAGAAAATGACTTTAAACAGATGAGAACTTGTTTAGAACAGCTCCAAGAGATTCTCCAAGTCAGTTCTTAGTGTAGAAAAGGTAGCTAAGATCCGGGAAATCCTTAATTCGAGTTAAGATCACATGAAACACTATATGAATCCTATATTCTTTACTTAAAGGAGACTAGAGTGGTAAATGTGTGTTATACAAGGCAGAATACCATTGAAATAGAGCAAGGAACACGTTTGGCAGCTTTGGAAATCGTTACACTTCACTGAAATGTAGTACTACACTCTATAACACAGTTGAGGGACAATGTTCCCGAGCTGCCTCAGTTCATAACAGTGTGTAGGAAGTTGTTTGATAAACTGGGCAAAGCTTATACTTGGATCAGAAGGCAGAATATAGGAAACTACATGAAAACTTGGATACTTCAGAGAAAATGACTGTAAAGAGATGAGAACTTGTTTAGAACAGCTCAAAGAGATTCTCCAAGTCAGTTCTTAGTGTAGAAAAGGTATCTAAGATTCGAAAAATCCTTAATTCGAGTTAAGATCACAGGAAACACTCTATGAATCCTATATTCTTTACTTAAAGGAGACTAGAGTGGTAAATGTGTGTTATACAAGGCAGAATACCATTGAAATGGAGAAAGAAACACGTTCGGTAGCTTTGGAAAGCCTTATACTTAACTGAAATGTAGTACTACACTCTATAACACAGTTGAGAGACAATGTTCCGGAGCTGCCTCAGTTCATAACAGTGTGTAGGAAGTTGTTTGATAAAGGGGGCAAAACTTATACTTGGACCAGAAGGAGAATATAGGAAACTACATGAAAACATGGATAATTCAGAGAAAATGACTATAAAGAGATTAGAACTTGTTTAGAGCAGCTCAAAGAGAATCTCCAAGTCAGTATTTAGTGTAGAAAATGTAGCTAAGATCCGGGAAATCCTTAATTCGAGTTAAGATCACATGAAACACTGTATGAATCATATATTCTTTACTTAAAGGACACTAGAGTGGTAAATGTGTGTTATACAAGGCAGAATACCATTGAAATAGAGAAAGAAACACGTTCGGCAGCTTTGGAAAGCCATACACTTCACTGAAATGTAGTACTACACTCTATAACACAGTTGAGAGACAATGTTCCCGAGCTGCCTCAGTTCATAACAGTGTGTAGGAAGTTGTTTGATAAAGTGGGCAAAGCTTATACTTGGACCAGAAGGCAGTATATAGGAAACTACATGAAAACATGGCAAATTCAGAGAAAATGACTGTAAAGAGATTACAACTTGTTTAGAACAGCTCAAAATGATTCTCGAAGTCAGTTGTTCGTGTAGCAAAGGTAGCTAAGATCCGGAAAATCCTTAATTCGAGTTAAGATCACATGAAACACTGTATGAATCCTATATTCTTCACTTAAAGGAGACTAGAGTGGTAAATGTGTGTTATACAAGGCAGAATACCATTGAAATAGAGAAAGAAACACGTTCGGCAGCTTTGGAAATCCTTACACTTCACTGAAATGTAGTACTACACTCTATAACACAGTTGAGGGACAATGTTCCCGAGCTGCCTCAGTTCATTACAGTGTGTAGGAAGTTTTTTGATAAACTGGGCAAAGCTTATACTTGGATCAGAAGGCAGAATATAGGAAACTACATGAAAACTTGGATACTTCAGAGAAAATGACTGTAAAGAGATAAGAACTTGTTTAGAAAAGCTCAAAGAGATTCTCAAAGTCAGTTCTTAGTGTAGAAAAGGTAGCTAAGATCCGGGAAATCCTTAATTCGAGTTAAGATCACATGAAACACTGTATGAATCCTATATTCTTTACTTAAAGGAGACTAGAGTGGTAAATGTGTGTTATATAAGGCAGAATACCATTGAAATAGAGAAAGAAACACGTTCGGTAGCTTTGGAAATCCTTACACTTCACTGAAATGTAGTACACTCTATAACACAGTTGAGAGACAATATTCCCGAGCTGCCTCAGTTCATAACAGTGTGTAGGAAGTTGTTTGATAAAGTGGGCAAAGCTTTTACTTGGACCAGAAGGCAGAATATTGGAAACTACATGAAAACTTGGATAATTCAGAGAAAATGACTTTAAACAGATGAGAACTTGTTTAGAACAGCTCCAAGAGATTCTCCAAGTCAGTTCTTAGTGTAGAAAAGGTAGCTAAGATCCGGGAAATCCTTAATTCGAGTTAAGATCACATGAAACAGTGTTTGAATCCTATATTCTTTACTTAAAGGAGACTAGAGTGGTAAATGTGTGTTATACAAGGCAGAAAACCATTGAAATAGAGCAAGAAACACGTTCGGCAGCTTTGGAAATCCTTACACTTCACTGAAATGTAGTACTACACTCTATAACACAGTTGAGGGACAATGTTCCCGAGCTGCCTCAGTTCATAACAGTGTGTAGGAAGTTGTTTGATAAACTGGGCAAAGCTTATACATGGATCAGAAGGCAGAATATAGGAAACTACATGAAAACTTGGATACTTCAGAGAAAATGACTGTAAAGAGATGAGAACTTGTTTAGAACAGCTCAAAGAGATTCTCCAAGTCAGTTCTTAGTGTAGAAAAGGTATCTAAGATTCGGGAAATCCTTAATTCGAGTTAAGATCACATGAAACAGTGTATGAATCCTATATTCTTTACTTAAAGGAGACTAGAGTGGTAAATGTGTGTTATACAAGGCAGAATACCAATGAAGTAGAGAAAGAAACACGTTCGGCAGCTTTGGAAAGCCTTACACTTCACTGAAATGTAGTACTACACTCTATAACACAGTTGAGAGACAATGTTCCCGAGCTGCCTCAGTTCATAACAGTGTGTAGGAAGTTGTTTGATAAACTGGGCAAAGCTTATACATGGACCAGAAGGCAGAATATTGGAAACTACATGAAAACATGGATAATTCATAGAAAATGACTGTAAAGAGATGAGAACTTGTTTAGAGCAGCTCAAAGAGATTCTACAAGTCAGTTCTTAGTGTAGAAAAGGTAGCTAAGATCCGGGAAATCCTTAATTCGAGTTAAGATCACATGAAACAGTGTTTGAATCCTATATTCTTTACTTAAAGGAGACTAGAGTGGTAAATGTGTGTTATACAAGGCAGAAAACCATTGAAATAGAGCAAGAAACACGTTCGGCAGCTTTGGAAATCCTTACACTTCACTGAAATGTAGTACTACACTCTATAACACAGTTGAGGGACAATGTTCCCGAGCTGCCTCAGTTCATAACAGTTTGTAGGAAGTTGTTTGATAAAGTGGGCAAAGCTTATACTTGGACCAGAAGGCAGAATATTGGTAACTACATGAAAACATGGATAATTCAGAGAAAATGACTATAAAGAGATTAGAACTTGTTTAGAGCAGCTCAAAGAGAATCTCCAAGTCAGTATTTAGTGTAGAAAATGTAGCTAAGATCCGGGAAATCCTTAATTCGAGTTAAGATCACATGAAACACTGTATGAATCATATATTCTTTACTTAAAGGACACTAGAGTGGTAAATGTGTGTTATACAAGGCAGAATACCATTGAAATAGAGAAAGAAACACGTTCGGCAGCTTTGGAAAGCCATACACTTCACTGAAATGTAGTACTACACTCTATAACACAGTTGAGAGACAATGTTCCCGAGCTGCCTCAGTTCATAACAGTGTGTAGGAAGTTGTTTGATAAAGTGGGCAAAGCTTATACTTGGACCAGAAGGCAGTATATAGGAAACTACATGAAAACATGGCAAATTCAGAGAAAATGACTGTAAAGAGATTACAACTTGTTTAGAACAGCTCAAAATGATTCTCGAAGTCAGTTGTTCGTGTAGCAAAGGTAGCTAAGATCCGGAAAATCCTTAATTCGAGTTAAGATCACATGAAACACTGTATGAATCCTATATTCTTCACTTAAAGGAGACTAGAGTGGTAAATGTGTGTTATACAAGGCAGAATACCATTGAAATAGAGAAAGAAACACGTTCGGCAGCTTTGGAAATCCTTACACTTCACTGAAATGTAGTACTACACTCTATAACACAGTTGAGGGACAATGTTCCCGAGCTGCCTCAGTTCATTACAGTGTGTAGGAAGTTTTTTGATAAACTGGGCAAAGCTTATACTTGGATCAGAAGGCAGAATATAGGAAACTACATGAAAACTTGGATACTTCAGAGAAAATGACTGTAAAGAGATAAGAACTTGTTTAGAAAAGCTCAAAGAGATTCTCAAAGTCAGTTCTTAGTGTAGAAAAGGTATCTAAGATTCGGAAAATCCTTAATTCGTGTTAAGATCACATGAAACAGTGTTTGAATCCTATATTCTTTACTTAAAGGAGACTAGAGTGGTAAATGTGTGTTATACAAGGCAGAATACCATTGAAATAGAGAAAGAAACACGTTTGGCAGCTTTGGAAAGCCTTACACTTCACTGAAATGTAGTACTACACTCTATAACACAGTTGAGAGACAATGTTCACGAGCTGCCACAGTTCATAACAGTGTGTAGGAAGTTCTTTGTATATGTGGGCAAAGTTTATACTTGGACCAGAAGGCAGAATATTGGAAACTACATGAAAACTTGGATAATTCAGAGAAAATGACTTTAAACAGATGAGAACTTGTTTAGAACAGCTCCAAGAGATTCTCCAAGTCAGTTCTTAGTGTAGAAAAGGTAGCTAAGATCCGGGAAATCCTTAATTCGAGTTAAGATCACATGAAACACTATATGAATCCTATATTCTTTACTTAAAGGAGACTAGAGTGGTAAATGTGTGTTATACAAGGCAGAATACCATTGAAATAGAGCAAGGAACACGTTTGGCAGCTTTGGAAATCCTTACACTTCACTGAAATGTAGTACTACACTCTATAACACAGTTGAGGGACAATGTTCCCGAGCTGCCTCAGTTCATAACAGTGTGTAGGAAGTTGTTTGATAAACTGGGCAAAGCTTATACTTGGATCAGAAGGCAGAATATAGGAAACTACATGAAAACATGGCAAATTCAGAGAAAATGACTGTAAAGAGATTACAACTTGTTTAGAACAGCTCAAAATGATTCTCGAAGTCAGTTGTTCGTGTAGCAAAGGTAGCTAAGATCCGGAAAATCCTTAATTCGAGTTAAGATCACATGAAACACTGTATGAATCCTATATTCTTTACTTAAAGGAGACTAGAGTGGTAAATGTGTGTTATACAAGGCAGAATACCAATGAAGTAGAGAAAGAAACACGTTCGGCAGCTTTGGAAAGCCTTACACTTCACTGAAATGTAGTACTACACTCTATAACACAGTTGAGAGACAATGTTCCCGAGCTGCCTCAGTTCATAACAGTGTGTAGGAAGTTGTTTGATAAACTGGGCAAAGCTTATACATGGACCAGAAGGCAGAATATTGGAAACTACATGAAAACATGGATAATTCATAGAAAATGACTGTAAAGAGATGAGAACTTGTTTAGAGCAGCTCAAAGAGATTCTACAAGTCAGTTCTTAGTGTAGAAAAGGTAGCTAAGATCCGGGAAATCCTTAATTCGAGTTAAGATCACATGAAACAGTGTTTGAATCCTATATTCTTTACTTAAAGGAGACTAGAGTGGTAAATGTGTGTTATACAAGGCAGAAAACCATTGAAATAGAGCAAGAAACACGTTCGGCAGCTTTGGAAATCCTTACACTTCACTGAAATGTAGTACTACACTCTATAACACAGTTGAGGGACAATGTTCCCGAGCTGCCTCAGTTCATAACAGTTTGTAGGAAGTTGTTTGATAAAGTGGGCAAAGCTTATACTTGGACCAGAAGGCAGAATATTGGTAACTACATGAAAACATGGATAATTCAGAGAAAATGACTATAAAGAGATTAGAACTTGTTTAGAGCAGCTCAAAGAGAATCTCCAAGTCAGTATTTAGTGTAGAAAATGTAGCTAAGATCCGGGAAATCCTTAATTCGAGTTAAGATCACATGAAACACTGTATGAATCATATATTCTTTACTTAAAGGACACTAGAGTGGTAAATGTGTGTTATACAAGGCAGAATACCATTGAAATAGAGAAAGAAACACGTTCGGCAGCTTTGGAAAGCCATACACTTCACTGAAATGTAGTACTACACTCTATAACACAGTTGAGAGACAATGTTCCCGAGCTGCCTCAGTTCATAACAGTGTGTAGGAAGTTGTTTGATAAAGTGGGCAAAGCTTATACTTGGACCAGAAGGCAGTATATAGGAAACTACATGAAAACATGGCAAATTCAGAGAAAATGACTGTAAAGAGATTACAACTTGTTTAGAACAGCTCAAAATGATTCTCGAAGTCAGTTGTTCGTGTAGCAAAGGTAGCTAAGATCCGGAAAATCCTTAATTCGAGTTAAGATCACATGAAACACTGTATGAATCCTATATTCTTCACTTAAAGGAGACTAGAGTGGTAAATGTGTGTTATACAAGGCAGAATACCATTGAAATAGAGAAAGAAACACGTTCGGCAGCTTTGGAAATCCTTACACTTCACTGAAATGTAGTACTACACTCTATAACACAGTTGAGGGACAATGTTCCCGAGCTGCCTCAGTTCATTACAGTGTGTAGGAAGTTTTTTGATAAACTGGGCAAAGCTTATACTTGGATCAGAAGGCAGAATATAGGAAACTACATGAAAACTTGGATACTTCAGAGAAAATGACTGTAAAGAGATAAGAACTTGTTTAGAAAAGCTCAAAGAGATTCTCAAAGTCAGTTCTTAGTGTAGAAAAGGTATCTAAGATTCGGAAAATCCTTAATTCGTGTTAAGATCACATGAAACAGTGTTTGAATCCTATATTCTTTACTTAAAGGAGACTAGAGTGGTAAATGTGTGTTATACAAGGCAGAATACCATTGAAATAGAGAAAGAAACACGTTTGGCAGCTTTGGAAAGCCTTACACTTCACTGAAATGTAGTACTACACTCTATAACACAGTTGAGAGACAATGTTCACGAGCTGCCACAGTTCATAACAGTGTGTAGGAAGTTCTTTGTATATGTGGGCAAAGTTTATACTTGGACCAGAAGGCAGAATATTGGAAACTACATGAAAACTTGGATAATTCAGAGAAAATGACTTTAAACAGATGAGAACTTGTTTAGAACAGCTCCAAGAGATTCTCCAAGTCAGTTCTTAGTGTAGAAAAGGTAGCTAAGATCCGGGAAATCCTTAATTCGAGTTAAGATCACATGAAACACTATATGAATCCTATATTCTTTACTTAAAGGAGACTAGAGTGGTAAATGTGTGTTATACAAGGCAGAATACCATTGAAATAGAGCAAGGAACACGTTTGGCAGCTTTGGAAATCCTTACACTTCACTGAAATGTAGTACTACACTCTATAACACAGTTGAGGGACAATGATCCCGAGCTGCCTCAGTTCATAACAGTGTGTAGGAAGTTGTTTGATAAACTGGGCAAAGCTTATACTTGGATCAGAAGGCAGAATATAGGAAACTACATGAAAACATGGCAAATTCAGAGAAAATGACTGTAAAGAGATTACAACTTGTTTAGAACAGCTCAAAATGATTCTCGAAGTCAGTTGTTCGTGTAGCAAAGGTAGCTAAGATCCGGAAAATCCTTAATTCGAGTTAAGATCACATGAAACACTGTATGAATCCTATATTCTTTACTTAAAGGAGACTAGAGTGGTAAATGTGTGTTATACAAGGCAGAATACCATTGAAATAGAGAAAGAAACACGTTCGGCAGCTTTGGAAATCCTTACACTTCACTGAAATATAGTACTACACTCTATAACACAGTTGAGGGACAATGTTCCCGAGCTGCCTCAGTTCATTACAGTGTGTAGGAAGTTGTTTGATAAACTGGGCAAAGCTTATACTTGGATCAGAAGGCAGAATATAGGAAACTACATGAAAACTTGGATACTTCAGAGAAAATGACTGTAAAGAGATGAGAACTTGTTTAGAACAGCTCAAAGAGATTCTCCAAGTCAGTTCTTAGTGTAGAAAAGGTATCTAAGATTCGGGAAATCCTTAATTCGAGTTAAGATCACATGAAACAGTGTATGAATCCTATATTCTTTACTTAAAGGAGACTAGAGTGGTAAATGTGTGTTATACAAGGCAGAATACCAATGAAGTAGAGAAAGAAACACGTTCGGCAGCTTTGGAAAGCCTTACACTTCACTGAAATGTAGTACTACACTCTATAACACAGTTGAGAGACAATGTTCCCGAGCTGCCTCAGTTCATAACAGTGTGTAGGAAGTTGTTTGATAAACTGGGCAAAGCTTATACATGGACCAGAAGGCAGAATATTGGAAACTACATGAAAACATGGATAATTCATAGAAAATGACTGTAAAGAGATGAGAACTTGTTTAGAGCAGCTCAAAGAGATTCTACAAGTCAGTTCTTAGTGTAGAAAAGGTAGCTAAGATCCGGGAAATCCTTAATTCGAGTTAAGATCACATGAAACAGTGTTTGAATCCTATATTCTTTACTTAAAGGAGACTAGAGTGGTAAATGTGTGTTATACAAGGCAGAATACCATTGAAATAGAGAAAGAAACACGTTCGGCAGCTTTGGAAATCCTTACACTTCACTGAAATGTAGTACTACACTCTATAACACAGTTGAGGGACAATGTTCCCGAGCTGCCTCAGTTCATAACAGTGTGTAGGAAGTTGTTTGATAAAGTGGGCAAAGCTTATACTTGGACCAGAAGGAGAATATAGGAAACTACATGAAAACATGGATACTTCAGAGAAAATGACTGTAAAGAGATGAGAACTTGTTTAGAACAGCTCAAAGAGATTCTCCAAGTCAGTTCTTAGTGTAGAAAAGGTATCTAAGATTCGGAAAATCCTTAATTCGAGTTAAGATCACAGGAAACACTGTATGAATCCTATATTCTTTACTTAAAGGAGACTAGAGTGGTAAATGTGTGTTATACAAGGCAGAATACCATTGAAATAGAGAAAGAAATACGTTCTGTAGCTTTGGAAAGCCTTATACTTCACTGATATCTAGTACTACACTCTATAACACAGTTGAGAGACAATGTTCCCGAGCTGCCTCAGTTAATAACAGTGTGTAGGAAGTTGTTTGATAAAGTGGACAAAACTTATACTTGGACCAGAAGGCAGAATATTGGAAACTACATGAAAATTTGGATAATTCAGAGAAAATGACTTTAAACAGATGAGAACTTGTTTAGAACATCTCCAAGAGATTCTCCAAGTCAGTTCTTAGTGTAGAAAAGGTAGCTAAGATCCGGGAAATCCTTAATTTGAGTTCAGATCACATAAAACAGTGTATGAATCCTATATTCTTTACTTAAAGGAGACTTGTGTGGTAAAAGTGTGTTATACAAGGCAGAATACCATTGAAATAGAGAAAGAAACACGATCGGCAGCTTTGGAAAGCCATACACTTCACTGAAATGTAGTACTACACTCTATAACACAGTTGAGAGACAATGTTCCCGAGCTTCCTCAGTTCATAACACTGTGTAGGAAGTTGTTTGATAAAGTGGGCAAAGCTTGTACTTGGACCAGAAGGAGAATATAGGAAACTACATGAAAACATGGATAATTCAGAGAAAATGACTATAAAGAGATTAGAACTTGTTTAGAGCAGCTCAAAGAGATTCTCCAAGTCAGTATTCTGTGTAGAAAATGTAGCTAAGATCCGGGAAATCCTTAATTCGAGTTAAGATCACATGAAACACTGTATGAATCCTATATTCTTTACTTAAAGGACACTTGAGTGGTAAATGTGTGTTATACAAGGCAGAATACCATTGAAATAGAGAAAGAAACACGTTTGGCAGCTTTGGAAAGCCTTACACTTCACTGAAATGTAGTACTACACTCTATAACACAGTTGAGAGACAATGTTCCCGAGCTGCCACAGTTCATAACAGTGTGTAGGAAGTTCTTTGTATATGTGGGCAAAGTTTATACTTGAACCAGAAGGCAGAATATTGGAAACTACATGAAAACTTGGATAATTCAGAGAAAATGACTTTAAACAGATGAGAACTTGTTTAGAACAGCTCCAAGAGATTCTCCAAGTCAGTTCTTAGTGTAGAAAAGGTAGCTAAGATCCGGGAAATCCTTAATTCGAGTTAAGATCACATGAAACACTATATGAATCCTATATTCTTTACTTAAAGGAGACTAGAGTGGTAAATGTGTGTTATACAAGGCAGAATACCATTGAAATAGAGCAAGGAACACGTTTGGCAGCTTTGGAAATCCTTACACTTCACTGAAATGTAGTACTACACTCTATAACACAGTTGAGGGACAATGTTCCCGAGCTGCCTCAGTTCATAACAGTGTGTAGGAAGTTGTTTGATAAACTGGGCAAAGCTTATACTTGGATCAGAAGGCAGAATATAGGAAACTACATGAAAACTTGGATACTTCAGAGAAAATGACTGTAAAGAGATGAGAACTTGTTTAGAACAGCTCAAAGAGATTCTCCAAGTCAGTTCTTAGTGTAGAAAAGGTATCTAAGATTCGAAAAATCCTTAATTCGAGTTAAGATCACAGGAAACACTCTATGAATCCTATATTCTTTACTTAAAGGAGACTAGAGTGGTAAATGTGTGTTATACAAGGCAGAATACCATTGAAATGGAGAAAGAAACACGTTCGGTAGCTTTGGAAAGCCTTATACTTAACTGAAATGTAGTACTACACTCTATAACACAGTTGAGAGACAATGTTCCGGAGCTGCCTCAGTTCATAACAGTGTGTAGGAAGTTGTTTGATAAAGGGGGCAAAACTTATACTTGGACCAGAAGGAGAATATAGGAAACTACATGAAAACATGGATAATTCAGAGAAAATGACTATAAAGAGATTAGAACTTGTTTAGAGGAGCTCAAAGAGAATCTCCAAGTCAGTATTTAGTGTAGAAAATGTAGCTAAGATCCGGGAAATCCTTAATTCGAGTTAAGATCACATGAAACACTGTATGAATCATATATTCTTTACTTAAAGGACACTAGAGTGGTAAATGTGTGTTATACAAGGCAGAATACCATTGAAATAGAGAAAGAAACACGTTCGGCAGCTTTGGAAAGCCATACACTTCACTGAAATGTAGTACTACACTCTATAACACAGTTGAGAGACAATGTTCCCGAGCTGCCTCAGTTCATAACAGTGTGTAGGAAGTTGTTTGATAAAGTGGGCAAAGCTTATACTTGGACCAGAAGGCAGTATATAGGAAACTACATGAAAACATGGCAAATTCAGAGAAAATGACTGTAAAGAGATTACAACTTGTTTAGAACAGCTCAAAATGATTCTCGAAGTCAGTTGTTCGTGTAGCAAAGGTAGCTAAGATCCGGAAAATCCTTAATTCGAGTTAAGATCACATGAAACACTGTATGAATCCTATATTCTTCACTTAAAGGAGACTAGAGTGGTAAATGTGTGTTATACAAGGCAGAATACCATTGAAATAGAGAAAGAAACACGTTCGGCAGCTTTGGAAATCCTTACACTTCACTGAAATGTAGTACTACACTCTATAACACAGTTGAGGGACAATGTTCCCGAGCTGCCTCAGTTCATTACAGTGTGTAGGAAGTTTTTTGATAAACTGGGCAAAGCTTATACTTGGATCAGAAGGCAGAATATAGGAAACTACATGAAAACTTGGATACTTCAGAGAAAATGACTGTAAAGAGATAAGAACTTGTTTAGAAAAGCTCAAAGAGATTCTCAAAGTCAGTTCTTAGTGTAGAAAAGGTAGCTAAGATCCGGGAAATCCTTAATTCGAGTTAAGATCACATGAAACACTGTATGAATCCTATATTCTTTACTTAAAGGAGACTAGAGTGGTAAATGTGTGTTATATAAGGCAGAATACCATTGAAATAGAGAAAGAAACACGTTCGGTAGCTTTGGAAATCCTTACACTTCACTGAAATGTAGTACACTCTATAACACAGTTGAGAGACAATATTCCCGAGCTGCCTCAGTTCATAACAGTGTGTAGGAAGTTGTTTGATAAAGTGGGCAAAGCTTTTACTTGGACCAGAAGGCAGAATATTGGAAACTACATGAAAACTTGGATAATTCAGAGAAAATGACTTTAAACAGATGAGAACTTGTTTAGAACAGCTCCAAGAGATTCTCCAAGTCAGTTCTTAGTGTAGAAAAGGTAGCTAAGATCCGGGAAATCCTTAATTCGAGTTAAGATCACATGAAACAGTGTTTGAATCCTATATTCTTTACTTAAAGGAGACTAGAGTGGTAAATGTGTGTTATACAAGGCAGAAAACCATTGAAATAGAGCAAGAAACACGTTCGGCAGCTTTGGAAATCCTTACACTTCACTGAAATGTAGTACTACACTCTATAACACAGTTGAGGGACAATGTTCCCGAGCTGCCTCAGTTCATAACAGTGTGTAGGAAGTTGTTTGATAAACTGGGCAAAGCTTATACATGGATCAGAAGGCAGAATATAGGAAACTACATGAAAACTTGGATACTTCAGAGAAAATGACTGTAAAGAGATGAGAACTTGTTTAGAACAGCTCAAAGAGATTCTCCAAGTCAGTTCTTAGTGTAGAAAAGGTATCTAAGATTCGGGAAATCCTTAATTCGAGTTAAGATCACATGAAACAGTGTATGAATCCTATATTCTTTACTTAAAGGAGACTAGAGTGGTAAATGTGTGTTATACAAGGCAGAATACCAATGAAGTAGAGAAAGAAACACGTTCGGCAGCTTTGGAAAGCCTTACACTTCACTGAAATGTAGTACTACACTCTATAACACAGTTGAGAGACAATGTTCCCGAGCTGCCTCAGTTCATAACAGTGTGTAGGAAGTTGTTTGATAAACTGGGCAAAGCTTATACATGGACCAGAAGGCAGAATATTGGAAACTACATGAAAACATGGATAATTCATAGAAAATGACTGTAAAGAGATGAGAACTTGTTTAGAGCAGCTCAAAGAGATTCTACAAGTCAGTTCTTAGTGTAGAAAAGGTAGCTAAGATCCGGGAAATCCTTAATTCGAGTTAAGATCACATGAAACAGTGTTTGAATCCTATATTCTTTACTTAAAGGAGACTAGAGTGGTAAATGTGTGTTATACAAGGCAGAAAACCATTGAAATAGAGCAAGAAACACGTTCGGCAGCTTTGGAAATCCTTACACTTCACTGAAATGTAGTACTACACTCTATAACACAGTTGAGGGACAATGTTCCCGAGCTGCCTCAGTTCATAACAGTTTGTAGGAAGTTGTTTGATAAAGTGGGCAAAGCTTATACTTGGACCAGAAGGCAGAATATTGGTAACTACATGAAAACATGGATAATTCAGAGAAAATGACTATAAAGAGATTAGAACTTGTTTAGAGCAGCTCAAAGAGAATCTCCAAGTCAGTATTTAGTGTAGAAAATGTAGCTAAGATCCGGGAAATCCTTAATTCGAGTTAAGATCACATGAAACACTGTATGAATCATATATTCTTTACTTAAAGGACACTAGAGTGGTAAATGTGTGTTATACAAGGCAGAATACCATTGAAATAGAGAAAGAAACACGTTCGGCAGCTTTGGAAAGCCATACACTTCACTGAAATGTAGTACTACACTCTATAACACAGTTGAGAGACAATGTTCCCGAGCTGCCTCAGTTCATAACAGTGTGTAGGAAGTTGTTTGATAAAGTGGGCAAAGCTTATACTTGGACCAGAAGGCAGTATATAGGAAACTACATGAAAACATGGCAAATTCAGAGAAAATGACTGTAAAGAGATTACAACTTGTTTAGAACAGCTCAAAATGATTCTCGAAGTCAGTTGTTCGTGTAGCAAAGGTAGCTAAGATCCGGAAAATCCTTAATTCGAGTTAAGATCACATGAAACACTGTATGAATCCTATATTCTTCACTTAAAGGAGACTAGAGTGGTAAATGTGTGTTATACAAGGCAGAATACCATTGAAATAGAGAAAGAAACACGTTCGGCAGCTTTGGAAATCCTTACACTTCACTGAAATGTAGTACTACACTCTATAACACAGTTGAGGGACAATGTTCCCGAGCTGCCTCAGTTCATTACAGTGTGTAGGAAGTTTTTTGATAAACTGGGCAAAGCTTATACTTGGATCAGAAGGCAGAATATAGGAAACTACATGAAAACTTGGATACTTCAGAGAAAATGACTGTAAAGAGATAAGAACTTGTTTAGAAAAGCTCAAAGAGATTCTCAAAGTCAGTTCTTAGTGTAGAAAAGGTAGCTAAGATCCGGGAAATCCTTAATTCGAGTTAAGATCACATGAAACACTGTATGAATCCTATATTCTTTACTTAAAGGAGACTAGAGTGGTAAATGTGTGTTATATAAGGCAGAATACCATTGAAATAGAGAAAGAAACACGTTCGGCAGCTTTGGAAATCCTTACACTTCACTGAAATGTAGTACTACACTCTATAACACAGTTGAGAGACAATATTCCCGAGCTGCCTCAGTTCATAACAGTGTGTAGGAAGTTGTTTGATAAAGTGGGCAAAGCTTTTACTTGGACCAGAAGGCAGAATATTGGAAACTACATGAAAACTTGGATAATTCAGAGAAAATGACTTTAAACAGATGAGAACTTGTTTAGAACAGCTCCAAGAGATTCTCCAAGTCAGTTCTTAGTGTAGAAAAGGTAGCTAAGATCCGGGAAATCCTTAATTCGAGTTAAGATCACATGAAACAGTGTTTGAATCCTATATTCTTTACTTAAAGGAGACTAGAGTGGTAAATGTGTGTTATACAAGGCAGAAAACCATTGAAATAGAGCAAGAAACACGTTCGGCAGCTTTGGAAATCCTTACACTTCACTGAAATGTAGTACTACACTCTATAACACAGTTGAGGGACAATGTTCCCGAGCTGCCTCAGTTCATAACAGTGTGTAGGAAGTTGTTTGATAAACTGGGCAAAGCTTATACATGGACCAGAAGGCAGAATATTGGAAACTACATGAAAACATGGATAATTCATAGAAAATGACTGTAAAGAGATGAGAACTTGTTTAGAGCAGCTCAAAGAGATTCTATAAGTCAGTTCTTAGTGTAGAAAAGGTAGCTAAGATCCGGGAAATCCTTAATTCGAGTTAAGATCACATGAAACAGTGTTTGAATCCTATATTCTTTACTTAAAGGAGACTAGAGTGGTAAATGTGTGTTATACAAGGCAGAAAACCATTGAAATAGAGCAAGAAACACGTTCGGCAGCTTTGGAAATCCTTACACTTCACTGAAATGTAGTACTACACTCTATAACACAGTTGAGGGACAATGTTCCCGAGCTGCCTCAGTTCATAACAGTTTGTAGGAAGTTGTTTGATAAAGTGGGCAAAGCTTATACTTGGACCAGAAGGCAGAATATTGGTAACTACATGAAAACATGGATAATTCAGAGAAAATGACTATAAAGAGATTAGAACTTGTTTAGAGCAGCTCAAAGAGAATCTCCAAGTCAGTATTTAGTGTAGAAAATGTAGCTAAGATCCGGGAAATCCTTAATTCGAGTTAAGATCACATGAAACACTGTATGAATCATATATTCTTTACTTAAAGGACACTAGAGTGGTAAATGTGTGTTATACAAGGCAGAATACCATTGAAATAGAGAAAGAAACACGTTCGGCAGCTTTGGAAAGCCATACACTTCACTGAAATGTAGTACTACACTCTATAACACAGTTGAGAGACAATGTTCCCGAGCTGCCTCAGTTCATAACAGTGTGTAGGAAGTTGTTTGATAAAGTGGGCAAAGCTTATACTTGGACCAGAAGGCAGTATATAGGAAACTACATGAAAACATGGCAAATTCAGAGAAAATGACTGTAAAGAGATTACAACTTGTTTAGAACAGCTCAAAATGATTCTCGAAGTCAGTTGTTCGTGTAGCAAAGGTAGCTAAGATCCGGAAAATCCTTAATTCGAGTTAAGATCACATGAAACACTGTATGAATCCTATATTCTTCACTTAAAGGAGACTAGAGTGGTAAATGTGTGTTATACAAGGCAGAATACCATTGAAATAGAGAAAGAAACACGTTCGGCAGCTTTGGAAATCCTTACACTTCACTGAAATGTAGTACTACACTCTATAACACAGTTGAGGGACAATGTTCCCGAGCTGCCTCAGTTCATTACAGTGTGTAGGAAGTTTTTTGATAAACTGGGCAAAGCTTATACTTGGATCAGAAGGCAGAATATAGGAAACTACATGAAAACTTGGATACTTCAGAGAAAATGACTGTAAAGAGATGAGAACTTGTTTAGAAAAGCTCAAAGAGATTCTCAAAGTCAGTTCTTAGTGTAGAAAAGGTAGCTAAGATCCGGGAAATCCTTAATTCGAGTTAAGATCACATGAAACACTGTATGAATCCTATATTCTTTACTTAAAGGAGACTAGAGTGGTAAATGTGTGTTATATAAGGCAGAATACCATTGAAATAGAGAAAGAAACACGTTCGGTAGCTTTGGAAATCCTTACACTTCACTGAAATGTAGTACACTCTATAACACAGTTGAGAGACAATATTCCCGAGCTGCCTCAGTTCATAACAGTGTGTAGGAAGTTGTTTGATAAAGTGGGCAAAGCTTATACTTGGACCAGAAGGCAGAATATTGGAAACTACATGAAAACTTGGATAATTCAGAGAAAATGACTTTAAACAGATGAGAACTTGTTTAGAACAGCTCCAAGAGATTCTCCAAGTCAGTTCTTAGTGTAGAAAAGGTAGCTAAGATCCGGGAAATCCTTAATTCGAGTTAAGATCACATGAAACAGTGTTTGAATCCTATATTCTTTACTTAAAGGAGACTAGAGTGGTAAATGTGTGTTATACAAGGCAGAATACCATTGAAATAGAGCAAGGAACACGTTTGGCAGCTTTGGAAATCCTTACACTTCACTGAAATGTAGTACTACACTCTATAACACAGTTGAGGGACAATGTTCCCGAGCTGCCTCAGTTCATAACAGTGTGTAGGAAGTTGTTTGATAAACTGGGCAAAGCTTATACTTGGATCAGAAGGCAGAATATAGGAAACTACATGAAAACTTGGATACTTCAGAGAAAATGACTGTAAAGAGATGAGAACTTGTTTAGAACAGCTCAAAGAGATTCTCCAAGTCAGTTCTTAGTGTAGAAAAGGTATCTAAGATTCGAAAAATCCTTAATTCGAGTTAAGATCACAGGAAACACTCTATGAATCCTATATTCTTTACTTAAAGGAGACTAGAGTGGTAAATGTGTGTTATACAAGGCAGAATACCATTGAAATGGAGAAAGAAACACGTTCGGTAGCTTTGGAAAGCCTTATACTTAACTGAAATGTAGTACTACACTCTATAACACAGTTGAGAGACAATGTTCCGGAGCTGCCTCAGTTCATAACAGTGTGTAGGAAGTTGTTTGATAAAGGGGGCAAAACTTATACTTGGACCAGAAGGAGAATATAGGAAACTACATGAAAACATGGATAATTCAGAGAAAATGACTATAAAGAGATTAGAACTTGTTTAGAGCAGCTCAAAGAGAATCTCCAAGTCAGTATTTAGTGTAGAAAATGTAGCTAAGATCCGGGAAATCCTTAATTCGAGTTAAGATCACATGAAACACTGTATGAATCATATATTCTTTACTTAAAGGACACTAGAGTGGTAAATGTGTGTTATACAAGGCAGAATACCATTGAAATAGAGAAAGAAACACGTTCGGCAGCTTTGGAAAGCCATACACTTCACTGAAATGTAGTACTACACTCTATAACACAGTTGAGAGACAATGTTCCCGAGCTGCCTCAGTTCATAACAGTGTGTAGGAAGTTGTTTGATAAAGTGGGCAAAGCTTATACTTGGACCAGAAGGCAATATATAGGAAACTACATGAAAACATGGCAAATTCAGAGAAAATGACTGTAAAGAGATTACAACTTGTTTAGAACAGCTCAAAATGATTCTCGAAGTCAGTTGTTCGTGTAGCAAAGGTAGCTAAGATCCGGAAAATCCTTAATTCGAGTTAAGATCACATGAAACACTGTATGAATCCTATATTCTTCACTTAAAGGAGACTAGAGTGGTAAATGTGTGTTATACAAGGCAGAATACCATTGAAATAGAGAAAGAAACACGTTCGGCAGCTTTGGAAATCCTTACACTTCACTGAAATGTAGTACTACACTCTATAACACAGTTGAGGGACAATGTTCCCGAGCTGCCTCAGTTCATTACAGTGTGTAGGAAGTTTTTTGATAAACTGGGCAAAGCTTATACTTGGATCAGAAGGCAGAATATAGGAAACTACATGAAAACTTGGATACTTCAGAGAAAATGACTGTAAAGAGATGAGAACTTGTTTAGAAAAGCTCAAAGAGATTCTCAAAGTCAGTTCTTAGTGTAGAAAAGGTAGCTAAGATCCGGGAAATCCTTAATTCGAGTTAAGATCACATGAAACACTGTATGAATCCTATATTCTTTACTTAAAGGAGACTAGAGTGGTAAATGTGTGTTATATAAGGCAGAATACCATTGAAATAGAGAAAGAAACACGTTCGGTAGCTTTGGAAATCCTTACACTTCACTGAAATGTAGTACACTCTATAACACAGTTGAGAGACAATATTCCCGAGCTGCCTCAGTTCATAACAGTGTGTAGGAAGTTGTTTGATAAAGTGGGCAAAGCTTTTACTTGGACCAGAAGGCAGAATATTGGAAACTACATGAAAACTTGGATAATTCAGAGAAAATGACTTTAAACAGATGAGAACTTGTTTAGAACAGCTCCAAGAGATTCTCCAAGTCAGTTCTTAGTGTAGAAAAGGTAGCTAAGATCCGGGAAATCCTTAATTCGAGTTAAGATCACATGAAACAGTGTTTGAATCCTATATTCTTTACTTAAAGGAGACTAGAGTGGTAAATGTGTGTTATACAAGGCAGAAAACCATTGAAATAGAGCAAGAAACACGTTCGGCAGCTTTGGAAATCCTTACACTTCACTGAAATGTAGTACTACACTCTATAACACAGTTGAGGGACAATGTTCCCGAGCTGCCTCAGTTCATAACAGTGTGTAGGAAGTTGTTTGATAAACTGGGCAAAGCTTATACATGGATCAGAAGGCAGAATATAGGAAACTACATGAAAACTTGGATACTTCAGAGAAAATGACTGTAAAGAGATGAGAACTTGTTTAGAACAGCTCAAAGAGATTCTCCAAGTCAGTTCTTAGTGTAGAAAAGGTATCTAAGATTCGGGAAATCCTTAATTCGAGTTAAGATCACATGAAACAGTGTATGAATCCTATATTCTTTACTTAAAGGAGACTAGAGTGGTAAATGTGTGTTATACAAGGCAGAATACCAATGAAGTAGAGAAAGAAACACGTTCGGCAGCTTTGGAAAGCCTTACACTTCACTGAAATGTAGTACTACACTCTATAACACAGTTGAGAGACAATGTTCCCGAGCTGCCTCAGTTCATAACAGTGTGTAGGAAGTTGTTTGATAAACTGGGCAAAGCTTATACATGGACCAGAAGGCAGAATATTGGAAACTACATGAAAACATGGATAATTCTTAGAAAATGACTGTAAAGAGATGAGAACTTGTTTAGAGCAGCTCAAAGAGATTCTACAAGTCAGTTCTTAGTGTAGAAAAGGTAGCTAAGATCCGGGAAATCCTTAATTCGAGTTAAGATCACATGAAACAGTGTTTGAATCCTATATTCTTTACTTAAAGGAGACTAGAGTGGTAAATGTGTGTTATACAAGGCAGAAAACCATTGAAATAGAGCAAGAAACACGTTCGGCAGCTTTGGAAATCCTTACACTTCACTGAAATGTAGTACTACACTCTATAACACAGTTGAGGGACAATGTTCCCGAGCTGCCTCAGTTCATAACAGTTTGTAGGAAGTTGTTTGATAAAGTGGGCAAAGCTTATACTTGGACCAGAAGGCAGAATATTGGTAACTACATGAAAACATGGATAATTCAGAGAAAATGACTATAAAGAGATTAGAACTTGTTTAGAGCAGCTCAAAGAGAATCTCCAAGTCAGTATTTAGTGTAGAAAATGTAGCTAAGATCCGGGAAATCCTTAATTCGAGTTAAGATCACATGAAACACTGTATGAATCATATATTCTTTACTTAAAGGACACTAGAGTGGTAAATGTGTGTTATACAAGGCAGAATACCATTGAAATAGAGAAAGAAACACGTTCGGCAGCTTTGGAAAGCCATACACTTCACTGAAATGTAGTACTACACTCTATAACACAGTTGAGAGACAATGTTCCCGAGCTGCCTCAGTTCATAACAGTGTGTAGGAAGTTGTTTGATAAAGTGGGCAAAGCTTATACTTGGACCAGAAGGCAGTATATAGGAAACTACATGAAAACATGGCAAATTCAGAGAAAATGACTGTAAAGAGATTACAACTTGTTTAGAACAGCTCAAAATGATTCTCGAAGTCAGTTGTTCGTGTAGCAAAGGTAGCTAAGATCCGGAAAATCCTTAATTCGAGTTAAGATCACATGAAACACTGTATGAATCCTATATTCTTCACTTAAAGGAGACTAGAGTGGTAAATGTGTGTTATACAAGGCAGAATACCATTGAAATAGAGAAAGAAACACGTTCGGCAGCTTTGGAAATCCTTACACTTCACTGAAATGTAGTACTACACTCTATAACACAGTTGAGGGACAATGTTCCCGAGCTGCCTCAGTTCATTACAGTGTGTAGGAAGTTTTTTGATAAACTGGGCAAAGCTTATACTTGGATCAGAAGGCAGAATATAGGAAACTACATGAAAACTTGGATACTTCAGAGAAAATGACTGTAAAGAGATGAGAACTTGTTTAGAAAAGCTCAAAGAGATTCTCAAAGTCAGTTCTTAGTGTAGAAAAGGTAGCTAAGATCCGGGAAATCCTTAATTCGAGTTAAGATCACATGAAACACTGTATGAATCCTATATTCTTTACTTAAAGGAGACTAGAGTGGTAAATGTGTGTTATATAAGGCAGAATACCATTGAAATAGAGAAAGAAACACGTTCGGTAGCTTTGGAAATCCTTACACTTCACTGAAATGTAGTACACTCTATAACACAGTTGAGAGACAATATTCCCGAGCTGCCTCAGTTCATAACAGTGTGTAGGAAGTTGTTTGATAAAGTGGGCAAAGCTTATACTTGGACCAGAAGGCAGAATATAGGAAACTACATGAAAACTTGGATACTTCAGAGAAAATGACTGTAAAGAGATGAGAACTTGTTTAGAAAAGCTCAAAGAGATTCTCAAAGTCAGTTCTTAGTGTAGAAAAGGTAGCTAAGATCCGGGAAATCCTTAATTCGAGTTAAGATCACATGAAACACTGTATGAATCCTATATTCTTTACTTAAAGGAGACTAGAGTGGTAAATGTGTGTTATATAAGGCAGAATACCATTGAAATAGAGAAAGAAACACGTTCGGTAGCTTTGGAAATCCTTACACTTCACTGAAATGTAGTACACTCTATAACACAGTTGAGAGACAATATTCCCGAGCTGCCTCAGTTCATAACAGTGTGTAGGAAGTTGTTTGATAAAGTGGGCAAAGCTTTTACTTGGACCAGAAGGCAGAATATTGGAAACTACATGAAAACTTGGATAATTCAGAGAAAATGACTTTAAACAGATGAGAACTTGTTTAGAACAGCTCCAAGAGATTCTCCAAGTCAGTTCTTAGTGTAGAAAAGGTAGCTAAGATCCGGGAAATCCTTAATTCGAGTTAAGATCACATGAAACACTATATGAATCCTATATTCTTTACTTAAAGGAGACTAGAGTGGTAAATGTGTGTTATACAAGGCAGAATACCATTGAAATAGAGCAAGGAACACGTTTGGCAGCTTTGGAAATCCTTACACTTCACTGAAATGTAGTACTACACTCTATAACACAGTTGAGGGACAATGTTCCCGAGCTGCCTCAGTTCATAACAGTGTGTAGGAAGTTGTTTGATAAACTGGGCAAAGCTTATACTTGGATCAGAAGGCAGAATATAGGAAACTACATGAAAACTTGGATACTTCAGAGAAAATGACTGTAAAGAGATGAGAACTTGTTTAGAACAGCTCAAAGAGATTCTCCAAGTCAGTTCTTAGTGTAGAAAAGGTATCTAAGATTCGAAAAATCCTTAATTCGAGTTAAGATCACAGGAAACACTCTATGAATCCTATATTCTTTACTTAAAGGAGACTAGAGTGGTAAATGTGTGTTATACAAGGCAGAATACCATTGAAATGGAGAAAGAAACACGTTCGGTAGCTTTGGAAAGCCTTATACTTAACTGAAATGTAGTACTACACTCTATAACACAGTTGAGAGACAATGTTCCGGAGCTGCCTCAGTTCATAACAGTGTGTAGGAAGTTGTTTGATAAAGGGGGCAAAACTTATACTTGGACCAGAAGGAGAATATAGGAAACTACATGAAAACATGGATAATTCAGAGAAAATGACTATAAAGAGATTAGAACTTGTTTAGAGCAGCTCAAAGAGAATCTCCAAGTCAGTATTTAGTGTAGAAAATGTAGCTAAGATCCGGGAAATCCTTAATTCGAGTTAAGATCACATGAAACACTGTATGAATCATATATTCTTTACTTAAAGGACACTAGAGTGGTAAATGTGTGTTATACAAGGCAGAATACCATTGAAATAGAGAAAGAAACACGTTCGGCAGCTTTGGAAAGCCATACACTTCACTGAAATGTAGTACTACACTCTATAACACAGTTGAGAGACAATGTTCCCGAGCTGCCTCAGTTCATAACAGTGTGTAGGAAGTTGTTTGATAAAGTGGGCAAAGCTTATACTTGGACCAGAAGGCAGTATATAGGAAACTACATGAAAACATGGCAAATTCAGAGAAAATGACTGTAAAGAGATTACAACTTGTTTAGAACAGCTCAAAATGATTCTCGAAGTCAGTTGTTCGTGTAGCAAAGGTAGCTAAGATCCGGAAAATCCTTAATTCGAGTTAAGATCACATGAAACACTGTATGAATCCTATATTCTTCACTTAAAGGAGACTAGAGTGGTAAATGTGTGTTATACAAGGCAGAATACCATTGAAATAGAGAAAGAAACACGTTCGGCAGCTTTGGAAATCCTTACACTTCACTGAAATGTAGTACTACACTCTATAACACAGTTGAGGGACAATGTTCCCGAGCTGCCTCAGTTCATAACAGTGTGTAGGAAGTTGTTTGATAAACTGGGCAAAGCTTATACATGGATCAGAAGGCAGAATATAGGAAACTACATGAAAACTTGGATACTTCAGAGAAAATGACTGTAAAGAGATGAGAACTTGTTTAGAACAGCTCAAAGAGATTCTCCAAGTCAGTTCTTAGTGTAGAAAAGGTATCTAAGATTCGGGAAATCCTTAATTCGAGTTAAGATCACATGAAACAGTGTATGAATCCTATATTCTTTACTTAAAGGAGACTAGAGTGGTAAATGTGTGTTATACAAGGCAGAATACCAATGAAGTAGAGAAAGAAACACGTTCGGCAGCTTTGGAAAGCCTTACACTTCACTGAAATGTAGTACTACACTCTATAACACAGTTGAGAGACAATGTTCCCGAGCTGCCTCAGTTCATAACAGTGTGTAGGAAGTTGTTTGATAAACTGGGCAAAGCTTATACATGGACCAGAAGGCAGAATATTGGAAACTACATGAAAACATGGATAATTCATAGAAAATGACTGTAAAGAGATGAGAACTTGTTTAGAGCAGCTCAAAGAGATTCTACAAGTCAGTTCTTAGTGTAGAAAAGGTAGCTAAGATCCGGGAAATCCTTAATTCGAGTTAAGATCACATGAAACAGTGTTTGAATCCTATATTCTTTACTTAAAGGAGACTAGAGTGGTAAATGTGTGTTATACAAGGCAGAAAACCATTGAAATAGAGCAAGAAACACGTTCGGCAGCTTTGGAAATCCTTACACTTCACTGAAATGTAGTACTACACTCTATAACACAGTTGAGGGACAATGTTCCCGAGCTGCCTCAGTTCATAACAGTTTGTAGGAAGTTGTTTGATAAAGTGGGCAAAGCTTATACTTGGACCAGAAGGCAGAATATTGGTAACTACATGAAAACATGGATAATTCAGAGAAAATGACTATAAAGAGATTAGAACTTGTTTAGAGCAGCTCAAAGAGAATCTCCAAGTCAGTATTTAGTGTAGAAAATGTAGCTAAGATCCGGGAAATCCTTAATTCGAGTTAAGATCACATGAAACACTGTATGAATCATATATTCTTTACTTAAAGGACACTAGAGTGGTAAATGTGTGTTATACAAGGCAGAATACCATTGAAATAGAGAAAGAAACACGTTCGGCAGCTTTGGAAAGCCATACACTTCACTGAAATGTAGTACTACACTCTATAACACAGTTGAGAGACAATGTTCCCGAGCTGCCTCAGTTCATAACAGTGTGTAGGAAGTTGTTTGATAAAGTGGGCAAAGCTTATACTTGGACCAGAAGGCAGTATATAGGAAACTACATGAAAACATGGCAAATTCAGAGAAAATGACTGTAAAGAGATTACAACTTGTTTAGAACAGCTCAAAATGATTCTCGAAGTCAGTTGTTCGTGTAGCAAAGGTAGCTAAGATCCGGAAAATCCTTAATTCGAGTTAAGATCACATGAAACACTGTATGAATCCTATATTCTTCACTTAAAGGAGACTAGAGTGGTAAATGTGTGTTATACAAGGCAGAATACCATTGAAATAGAGAAAGAAACACGTTCGGCAGCTTTGGAAATCCTTACACTTCACTGAAATGTAGTACTACACTCTATAACACAGTTGAGGGACAATGTTCCCGAGCTGCCTCAGTTCATTACAGTGTGTAGGAAGTTTTTTGATAAACTGGGCAAAGCTTATACTTGGATCAGAAGGCAGAATATAGGAAACTACATGAAAACTTGGATACTTCAGAGAAAATGACTGTAAAGAGATAAGAACTTGTTTAGAAAAGCTCAAAGAGATTCTCAAAGTCAGTTCTTAGTGTAGAAAAGGTAGCTAAGATCCGGGAAATCCTTAATTCGAGTTAAGATCACATGAAACACTGTATGAATCCTATATTCTTTACTTAAAGGAGACTAGAGTGGTAAATGTGTGTTATATAAGGCAGAATACCATTGAAATAGAGAAAGAAACACGTTCGGCAGCTTTGGAAATCCTTACACTTCACTGAAATGTAGTACTACACTCTATAACACAGTTGAGAGACAATATTCCCGAGCTGCCTCAGTTCATAACAGTGTGTAGGAAGTTGTTTGATAAAGTGGGCAAAGCTTTTACTTGGACCAGAAGGCAGAATATTGGAAACTACATGAAAACTTGGATAATTCAGAGAAAATGACTTTAAACAGATGAGAACTTGTTTAGAACAGCTCCAAGAGATTCTCCAAGTCAGTTCTTAGTGTAGAAAAGGTAGCTAAGATCCGGGAAATCCTTAATTCGAGTTAAGATCACATGAAACAGTGTTTGAATCCTATATTCTTTACTTAAAGGAGACTAGAGTGGTAAATGTGTGTTATACAAGGCAGAAAACCATTGAAATAGAGCAAGAAACACGTTCGGCAGCTTTGGAAATCCTTACACTTCACTGAAATGTAGTACTACACTCTATAACACAGTTGAGGGACAATGTTCCCGAGCTGCCTCAGTTCATAACAGTGTGTAGGAAGTTGTTTGATAAACTGGGCAAAGCTTATACATGGACCAGAAGGCAGAATATTGGAAACTACATGAAAACATGGATAATTCATAGAAAATGACTGTAAAGAGATGAGAACTTGTTTAGAGCAGCTCAAAGAGATTCTATAAGTCAGTTCTTAGTGTAGAAAAGGTAGCTAAGATCCGGGAAATCCTTAATTCGAGTTAAGATCACATGAAACAGTGTTTGAATCCTATATTCTTTACTTAAAGGAGACTAGAGTGGTAAATGTGTGTTATACAAGGCAGAAAACCATTGAAATAGAGCAAGAAACACGTTCGGCAGCTTTGGAAATCCTTACACTTCACTGAAATGTAGTACTACACTCTATAACACAGTTGAGGGACAATGTTCCCGAGCTGCCTCAGTTCATAACAGTTTGTAGGAAGTTGTTTGATAAAGTGGGCAAAGCTTATACTTGGACCAGAAGGCAGAATATTGGTAACTACATGAAAACATGGATAATTCAGAGAAAATGACTATAAAGAGATTAGAACTTGTTTAGAGCAGCTCAAAGAGAATCTCCAAGTCAGTATTTAGTGTAGAAAATGTAGCTAAGATCCGGGAAATCCTTAATTCGAGTTAAGATCACATGAAACACTGTATGAATCATATATTCTTTACTTAAAGGACACTAGAGTGGTAAATGTGTGTTATACAAGGCAGAATACCATTGAAATAGAGAAAGAAACACGTTCGGCAGCTTTGGAAAGCCATACACTTCACTGAAATGTAGTACTACACTCTATAACACAGTTGAGAGACAATGTTCCCGAGCTGCCTCAGTTCATAACAGTGTGTAGGAAGTTGTTTGATAAAGTGGGCAAAGCTTATACTTGGACCAGAAGGCAGTATATAGGAAACTACATGAAAACATGGCAAATTCAGAGAAAATGACTGTAAAGAGATTACAACTTGTTTAGAACAGCTCAAAATGATTCTCGAAGTCAGTTGTTCGTGTAGCAAAGGTAGCTAAGATCCGGAAAATCCTTAATTCGAGTTAAGATCACATGAAACACTGTATGAATCCTATATTCTTCACTTAAAGGAGACTAGAGTGGTAAATGTGTGTTATACAAGGCAGAATACCATTGAAATAGAGAAAGAAACACGTTCGGCAGCTTTGGAAATCCTTACACTTCACTGAAATGTAGTACTACACTCTATAACACAGTTGAGGGACAATGTTCCCGAGCTGCCTCAGTTCATTACAGTGTGTAGGAAGTTTTTTGATAAACTGGGCAAAGCTTATACTTGGATCAGAAGGCAGAATATAGGAAACTACATGAAAACTTGGATACTTCAGAGAAAATGACTGTAAAGAGATGAGAACTTGTTTAGAAAAGCTCAAAGAGATTCTCAAAGTCAGTTCTTAGTGTAGAAAAGGTAGCTAAGATCCGGGAAATCCTTAATTCGAGTTAAGATCACATGAAACACTGTATGAATCCTATATTCTTTACTTAAAGGAGACTAGAGTGGTAAATGTGTGTTATATAAGGCAGAATACCATTGAAATAGAGAAAGAAAAACGATCGGCAGCTTTGGAAATCCTTACACTTCACTGAAATGTAGTACACTCTATAACACAGTTGAGAGACAATATTCCCGAGCTGCCTCAGTTCATAACAGTGTGTAGGAAGTTGTTTGATAAAGTGGGCAAAGCTTATACTTGGACCAGAAGGCAGAATATTGGAAACTACATGAAAACTTGGATAATTCAGAGAAAATGACTTTAAACAGATGAGAACTTGTTTAGAACAGCTCCAAGAGATTCTCCAAGTCAGTTCTTAGTGTAGAAAAGGTAGCTAAGATCCGGGAAATCCTTAATTCGAGTTAAGATCACATGAAACAGTGTTTGAATCCTATATTCTTTACTTAAAGGAGACTAGAGTGGTAAATGTGTGTTATACAAGGCAGAATACCATTGAAATAGAGCAAGGAACACGTTTGGCAGCTTTGGAAATCCTTACACTTCACTGAAATGTAGTACTACACTCTATAACACAGTTGAGGGACAATGTTCCCGAGCTGCCTCAGTTCATAACAGTGTGTAGGAAGTTGTTTGATAAACTGGGCAAAGCTTATACTTGGATCAGAAGGCAGAATATAGGAAACTACATGAAAACTTGGATACTTCAGAGAAAATGACTGTAAAGAGATGAGAACTTGTTTAGAACAGCTCAAAGAGATTCTCCAAGTCAGTTCTTAGTGTAGAAAAGGTATCTAAGATTCGAAAAATCCTTAATTCGAGTTAAGATCACAGGAAACACTCTATGAATCCTATATTCTTTACTTAAAGGAGACTAGAGTGGTAAATGTGTGTTATACAAGGCAGAATACCATTGAAATGGAGAAAGAAACACGTTCGGTAGCTTTGGAAAGCCTTATACTTAACTGAAATGTAGTACTACACTCTATAACACAGTTGAGAGACAATGTTCCGGAGCTGCCTCAGTTCATAACAGTGTGTAGGAAGTTGTTTGATAAAGGGGGCAAAACTTATACTTGGACCAGAAGGAGAATATAGGAAACTACATGAAAACATGGATAATTCAGAGAAAATGACTATAAAGAGATTAGAACTTGTTTAGAGCAGCTCAAAGAGAATCTCCAAGTCAGTATTTAGTGTAGAAAATGTAGCTAAGATCCGGGAAATCCTTAATTCGAGTTAAGATCACATGAAACACTGTATGAATCATATATTCTTTACTTAAAGGACACTAGAGTGGTAAATGTGTGTTATACAAGGCAGAATACCATTGAAATAGAGAAAGAAACACGTTCGGCAGCTTTGGAAAGCCATACACTTCACTGAAATGTAGTACTACACTCTATAACACAGTTGAGAGACAATGTTCCCGAGCTGCCTCAGTTCATAACAGTGTGTAGGAAGTTGTTTGATAAAGTGGGCAAAGCTTATACTTGGACCAGAAGGCAGTATATAGGAAACTACATGAAAACATGGCAAATTCAGAGAAAATGACTGTAAAGAGATTACAACTTGTTTAGAACAGCTCAAAATGATTCTCGAAGTCAGTTGTTCGTGTAGCAAAGGTAGCTAAGATCCGGAAAATCCTTAATTCGAGTTAAGATCACATGAAACACTGTATGAATCCTATATTCTTCACTTAAAGGAGACTAGAGTGGTAAATGTGTGTTATACAAGGCAGAATACCATTGAAATAGAGAAAGAAACACGTTCGGCAGCTTTGGAAATCCTTACACTTCACTGAAATGTAGTACTACACTCTATAACACAGTTGAGGGACAATGTTCCCGAGCTGCCTCAGTTCATTACAGTGTGTAGGAAGTTTTTTGATAAACTGGGCAAAGCTTATACTTGGATCAGAAGGCAGAATATAGGAAACTACATGAAAACTTGGATACTTCAGAGAAAATGACTGTAAAGAGATGAGAA
The DNA here is from genome assembly GCF_964339955.1 of Pipistrellus hanaki. Taxonomy (NCBI): domain Eukaryota; kingdom Metazoa; phylum Chordata; class Mammalia; order Chiroptera; family Vespertilionidae; genus Pipistrellus; species Pipistrellus hanaki. The sequence goes on from NW_028182295.1 coordinate 860,339, forward strand.
CTTGTTTAGAAAAGCTCAAAGAGATTCTCAAAGTCAGTTCTTAGTGTAGAAAAGGTAGCTAAGATCCGGGAAATCCTTAATTCGAGTTAAGATCACATGAAACACTGTATGAATCCTATATTCTTTACTTAAAGGAGACTAGAGTGGTAAATGTGTGTTATATAAGGCAGAATACCATTGAAATAGAGAAAGAAACACGTTCGGTAGCTTTGGAAATCCTTACACTTCACTGAAATGTAGTACACTCTATAACACAGTTGAGAGACAATATTCCCGAGCTGCCTCAGTTCATAACAGTGTGTAGGAAGTTGTTTGATAAAGTGGGCAAAGCTTTTACTTGGACCAGAAGGCAGAATATTGGAAACTACATGAAAACTTGGATAATTCAGAGAAAATGACTTTAAACAGATGAGAACTTGTTTAGAACAGCTCCAAGAGATTCTCCAAGTCAGTTCTTAGTGTAGAAAAGGTAGCTAAGATCCGGGAAATCCTTAATTCGAGTTAAGATCACATGAAACAGTGTTTGAATCCTATATTCTTTACTTAAAGGAGACTAGAGTGGTAAATGTGTGTTATACAAGGCAGAAAACCATTGAAATAGAGCAAGAAACACGTTCGGCAGCTTTGGAAATCCTTACACTTCACTGAAATGTAGTACTACACTCTATAACACAGTTGAGGGACAATGTTCCCGAGCTGCCTCAGTTCATAACAGTGTGTAGGAAGTTGTTTGATAAACTGGGCAAAGCTTATACATGGATCAGAAGGCAGAATATAGGAAACTACATGAAAACTTGGATACTTCAGAGAAAATGACTGTAAAGAGATGAGAACATGTTTAGAACAGCTCAAAGAGATTCTCCAAGTCAGTTCTTAGTGTAGAAAAGGTATCTAAGATTCGGGAAATCCTTAATTCGAGTTAAGATCACATGAAACAGTGTATGAATCCTATATTCTTTACTTAAAGGAGACTAGAGTGGTAAATGTGTGTTATACAAGGCAGAATACCAATGAAGTAGAGAAAGAAACACGTTCGGCAGCTTTGGAAAGCCTTACACTTCACTGAAATGTAGTACTACACTCTATAACACAGTTGAGAGACAATGTTCCCGAGCTGCCTCAGTTCATAACAGTGTGTAGGAAGTTGTTTGATAAACTGGGCAAAGCTTATACATGGACCAGAAGGCAGAATATTGGAAACTACATGAAAACATGGATAATTCTTAGAAAATGACTGTAAAGAGATGAGAACTTGTTTAGAGCAGCTCAAAGAGATTCTACAAGTCAGTTCTTAGTGTAGAAAAGGTAGCTAAGATCCGGGAAATCCTTAATTCGAGTTAAGATCACATGAAACAGTGTTTGAATCCTATATTCTTTACTTAAAGGAGACTAGAGTGGTAAATGTGTGTTATACAAGGCAGAAAACCATTGAAATAGAGCAAGAAACACGTTCGGCAGCTTTGGAAATCCTTACACTTCACTGAAATGTAGTACTACACTCTATAACACAGTTGAGGGACAATGTTCCCGAGCTGCCTCAGTTCATAACAGTTTGTAGGAAGTTGTTTGATAAAGTGGGCAAAGCTTATACTTGGACCAGAAGGCAGAATATTGGTAACTACATGAAAACATGGATAATTCAGAGAAAATGACTATAAAGAGATTAGAACTTGTTTAGAGCAGCTCAAAGAGAATCTCCAAGTCAGTATTTAGTGTAGAAAATGTAGCTAAGATCCGGGAAATCCTTAATTCGAGTTAAGATCACATGAAACACTGTATGAATCATATATTCTTTACTTAAAGGACACTAGAGTGGTAAATGTGTGTTATACAAGGCAGAATACCATTGAAATAGAGAAAGAAACACGTTCGGCAGCTTTGGAAAGCCATACACTTCACTGAAATGTAGTACTACACTCTATAACACAGTTGAGAGACAATGTTCCCGAGCTGCCTCAGTTCATAACAGTGTGTAGGAAGTTGTTTGATAAAGTGGGCAAAGCTTATACTTGGACCAGAAGGCAGTATATAGGAAACTACATGAAAACATGGCAAATTCAGAGAAAATGACTGTAAAGAGATTACAACTTGTTTAGAACAGCTCAAAATGATTCTCGAAGTCAGTTGTTCGTGTAGCAAAGGTAGCTAAGATCCGGAAAATCCTTAATTCGAGTTAAGATCACATGAAACACTGTATGAATCCTATATTCTTCACTTAAAGGAGACTAGAGTGGTAAATGTGTGTTATACAAGGCAGAATACCATTGAAATAGAGAAAGAAACACGTTCGGCAGCTTTGGAAATCCTTACACTTCACTGAAATGTAGTACTACACTCTATAACACAGTTGAGGGACAATGTTCCCGAGCTGCCTCAGTTCATTACAGTGTGTAGGAAGTTTTTTGATAAACTGGGCAAAGCTTATACTTGGATCAGAAGGCAGAATATAGGAAACTACATGAAAACTTGGATACTTCAGAGAAAATGACTGTAAAGAGATGAGAACTTGTTTAGAAAAGCTCAAAGAGATTCTCAAAGTCAGTTCTTAGTGTAGAAAAGGTAGCTAAGATCCGGGAAATCCTTAATTCGAGTTAAGATCACATGAAACACTGTATGAATCCTATATTCTTTACTTAAAGGAGACTAGAGTGGTAAATGTGTGTTATATAAGGCAGAATACCATTGAAATAGAGAAAGAAACACGTTCGGTAGCTTTGGAAATCCTTACACTTCACTGAAATGTAGTACACTCTATAACACAGTTGAGAGACAATATTCCCGAGCTGCCTCAGTTCATAACAGTGTGTAGGAAGTTGTTTGATAAAGTGGGCAAAGCTTATACTTGGACCAGAAGGCAGAATATAGGAAACTACATGAAAACTTGGATACTTCAGAGAAAATGACTGTAAAGAGATGAGAACTTGTTTAGAAAAGCTCAAAGAGATTCTCAAAGTCAGTTCTTAGTGTAGAAAAGGTAGCTAAGATCCGGGAAATCCTTAATTCGAGTTAAGATCACATGAAACACTGTATGAATCCTATATTCTTTACTTAAAGGAGACTAGAGTGGTAAATGTGTGTTATATAAGGCAGAATACCATTGAAATAGAGAAAGAAACACGTTCGGTAGCTTTGGAAATCCTTACACTTCACTGAAATGTAGTACACTCTATAACACAGTTGAGAGACAATATTCCCGAGCTGCCTCAGTTCATAACAGTGTGTAGGAAGTTGTTTGATAAAGTGGGCAAAGCTTTTACTTGGACCAGAAGGCAGAATATTGGAAACTACATGAAAACTTGGATAATTCAGAGAAAATGACTTTAAACAGATGAGAACTTGTTTAGAACAGCTCCAAGAGATTCTCCAAGTCAGTTCTTAGTGTAGAAAAGGTAGCTAAGATCCGGGAAATCCTTAATTCGAGTTAAGATCACATGAAACAGTGTTTGAATCCTATATTCTTTACTTAAAGGAGACTAGAGTGGTAAATGTGTGTTATACAAGGCAGAAAACCATTGAAATAGAGCAAGAAACACGTTCGGCAGCTTTGGAAATCCTTACACTTCACTGAAATGTAGTACTACACTCTATAACACAGTTGAGGGACAATGTTCCCGAGCTGCCTCAGTTCATAACAGTGTGTAGGAAGTTGTTTGATAAACTGGGCAAAGCTTATACATGGATCAGAAGGCAGAATATAGGAAACTACATGAAAACTTGGATACTTCAGAGAAAATGACTGTAAAGAGATGAGAACTTGTTTAGAACAGCTCAAAGAGATTCTCCAAGTCAGTTCTTAGTGTAGAAAAGGTATCTAAGATTCGGGAAATCCTTAATTCGAGTTAAGATCACATGAAACAGTGTATGAATCCTATATTCTTTACTTAAAGGAGACTAGAGTGGTAAATGTGTGTTATACAAGGCAGAATACCAATGAAGTAGAGAAAGAAACACGTTCGGCAGCTTTGGAAATCCTTACACTTCACTGAAATGTAGTACTACACTCTATAACACAGTTGAGAGACAATGTTCCCGAGCTGCCTCAGTTCATAACAGTGTGTAGGAAGTTGTTTGATAAACTGGGCAAAGCTTATACATGGACCAGAAGGCAGAATATTGGAAACTACATGAAAACATGGATAATTCATAGAAAATGACTGTAAAGAGATGAGAACTTGTTTAGAGCAGCTCAAAGAGATTCTACAAGTCAGTTCTTAGTGTAGAAAAGGTAGCTAAGATCCGGGAAATCCTTAATTCGAGTTAAGATCACATGAAACAGTGTTTGAATCCTATATTCTTTACTTAAAGGAGACTAGAGTGGTAAATGTGTGTTATACAAGGCAGAAAACCATTGAAATAGAGCAAGAAACACGTTCGGCAGCTTTGGAAATCCTTACACTTCACTGAAATGTAGTACTACACTCTATAACACAGTTGAGGGACAATGTTCCCGAGCTGCCTCAGTTCATAACAGTTTGTAGGAAGTTGTTTGATAAAGTGGGCAAAGCTTATACTTGGACCAGAAGGCAGAATATTGGTAACTACATGAAAACATGGATAATTCAGAGAAAATGACTATAAAGAGATTAGAACTTGTTTAGAGCAGCTCAAAGAGAATCTCCAAGTCAGTATTTAGTGTAGAAAATGTAGCTAAGATCCGGGAAATCCTTAATTCGAGTTAAGATCACATGAAACACTGTATGAATCATATATTCTTTACTTAAAGGACACTAGAGTGGTAAATGTGTGTTATACAAGGCAGAATACCATTGAAATAGAGAAAGAAACACGTTCGGCAGCTTTGGAAAGCCATACACTTCACTGAAATGTAGTACTACACTCTATAACACAGTTGAGAGACAATGTTCCCGAGCTGCCTCAGTTCATAACAGTGTGTAGGAAGTTGTTTGATAAAGTGGGCAAAGCTTATACTTGGACCAGAAGGCAGTATATAGGAAACTACATGAAAACATGGCAAATTCAGAGAAAATGACTGTAAAGAGATTACAACTTGTTTAGAACAGCTCAAAATGATTCTCGAAGTCAGTTGTTCGTGTAGCAAAGGTAGCTAAGATCCGGAAAATCCTTAATTCGAGTTAAGATCACATGAAACACTGTATGAATCCTATATTCTTCACTTAAAGGAGACTAGAGTGGTAAATGTGTGTTATACAAGGCAGAATACCATTGAAATAGAGAAAGAAACACGTTCGGCAGCTTTGGAAATCCTTACACTTCACTGAAATGTAGTACTACACTCTATAACACAGTTGAGGGACAATGTTCCCGAGCTGCCTCAGTTCATTACAGTGTGTAGGAAGTTTTTTGATAAACTGGGCAAAGCTTATACTTGGATCAGAAGGCAGAATATAGGAAACTACATGAAAACTTGGATACTTCAGAGAAAATGACTGTAAAGAGATGAGAACTTGTTTAGAAAAGCTCAAAGAGATTCTCAAAGTCAGTTCTTAGTGTAGAAAAGGTAGCTAAGATCCGGGAAATCCTTAATTCGAGTTAAGATCACATGAAACACTGTATGAATCCTATATTCTTTACTTAAAGGAGACTAGAGTGGTAAATGTGTGTTATATAAGGCAGAATACCATTGAAATAGAGAAAGAAACACGTTCGGTAGCTTTGGAAATCCTTACACTTCACTGAAATGTAGTACACTCTATAACACAGTTGAGAGACAATATTCCCGAGCTGCCTCAGTTCATAACAGTGTGTAGGAAGTTGTTTGATAAAGTGGGCAAAGCTTTTACTTGGACCAGAAGGCAGAATATTGGAAACTACATGAAAACTTGGATAATTCAGAGAAAATGACTTTAAACAGATGAGAACTTGTTTAGAACAGCTCCAAGAGATTCTCCAAGTCAGTTCTTAGTGTAGAAAAGGTAGCTAAGATCCGGGAAATCCTTAATTCGAGTTAAGATCACATGAAACAGTGTTTGAATCCTATATTCTTTACTTAAAGGAGACTAGAGTGGTAAATGTGTGTTATACAAGGCAGAAAACCATTGAAATAGAGCAAGAAACACGTTCGGCAGCTTTGGAAATCCTTACACTTCACTGAAATGTAGTACTACACTCTATAACACAGTTGAGGGACAATGTTCCCGAGCTGCCTCAGTTCATAACAGTGTGTAGGAAGTTGTTTGATAAACTGGGCAAAGCTTATACATGGATCAGAAGGCAGAATATAGGAAACTACATGAAAACTTGGATACTTCAGAGAAAATGACTGTAAAGAGATGAGAACATGTTTAGAACAGCTCAAAGAGATTCTCCAAGTCAGTTCTTAGTGTAGAAAAGGTATCTAAGATTCGGGAAATCCTTAATTCGAGTTAAGATCACATGAAACAGTGTATGAATCCTATATTCTTTACTTAAAGGAGACTAGAGTGGTAAATGTGTGTTATACAAGGCAGAATACCAATGAAGTAGAGAAAGAAACACGTTCGGCAGCTTTGGAAAGCCTTACACTTCACTGAAATGTAGTACTACACTCTATAACACAGTTGAGAGACAATGTTCCCGAGCTGCCTCAGTTCATAACAGTGTGTAGGAAGTTGTTTGATAAACTGGGCAAAGCTTATACATGGACCAGAAGGCAGAATATTGGAAACTACATGAAAACATGGATAATTCTTAGAAAATGACTGTAAAGAGATGAGAACTTGTTTAGAGCAGCTCAAAGAGATTCTACAAGTCAGTTCTTAGTGTAGAAAAGGTAGCTAAGATCCGGGAAATCCTTAATTCGAGTTAAGATCACATGAAACAGTGTTTGAATCCTATATTCTTTACTTAAAGGAGACTAGAGTGGTAAATGTGTGTTATACAAGGCAGAAAACCATTGAAATAGAGCAAGAAACACGTTCGGCAGCTTTGGAAATCCTTACACTTCACTGAAATGTAGTACTACACTCTATAACACAGTTGAGGGACAATGTTCCCGAGCTGCCTCAGTTCATAACAGTTTGTAGGAAGTTGTTTGATAAAGTGGGCAAAGCTTATACTTGGACCAGAAGGCAGAATATTGGTAACTACATGAAAACATGGATAATTCAGAGAAAATGACTATAAAGAGATTAGAACTTGTTTAGAGCAGCTCAAAGAGAATCTCCAAGTCAGTATTTAGTGTAGAAAATGTAGCTAAGATCCGGGAAATCCTTAATTCGAGTTAAGATCACATGAAACACTGTATGAATCATATATTCTTTACTTAAAGGACACTAGAGTGGTAAATGTGTGTTATACAAGGCAGAATACCATTGAAATAGAGAAAGAAACACGTTCGGCAGCTTTGGAAAGCCATACACTTCACTGAAATGTAGTACTACACTCTATAACACAGTTGAGAGACAATGTTCCCGAGCTGCCTCAGTTCATAACAGTGTGTAGGAAGTTGTTTGATAAAGTGGGCAAAGCTTATACTTGGACCAGAAGGCAGTATATAGGAAACTACATGAAAACATGGCAAATTCAGAGAAAATGACTGTAAAGAGATTACAACTTGTTTAGAACAGCTCAAAATGATTCTCGAAGTCAGTTGTTCGTGTAGCAAAGGTAGCTAAGATCCGGAAAATCCTTAATTCGAGTTAAGATCACATGAAACACTGTATGAATCCTATATTCTTCACTTAAAGGAGACTAGAGTGGTAAATGTGTGTTATACAAGGCAGAATACCATTGAAATAGAGAAAGAAACACGTTCGGCAGCTTTGGAAATCCTTACACTTCACTGAAATGTAGTACTACACTCTATAACACAGTTGAGGGACAATGTTCCCGAGCTGCCTCAGTTCATTACAGTGTGTAGGAAGTTTTTTGATAAACTGGGCAAAGCTTATACTTGGATCAGAAGGCAGAATATAGGAAACTACATGAAAACTTGGATACTTCAGAGAAAATGACTGTAAAGAGATGAGAACTTGTTTAGAAAAGCTCAAAGAGATTCTCAAAGTCAGTTCTTAGTGTAGAAAAGGTAGCTAAGATCCGGGAAATCCTTAATTCGAGTTAAGATCACATGAAACACTGTATGAATCCTATATTCTTTACTTAAAGGAGACTAGAGTGGTAAATGTGTGTTATATAAGGCAGAATACCATTGAAATAGAGAAAGAAACACGTTCGGTAGCTTTGGAAATCCTTACACTTCACTGAAATGTAGTACACTCTATAACACAGTTGAGAGACAATATTCCCGAGCTGCCTCAGTTCATAACAGTGTGTAGGAAGTTGTTTGATAAAGTGGGCAAAGCTTATACTTGGACCAGAAGGCAGAATATAGGAAACTACATGAAAACTTGGATACTTCAGAGAAAATGACTGTAAAGAGATGAGAACTTGTTTAGAAAAGCTCAAAGAGATTCTCAAAGTCAGTTCTTAGTGTAGAAAAGGTAGCTAAGATCCGGGAAATCCTTAATTCGAGTTAAGATCACATGAAACACTGTATGAATCCTATATTCTTTACTTAAAGGAGACTAGAGTGGTAAATGTGTGTTATATAAGGCAGAATACCATTGAAATAGAGAAAGAAACACGTTCGGTAGCTTTGGAAATCCTTACACTTCACTGAAATGTAGTACACTCTATAACACAGTTGAGAGACAATATTCCCGAGCTGCCTCAGTTCATAACAGTGTGTAGGAAGTTGTTTGATAAAGTGGGCAAAGCTTTTACTTGGACCAGAAGGCAGAATATTGGAAACTACATGAAAACTTGGATAATTCAGAGAAAATGACTTTAAACAGATGAGAACTTGTTTAGAACAGCTCCAAGAGATTCTCCAAGTCAGTTCTTAGTGTAGAAAAGGTAGCTAAGATCCGGGAAATCCTTAATTCGAGTTAAGATCACATGAAACAGTGTTTGAATCCTATATTCTTTACTTAAAGGAGACTAGAGTGGTAAATGTGTGTTATACAAGGCAGAAAACCATTGAAATAGAGCAAGAAACACGTTCGGCAGCTTTGGAAATCCTTACACTTCACTGAAATGTAGTACTACACTCTATAACACAGTTGAGGGACAATGTTCCCGAGCTGCCTCAGTTCATAACAGTGTGTAGGAAGTTGTTTGATAAACTGGGCAAAGCTTATACATGGATCAGAAGGCAGAATATAGGAAACTACATGAAAACTTGGATACTTCAGAGAAAATGACTGTAAAGAGATGAGAACTTGTTTAGAACAGCTCAAAGAGATTCTCCAAGTCAGTTCTTAGTGTAGAAAAGGTATCTAAGATTCGGGAAATCCTTAATTCGAGTTAAGATCACATGAAACAGTGTATGAATCCTATATTCTTTACTTAAAGGAGACTAGAGTGGTAAATGTGTGTTATACAAGGCAGAATACCAATGAAGTAGAGAAAGAAACACGTTCGGCAGCTTTGGAAATCCTTACACTTCACTGAAATGTAGTACTACACTCTATAACACAGTTGAGAGACAATGTTCCCGAGCTGCCTCAGTTCATAACAGTGTGTAGGAAGTTGTTTGATAAACTGGGCAAAGCTTATACATGGACCAGAAGGCAGAATATTGGAAACTACATGAAAACATGGATAATTCATAGAAAATGACTGTAAAGAGATGAGAACTTGTTTAGAGCAGCTCAAAGAGATTCTACAAGTCAGTTCTTAGTGTAGAAAAGGTAGCTAAGATCCGGGAAATCCTTAATTCGAGTTAAGATCACATGAAACAGTGTTTGAATCCTATATTCTTTACTTAAAGGAGACTAGAGTGGTAAATGTGTGTTATACAAGGCAGAAAACCATTGAAATAGAGCAAGAAACACGTTCGGCAGCTTTGGAAATCCTTACACTTCACTGAAATGTAGTACTACACTCTATAACACAGTTGAGGGACAATGTTCCCGAGCTGCCTCAGTTCATAACAGTTTGTAGGAAGTTGTTTGATAAAGTGGGCAAAGCTTATACTTGGACCAGAAGGCAGAATATTGGTAACTACATGAAAACATGGATAATTCAGAGAAAATGACTATAAAGAGATTAGAACTTGTTTAGAGCAGCTCAAAGAGAATCTCCAAGTCAGTATTTAGTGTAGAAAATGTAGCTAAGATCCGGGAAATCCTTAATTCGAGTTAAGATCACATGAAACACTGTATGAATCATATATTCTTTACTTAAAGGACACTAGAGTGGTAAATGTGTGTTATACAAGGCAGAATACCATTGAAATAGAGAAAGAAACACGTTCGGCAGCTTTGGAAAGCCATACACTTCACTGAAATGTAGTACTACACTCTATAACACAGTTGAGAGACAATGTTCCCGAGCTGCCTCAGTTCATAACAGTGTGTAGGAAGTTGTTTGATAAAGTGGGCAAAGCTTATACTTGGACCAGAAGGCAGTATATAGGAAACTACATGAAAACATGGCAAATTCAGAGAAAATGACTGTAAAGAGATTACAACTTGTTTAGAACAGCTCAAAATGATTCTCGAAGTCAGTTGTTCGTGTAGCAAAGGTAGCTAAGATCCGGAAAATCCTTAATTCGAGTTAAGATCACATGAAACACTGTATGAATCCTATATTCTTCACTTAAAGGAGACTAGAGTGGTAAATGTGTGTTATACAAGGCAGAATACCATTGAAATAGAGAAAGAAACACGTTCGGCAGCTTTGGAAATCCTTACACTTCACTGAAATGTAGTACTACACTCTATAACACAGTTGAGGGACAATGTTCCCGAGCTGCCTCAGTTCATTACAGTGTGTAGGAAGTTTTTTGATAAACTGGGCAAAGCTTATACTTGGATCAGAAGGCAGAATATAGGAAACTACATGAAAACTTGGATACTTCAGAGAAAATGACTGTAAAGAGATGAGAACTTGTTTAGAAAAGCTCAAAGAGATTCTCAAAGTCAGTTCTTAGTGTAGAAAAGGTAGCTAAGATCCGGGAAATCCTTAATTCGAGTTAAGATCACATGAAACACTGTATGAATCCTATATTCTTTACTTAAAGGAGACTAGAGTGGTAAATGTGTGTTATATAAGGCAGAATACCATTGAAATAGAGAAAGAAACACGTTCGGTAGCTTTGGAAATCCTTACACTTCACTGAAATGTAGTACACTCTATAACACAGTTGAGAGACAATATTCCCGAGCTGCCTCAGTTCATAACAGTGTGTAGGAAGTTGTTTGATAAAGTGGGCAAAGCTTATACTTGGACCAGAAGGCAGAATATTGGAAACTACATGAAAACTTGGATAATTCAGAGAAAATGACTTTAAACAGATGAGAACTTGTTTAGAACAGCTCCAAGAGATTCTCCAAGTCAGTTCTTAGTGTAGAAAAGGTAGCTAAGATCCGGGAAATCCTTAATTCGAGTTAAGATCACATGAAACAGTGTTTGAATCCTATATTCTTTACTTAAAGGAGACTAGAGTGGTAAATGTGTGTTATACAAGGCAGAATACCATTGAAATAGAGAAAGAAAAACGATCGGCAGCTTTGGAAAGCCATACACTTCACTGAAATGTAGTACTACACTCTATAACACAGTTGAGAGACAATGTTCCCGAGCTTCCTCAGTTCATAACAGTGTGTAGGAAGTTGTTTGATAAAGTGGGCAAAGCTTATACTTGGAAGAGAAGGAGAATATAGGAAACTACATGAAAACATGGATAATTCAGAGAAAATGACTGTAAAGAGATTACAACTTGTTTAGAACAGCTCAAAATGATTCTCGAAGTCAGTTGTTCGTGTAGCAAAGGTAGCTAAGATCCGGAAAATCCTTAATTCGAGTTAAGATCACATGAAACACTGTATGAATCCTATATTCTTTACTTAAAGGAGACTAGAGTGGTAAATGTGTGTTATATAAGGCAGAATACCATTGAAATAGAGAAAGAAACACGTTCGGCAGCTTTGGAAATCCTTACACTTCACTGAAATGTAGTACTACACTCTATAACACAGTTGAGAGACAATATTCCCGAGCTGCCTCAGTTCATAACAGTGTGTAGGAAGTTGTTTGATAAAGTGGGCAAAGCTTTTACTTGGACCAGAAGGCAGAATATTGGAAACTACATGAAAACTTGGATAATTCAGAGAAAATGACTTTAAACAGATGAGAACTTGTTTAGAACAGCTCCAAGAGATTCTCCAAGTCAGTTCTTAGTGTAGAAAAGGTAGCTAAGATCCGGGAAATCCTTAATTCGAGTTAAGATCACATGAAACAGTGTTTGAATCCTATATTCTTTACTTAAAGGAGACTAGAGTGGTAAATGTGTGTTATACAAGGCAGAAAACCATTGAAATAGAGCAAGAAACACGTTCGGCAGCTTTGGAAATCCTTACACTTCACTGAAATGTAGTACTACACTCTATAACACAGTTGAGGGACAATGTTCCCGAGCTGCCTCAGTTCATAACAGTGTGTAGGAAGTTGTTTGATAAACTGGGCAAAGCTTATACATGGACCAGAAGGCAGAATATTGGAAACTACATGAAAACATGGATAATTCATAGAAAATGACTGTAAAGAGATGAGAACTTGTTTAGAGCAGCTCAAAGAGATTCTACAAGTCAGTTCTTAGTGTAGAAAAGGTAGCTAAGATCCGGGAAATCCTTAATTCGAGTTAAGATCACATGAAACAGTGTTTGAATCCTATATTCTTTACTTAAAGGAGACTAGAGTGGTAAATGTGTGTTATACAAGGCAGAAAACCATTGAAATAGAGCAAGAAACACGTTCGGCAGCTTTGGAAATCCTTACACTTCACTGAAATGTAGTACTACACTCTATAACACAGTTGAGGGACAATGTTCCCGAGCTGCCTCAGTTCATAACAGTTTGTAGGAAGTTGTTTGATAAAGTGGGCAAAGCTTATACTTGGACCAGAAGGCAGAATATTGGTAACTACATGAAAACATGGATAATTCAGAGAAAATGACTATAAAGAGATTAGAACTTGTTTAGAGCAGCTCAAAGAGAATCTCCAAGTCAGTATTTAGTGTAGAAAATGTAGCTAAGATCCGGGAAATCCTTAATTCGAGTTAAGATCACATGAAACACTGTATGAATCATATATTCTTTACTTAAAGGACACTAGAGTGGTAAATGTGTGTTATACAAGGCAGAATACCATTGAAATAGAGAAAGAAACACGTTCGGCAGCTTTGGAAAGCCATACACTTCACTGAAATGTAGTACTACACTCTATAACACAGTTGAGAGACAATGTTCCCGAGCTGCCTCAGTTCATAACAGTGTGTAGGAAGTTGTTTGATAAAGTGGGCAAAGCTTATACTTGGACCAGAAGGCAGTATATAGGAAACTACATGAAAACATGGCAAATTCAGAGAAAATGACTGTAAAGAGATTACAACTTGTTTAGAACAGCTCAAAATGATTCTCGAAGTCAGTTGTTCGTGTAGCAAAGGTAGCTAAGATCCGGAAAATCCTTAATTCGAGTTAAGATCACATGAAACACTGTATGAATCCTATATTCTTCACTTAAAGGAGACTAGAGTGGTAAATGTGTGTTATACAAGGCAGAATACCATTGAAATAGAGAAAGAAACACGTTCGGCAGCTTTGGAAATCCTTACACTTCACTGAAATGTAGTACTACACTCTATAACACAGTTGAGGGACAATGTTCCCGAGCTGCCTCAGTTCATTACAGTGTGTAGGAAGTTTTTTGATAAACTGGGCAAAGCTTATACTTGGATCAGAAGGCAGAATATAGGAAACTACATGAAAACTTGGATACTTCAGAGAAAATGACTGTAAAGAGATGAGAACTTGTTTAGAAAAGCTCAAAGAGATTCTCAAAGTCAGTTCTTAGTGTAGAAAAGGTAGCTAAGATCCGGGAAATCCTTAATTCGAGTTAAGATCACATGAAACACTGTATGAATCCTATATTCTTTACTTAAAGGAGACTAGAGTGGTAAATGTGTGTTATATAAGGCAGAATACCATTGAAATAGAGAAAGAAACACGTTCGGTAGCTTTGGAAATCCTTACACTTCACTGAAATGTAGTACACTCTATAACACAGTTGAGAGACAATATTCCCGAGCTGCCTCAGTTCATAACAGTGTGTAGGAAGTTGTTTGATAAAGTGGGCAAAGCTTATACTTGGACCAGAAGGCAGAATATTGGAAACTACATGAAAACTTGGATAATTCAGAGAAAATGACTTTAAACAGATGAGAACTTGTTTAGAACAGCTCCAAGAGATTCTCCAAGTCAGTTCTTAGTGTAGAAAAGGTAGCTAAGATCCGGGAAATCCTTAATTCGAGTTAAGATCACATGAAACAGTGTTTGAATCCTATATTCTTTACTTAAAGGAGACTAGAGTGGTAAATGTGTGTTATACAAGGCAGAATACCATTGAAATAGAGAAAGAAAAACGATCGGCAGCTTTGGAAAGCCATACACTTCACTGAAATGTAGTACTACACTCTATAACACAGTTGAGAGACAATGTTCCCGAGCTTCCTCAGTTCATAACAGTGTGTAGGAAGTTGTTTGATAAAGTGGGCAAAGCTTATACTTGGAAGAGAAGGAGAATATAGGAAACTACATGAAAACATGGATAATTCAGAGAAAATGACTGTAAAGAGATTACAACTTGTTTAGAACAGCTCAAAATGATTCTCGAAGTCAGTTGTTCGTGTAGCAAAGGTAGCTAAGATCCGGAAAATCCTTAATTCGAGTTAAGATCACATGAAACACTGTATGAATCCTATATTCTTTACTTAAAGGAGACTAGAGTGGTAAATGTGTGTTATATAAGGCAGAATACCATTGAAATAGAGAAAGAAACACGTTCGGCAGCTTTGGAAATCCTTACACTTCACTGAAATGTAGTACTACACTCTATAACACAGTTGAGAGACAATATTCCCGAGCTGCCTCAGTTCATAACAGTGTGTAGGAAGTTGTTTGATAAAGTGGGCAAAGCTTTTACTTGGACCAGAAGGCAGAATATTGGAAACTACATGAAAACTTGGATAATTCAGAGAAAATGACTTTAAACAGATGAGAACTTGTTTAGAACAGCTCCAAGAGATTCTCCAAGTCAGTTCTTAGTGTAGAAAAGGTAGCTAAGATCCGGGAAATCCTTAATTCGAGTTAAGATCACATGAAACAGTGTTTGAATCCTATATTCTTTACTTAAAGGAGACTAGAGTGGTAAATGTGTGTTATACAAGGCAGAAAACCATTGAAATAGAGCAAGAAACACGTTCGGCAGCTTTGGAAATCCTTACACTTCACTGAAATGTAGTACTACACTCTATAACACAGTTGAGGGACAATGTTCCCGAGCTGCCTCAGTTCATAACAGTGTGTAGGAAGTTGTTTGATAAACTGGGCAAAGCTTATACATGGACCAGAAGGCAGAATATTGGAAACTACATGAAAACATGGATAATTCATAGAAAATGACTGTAAAGAGATGAGAACTTGTTTAGAGCAGCTCAAAGAGATTCTACAAGTCAGTTCTTAGTGTAGAAAAGGTAGCTAAGATCCGGGAAATCCTTAATTCGAGTTAAGATCACATGAAACAGTGTTTGAATCCTATATTCTTTACTTAAAGGAGACTAGAGTGGTAAATGTGTGTTATACAAGGCAGAAAACCATTGAAATAGAGCAAGAAACACGTTCGGCAGCTTTGGAAATCCTTACACTTCACTGAAATGTAGTACTACACTCTATAACACAGTTGAGGGACAATGTTCCCGAGCTGCCTCAGTTCATAACAGTTTGTAGGAAGTTGTTTGATAAAGTGGGCAAAGCTTATACTTGGACCAGAAGGCAGAATATTGGTAACTACATGAAAACATGGATAATTCAGAGAAAATGACTATAAAGAGATTAGAACTTGTTTAGAGCAGCTCAAAGAGAATCTCCAAGTCAGTATTTAGTGTAGAAAATGTAGCTAAGATCCGGGAAATCCTTAATTCGAGTTAAGATCACATGAAACACTGTATGAATCATATATTCTTTACTTAAAGGACACTAGAGTGGTAAATGTGTGTTATACAAGGCAGAATACCATTGAAATAGAGAAAGAAACACGTTCGGCAGCTTTGGAAAGCCATACACTTCACTGAAATGTAGTACTACACTCTATAACACAGTTGAGAGACAATGTTCCCGAGCTGCCTCAGTTCATAACAGTGTGTAGGAAGTTGTTTGATAAAGTGGGCAAAGCTTATACTTGGACCAGAAGGCAGTATATAGGAAACTACATGAAAACATGGCAAATTCAGAGAAAATGACTGTAAAGAGATTACAACTTGTTTAGAACAGCTCAAAATGATTCTCGAAGTCAGTTGTTCGTGTAGCAAAGGTAGCTAAGATCCGGAAAATCCTTAATTCGAGTTAAGATCACATGAAACACTGTATGAATCCTATATTCTTCACTTAAAGGAGACTAGAGTGGTAAATGTGTGTTATACAAGGCAGAATACCATTGAAATAGAGAAAGAAACACGTTCGGCAGCTTTGGAAATCCTTACACTTCACTGAAATGTAGTACTACACTCTATAACACAGTTGAGGGACAATGTTCCCGAGCTGCCTCAGTTCATTACAGTGTGTAGGAAGTTTTTTGATAAACTGGGCAAAGCTTATACTTGGATCAGAAGGCAGAATATAGGAAACTACATGAAAACTTGGATACTTCAGAGAAAATGACTGTAAAGAGATGAGAACTTGTTTAGAAAAGCTCAAAGAGATTCTCAAAGTCAGTTCTTAGTGTAGAAAAGGTAGCTAAGATCCGGGAAATCCTTAATTCGAGTTAAGATCACATGAAACACTGTATGAATCCTATATTCTTTACTTAAAGGAGACTAGAGTGGTAAATGTGTGTTATATAAGGCAGAATACCATTGAAATAGAGAAAGAAACACGTTCGGTAGCTTTGGAAATCCTTACACTTCACTGAAATGTAGTACACTCTATAACACAGTTGAGAGACAATATTCCCGAGCTGCCTCAGTTCATAACAGTGTGTAGGAAGTTGTTTGATAAAGTGGGCAAAGCTTATACTTGGACCAGAAGGCAGAATATTGGAAACTACATGAAAACTTGGATAATTCAGAGAAAATGACTTTAAACAGATGAGAACTTGTTTAGAACAGCTCCAAGAGATTCTCCAAGTCAGTTCTTAGTGTAGAAAAGGTAGCTAAGATCCGGGAAATCCTTAATTCGAGTTAAGATCACATGAAACAGTGTTTGAATCCTATATTCTTTACTTAAAGGAGACTAGAGTGGTAAATGTGTGTTATACAAGGCAGAATACCATTGAAATAGAGAAAGAAAAACGATCGGCAGCTTTGGAAAGCCATACACTTCACTGAAATGTAGTACTACACTCTATAACACAGTTGAGAGACAATGTTCCCGAGCTTCCTCAGTTCATAACAGTGTGTAGGAAGTTGTTTGATAAAGTGGGCAAAGCTTATACTTGGACCAGAAGGAGAATATAGGAAACTACATGAAAACATGGATAATTCAGAGAAAATGACTGTAAAGAGATTACAACTTGTTTAGAACAGCTCAAAATGATTCTCGAAGTCAGTTGTTCGTGTAGCAAAGGTAGCTAAGATCCGGAAAATCCTTAATTCGAGTTAAGATCACATGAAACACTGTATGAATCCTATATTCTTTACTTAAAGGAGACTAGAGTGGTAAATGTGTGTTATATAAGGCAGAATACCATTGAAATAGAGAAAGAAACACGTTCGGCAGCTTTGGAAATCCTTACACTTCACTGAAATGTAGTACTACACTCTATAACACAGTTGAGAGACAATATTCCCGAGCTGCCTCAGTTCATAACAGTGTGTAGGAAGTTGTTTGATAAAGTGGGCAAAGCTTTTACTTGGACGAGAAGGCAGAATATTGGAAACTACATGAAAACTTGGATAATTCAGAGAAAATGACTTTAAACAGATGAGAACTTGTTTAGAACAGCTCCAAGAGATTCTCCAAGTCAGTTCTTAGTGTAGAAAAGGTAGCTAAGATCCGGGAAATCCTTAATTCGAGTTAAGATCACATGAAACAGTGTTTGAATCCTATATTCTTTACTTAAAGGAGACTAGAGTGGTAAATGTGTGTTATACAAGGCAGAAAACCATTGAAATAGAGCAAGAAACACGTTCGGCAGCTTTGGAAATCCTTACACTTCACTGAAATGTAGTACTACACTCTATAACACAGTTGAGGGACAATGTTCCCGAGCTGCCTCAGTTCATAACAGTGTGTAGGAAGTTGTTTGATAAACTAGGCAAAGCTTATACATGGATCAGAAGGCAGAATATAGGAAACTACATGAAAACTTGGATACTTCAGAGAAAATGACTGTAAAGAGATGAGAACTTGTTTAGAACAGCTCAAAGAGATTCTCCAAGTCAGTTCTTAGTGTAGAAAAGGTATCTAAGATTCGGGAAATCCTTAATTCGAGTTAAGATCACATGAAACAGTGTATGAATCCTATATTCTTTACTTAAAGGAGACTAGAGTGGTAAATGTGTGTTATACAAGGCAGAATACCAATGAAGTAGAGAAAGAAACACGTTCGGCAGCTTTGGAAAGCCTTACACTTCACTGAAATGTAGTACTACACTCTATAACACAGTTGAGAGACAATGTTCCCGAGCTGCCTCAGTTCATAACAGTGTGTAGGAAGTTGTTTGATAAACTGGGCAAAGCTTATACATGGACCAGAAGGCAGAATATTGGAAACTACATGAAAACATGGATAATTCATAGAAAATGACTGTAAAGAGATGAGAACTTGTTTAGAGCAGCTCAAAGAGATTCTACAAGTCAGTTCTTAGTGTAGAAAAGGTAGCTAAGATCCGGGAAATCCTTAATTCGAGTTAAGATCACATGAAACAGTGTTTGAATCCTATATTATTTACTTAAAGGAGACTAGAGTGGTAAATGTGTGTTATACAAGGCAGAATACCATTGAAATAGAGAAAGAAAAACGATCGGCAGCTTTGGAAAGCCATACACTTCACTGAAATGTAGTACTACACTCTATAACACAGTTGAGAGACAATGTTCCCGAGCTTCCTCAGTTCATAACAGTGTGTAGGAAGTTGTTTGATAAAGTGGGCAAAGCTTATACTTGGACCAGAAGGAGAATATAGGAAACTACATGAAAACATGGATAATTCACAGAAAATGACTGTAAGCAGATGAGAACTTGTTTAGAACAGCTCAAAGAGATTCTCAAAGCCAGTTCTTAGTGTAGAAAAGGTAGCTAAGACACGGGAAATCCTTAATTCGAGTTAAGATCACATGAAACACTGTATGAATCCTATATTCTTTACTTAAAGGAGACTTGAGTGGTAAAAGTGTGTTATACAAGGCAGAATACCATTGAAATAGAGAAAGAAACAGGATCGGCAGCTTTGGAAAGCCATACACTTCACTGAAATGTAGTACTACACTCTATAACACAGCTGAGAGACAATGTTCCCGAGCTGCCTCAGTTCATATCAGTGTGTAGGAAGTTGTTTGATAAAGTGGGCAAAGCTTATACTTGGACCAGAAGGCAGAATATAGGAACCTACATGAAAACATGGCAAATTCAGAGAAAATGACTGTAAAGAGATGAGAACTTGTTTAGAACAGCTCAAAGAGATTCTCCAAGTCAGTTCTTAGTGTAGAAAAGGTATCTAAGATTCGGGAAATCCTTAATTCGAGTTAAGATCACATGAAACAGTGTATGAATCCTATATTCTTTACTTAAAGGAGACTAGAGTGGTAAATGTGTGTTATACAAGGCAGAATACCAATGAAGTAGAGAAAGAAACATGTTCGGCAGCTTTGGAAAGCCTTACACTTCACTGAAATGTAGTACTACACTCTATAACACAGTTGAGAGACAATGTTCCCGAGCTGCCTCAGTTAATAACAGTGTGTAGGAAGTTGTTTGATAAACTGGGCAAAGCTTATACATGGACCAGAAGGCAGAATATTGGAAACTACATGAAAACATGGATAATTCATAGAAAATGACTGTAAAGAGATGAGAACTTGTTTAGAGCAGCTCAAAGGGATTCTACAAGTCAGTTCTTAGTGTAGAAAAGGTAGCTAAGATCCGGGAAATCCTTAATTCGAGTTAAGATCACATGAAACAGTGTTTGAATCCTATATTCTTTACTTAAAGGAGACTAGAGTGGTAAATGTGTGTTATACAAGGCAGAAAACCATTGAAATAGAGCAAGAAACACGTTCGGCAGCTTTGGAAATCCTTACACTTCACTGAAATGTAGTACTACACTCTATAACACAGTTGAGGGACAATGTTCCCGAGCTGCCTCAGTTCATAACAGTGTGTAGGAAGTTGTTTGATAAACTGGGCAAAGCTTATACTTGGATCAGAAGGCAGAATATAGGAAACTACATGAAAACTTGGATACTTCAGAGAAAATGACTGTAAAGAGATGAGAACTTGTTTAGAACAGCTCAAAGAGATTCTCCAAGTCAGTTCTTAGTGTAGAAAAGGTATCTAAGATTCGGAAAATCCTTAATTCGAGTTAAGATCACAGGAAACACTGTATGAATCCTATATTCTTTACTTAAAGGAGACTTGAGTGGTAAATGTGTGTTATACAAGGCAGAATACCATTTAAATAGAGAAAGAAACACGTTCGGTAGCTTTGGAAAGACTTATACTTAACTGAAATGTAGTACTACACTCTATAACACAGTTGAGAGACAATGTTCCCGAGCTGCCTCAGTTCATAACAGTTTGTAGGAATCTGTTTGATAAAGTGGGCAAAGCTTATACTTGGACCAGAAGGCAGTATATTGGAAACTACATGAAAATTTGGATAATTCAGAGAAAATGACTTTAAACAGATGAGAACTTGTTTAGAACAGCTCCAAGAGATTCTCCAAGTCAGTTCTTAGTGTAGAAAAGGTAGCTAAGATCCGGGAAATCCTTAATTCGAGTTCAGATCACATAAAACAGTGTATGAATCCTATATTCTTTTCTTAAAGGAGACTTGAGTGGTAAAAGTGTGTTATACAAGGCAGAATACCATTGAAATAGAGAAAGAAAAACGATCGGCAGCTTTGGAAAGCCATACACTTCACTGAAATGTAGTACTACACTCTATAACACAGTTGAGAGACAATGTTCCCGAGCTTCCTCAGTTCATAACAGTGTGTAGGAAGTTGTTTGATAAAGTGGGCAAAGCTTATACTTGGACCAGAAGGAGAATATAGGAAACTACATGAAAACATGGATAATTCACAGAAAATGACTGTAAGCAGATGAGAACTTGTTTAGAACAGCTCAAAGAGATTCTCAAAGCCAGTTCTTAGTGTAGAAAAGGTAGCTAAGACACGGGAAATCCTTAATTCGAGTTAAGATCACATGAAACACTGTATGAATCCTATATTCTTTACTTAAAGGAGACTTGAGTGGTAAAAGTGTGTTATACAAGGCAGAATACCATTGAAATAGAGAAAGAAACAGGATCGGCAGCTTTGGAAAGCCATACACTTCCCTGAAATGTAGTACTACACTCTATAACACAGCTGAGAGACAATGTTCCCGAGCTGCCTCAGTTCATAACAGTGTGTAGGAAGTTGTTTGATAAAGTGGGCAAAGCTTATACTTGGACCAGAAGGCAGAATATAGGAAACTACATGAAAACATGGCAAATTCAGAGAAAATGACTGTAAAGAGATTACAACTTGTTTAGAACAGCTCAAAATGATTCTCGAAGTCAGTTGTTCCTGTAGCAAAGGTAGCTAAGATCCGGAAAATCCTTAATTCGAGTTAAGATCACATGAAACACTGTATGAATCCTATATTCTTTACTTAAAGGAGACTAGAGTGGTAAATGTGTGTTATACAAGGCAGAATACCATTGAAATAGAGAAAGAAACACGTTCGGCAGCTTTGGAAATCCTTACACTTCACTGAAATGTAGTACTACACTCTATAACACAGTTGAGGGACAATGTTCCCGAGCTGCCTCAGTTCATTACAGTGTGTAGGAAGTTGTTTGATAAACTGGGCAAAGCTTATACTTGGATCAGAAGGCAGAATATAGGAAACTACATGAAAACATGGCAAATTCAGAGAAAATGACTGTAAAGAGATTACAACTTGTTTAGAACAGCTCAAAATGATTCTCGAAGTCAGTTGTTCCTGTAGCAAAGGTAGCTAAGATCCGGGAAATCCTTTATTCGAGTTAAGATCACATGAAACAGTGTATGAATCCTATATTCTTTACTTAATGGAGACTAGAGTGGTAAATGTGTGTTATACAAGGCAGAATACCAATGAAGTAGAGAAAGAAACACGTTCGGCAGCTTTGGAAAGCCTTACACTTCACTGAAATGTAGTGCTACACTCTATAACACAGTTGAGAGACAATGTTCCCGAGCTGCCTCAGTTCATAACAGTGTGTAGGAAGTTGTTTGATAAACTGGGCAAAGCTTATACATGGACCAGAAGGCAGAATATTGGAAACTACATGAAAACATGGATAATTCATAGAAAATGACTGTAAAGAGATGAGAACTTGTTTAGAGCAGCTCAAAGAGATTCTACAAGTCAGTTCTTAGTGTAGAAAAGGTAGCTAAGATCCGGGAAATCCTTAATTCGAGTTAAGATCACATGAAACAGTGTTTGAATCCTATATTCTTTACTTAAAGGAGACTAGAGTGGTAAATGTGTGTTATACAAGGCAGAAAACCATTGAAATAGAGCAAGAAACACGTTCGGCAGCTTTGGAAATCCTTACACTTCACTGAAATGTAGTACTACACTCTATAACACAGTTGAGGGACAATGTTCCCGAGCTGCCTCAGTTCATAACAGTGTGTAGGAAGTTGTTTGATAAACTGGGCAAAGCTTATACTTGGATCAGAAGGCAGAATATAGGAAACTACATGAAAACTTGGATACTTCAGAGAAAATGACTGTAAAGAGATGAGAACTTGTTTAGAACAGCTCAAAGAGATTCTCCAAGTCAGTTCTTAGTGTAGAAAAGGTATCTAAGATTCGGAAAATCCTTAATTCGAGTTAAGATCACAGGAAACACTGTATGAATCCTATATTCTTTACTTAAAGGAGACTTGAGTGGTAAATGTGTGTTATACAAGGCAGAATACCATTTAAATAGAGAAAGAAACACGTTCGGTAGCTTTGGAAAGCCTTATACTTAACTGAAATGTAGTACTACACTCTATAACACAGTTGAGAGACAATGTTCCCGAGCTGCCTCAGTTCATAACAGTTTGTAGGAAGCTGTTTGATAAAGTGGGCAAAGCTTATACTTGGACCAGAAGGCAGTATATTGGAAACTACATGAAAATTTGGATAATTCAGAGAAAATGACTTTAAACAGATGAGAACTTGTTTAGAACAGCTCCAAGAGATTCTCCAAGTCAGTTCTTAGTGTAGAAAAGGTAGCTAAGATCCGGGAAATCCTTAATTCGAGTTCAGATCACATAAAACAGTGTATGAATCCTATATTCTTTTCTTAAAGGAGACTTGAGTGGTAAAAGTGTGTTATACAAGGCAGAATACCATTGAAATAGAGAAAGAAAAACGATCGGCAGCTTTGGAAAGCCATACACTTCACTGAAATGTAGTACTACACTCTATAACACAGTTGAGAGACAATGTTCCCGAGCTTCCTCAGTTCATAACAGTGTGTAGGAAGTTGTTTGATAAAGTGGGCAAAGCTTATACTTGGACCAGAAGGAGAATATAGGAAACTACATGAAAACATGGATAATTCACAGAAAATGACTGTAAGCAGATGAGAACTTGTTTAGAACAGCTCAAAGAGATTCTCAAAGCCAGTTCTTAGTGTAGAAAAGGTAGCTAAGACACGGGAAATCCTTAATTCGAGTTAAGATCACATGAAACACTGTATGAATCCTATATTCTTTACTTAAAGGAGACTTGAGTGGTAAAAGTGTGTTATACAAGGCAGAATACCATTGAAATAGAGAAAGAAACAGGATCGGCAGCTTTGGAAAGCCATACACTTCCCTGAAATGTAGTACTACACTCTATAACACAGCTGAGAGACAATGTTCCCGAGCTGCCTCAGTTCATAACAGTGTGTAGGAAGTTGTTTGATAAAGTGGGCAAAGCTTATACTTGGACCAGAAGGCAGAATATAGGAAACTACATGAAAACATGGCAAATTCAGAGAAAATGACTGTAAAGAGATTACAACTTGTTTAGAACAGCTCAAAATGATTCTCGAAGTCAGTTGTTCCTGTAGCAAAGGTAGCTAAGATCCGGAAAATCCTTAATTCGAGTTAAGATCACATGAAACACTGTATGAATCCTATATTCTTTACTTAAAGGAGACTAGAGTGGTAAATGTGTGTTATACAAGGCAGAATACCATTGAAATAGAGAAAGAAACACGTTCGGCAGCTTTGGAAATCCTTACACTTCACTGAAATGTAGTACTACACTCTATAACACAGTTGAGGGACAATGTTCCCGAGCTGCCTCAGTTCATTACAGTGTGTAGGAAGTTGTTTGATAAACTGGGCAAAGCTTATACTTGGATCAGAAGGCAGAATATAGGAAACTACATGAAAACATGGCAAATTCAGAGAAAATGACTGTAAAGAGATTACAACTTGTTTAGAACAGCTCAAAATGATTCTCGAAGTCAGTTGTTCCTGTAGCAAAGGTAGCTAAGATCCGGGAAATCCTTTATTCGAGTTAAGATCACATGAAACAGTGTATGAATCCTATATTCTTTACTTAATGGAGACTAGAGTGGTAAATGTGTGTTATACAAGGCAGAATACCAATGAAGTAGAGAAAGAAACACGTTCGGCAGCTTTGGAAAGCCTTACACTTCACTGAAATGTAGTGCTACACTCTATAACACAGTTGAGAGACAATGTTCCCGAGCTGCCTCAGTTCATAACAGTGTGTAGGAAGTTGTTTGATAAACTGGGCAAAGCTTATACATGGACCAGAAGGCAGAATATTGGAAACTACATGAAAACATGGATAATTCATAGAAAATGACTGTAAAGAGATGAGAACTTGTTTAGAGCAGCTCAAAGAGATTCTACAAGTCAGTTCTTAGTGTAGAAAAGGTAGCTAAGATCCGGGAAATCCTTAATTCGAGTTAAGATCACATGAAACAGTGTTTGAATCCTATATTCTTTACTTAAAGGAGACTAGAGTGGTAAATGTGTGTTATACAAGGCAGAAAACCATTGAAATAGAGCAAGAAACACGTTCGGCAGCTTTGGAAATCCTTACACTTCACTGAAATGTAGTACTACACTCTATAACACAGTTGAGGGACAATGTTCCCGAGCTGCCTCAGTTCATAACAGTGTGTAGGAAGTTGTTTGATAAACTGGGCAAAGCTTATACTTGGATCAGAAGGCAGAATATAGGAAACTACATGAAAACTTGGATACTTCAGAGAAAATGACTGTAAAGAGATGAGAACTTGTTTAGAACAGCTCAAAGAGATTCTCCAAGTCAGTTCTTAGTGTAGAAAAGGTATCTAAGATTCGGAAAATCCTTAATTCGAGTTAAGATCACAGGAAACACTGTATGAATCCTATATTCTTTACTTAAAGGAGACTTGAGTGGTAAATGTGTGTTATACAAGGCAGAATACCATTTAAATAGAGAAAGAAACACGTTCGGTAGCTTTGGAAAGCCTTATACTTAACTGAAATGTAGTACTACACTCTATAACACAGTTGAGAGACAATGTTCCCGAGCTGCCTCAGTTCATAACAGTTTGTAGGAAGCTGTTTGATAAAGTGGGCAAAGCTTATACTTGGACCAGAAGGCAGTATATTGGAAACTACATGAAAATTTGGATAATTCAGAGAAAATGACTTTAAACAGATGAGAACTTGTTTAGAACAGCTCCAAGAGATTCTCCAAGTCAGTTCTTAGTGTAGAAAAGGTAGCTAAGATCCGGGAAATCCTTAATTCGAGTTCAGATCACATAAAACAGTGTATGAATCCTATATTCTTTACTTAAAGGAGACTTGAGTGGTAAAAGTGTGTTATACAAGGCAGAATACCATTGAAATAGAGAAAGAAAAACGATCGGCAGCTTTGGAAAGCCATACACTTCACTGAAATGTAGTACTACACTCTATAACACAGTTGAGAGACAATGTTCCCGAGCTTCCTCAGTTCATAACAGTGTGTAGGAAGTTGTTTGATAAAGTGGGCAAAGCTTATACTTGGACCAGAAGGAGAATATAGGAAACTACATGAAAACATGGATAATTCAGAGAAAATGACTGTAAGCAGATGAGAACTTGTTTAGAACTGCTCAAAGAGATTCTCAAAGCCAGTTCTTAGTGTAGAAAACGTAGCTAAGACTCGGGAAATCCTTAATTCGAGTTAAGATCACATGAAACACTGTATGAATCCTATATTCTTTACTTAAAGGAGACTAGAGTGGTAAATGTGTGTTATACAAGGCAGAATACCATTGAAATAGAGAAAGAAAAACGATCGGCAGCTTTGGAAAGCCATACACTTCACTGAAATGTAGTACTACACTCTATAACACAGCTGAGAGACAATGTTCCCGAGCTGCCTCAGTTCATAACAGTGTGTAGGAAGTTGTTTGATAAAGTGGGCAAAGCTTATACTTGGACCAGAAGGCAGAATATAGGAAACTACATGAAAACATGGCAAATTCAGAGAAAATGACTGTAAAGAGATTACAACTTGTTTAGAACAGCTCAAAATGATTCTCGAAGTCAGTTGTTCCTGTAGCAAAGGTAGCTAAGATCCGGAAAATCCTTAATTCGAGTTAAGATCACATGAAACACTGTATGAATCCTATATTCTTTACTTAAAGGAGACTAGAGTGGTAAATGTGTGTTATACAAGGCAGAATACCATTGAAATAGAGAAAGAAACACGTTCGGCAGCTTTGGAAATCCTTACACTTCACTGAAATGTAGTACTACACTCTATAACACAGTTGAGGGACAATGTTCCCGAGCTGCCTCAGTTCATTACAGTGTGTAGGAAGTTGTTTGATAAACTGGGCAAAGCTTATACTTGGATCAGAAGGCAGAATATAGGAAACTACATGAAAACATGGCAAATTCAGAGAAAATGACTGTAAAGAGATGAGAACTTGTTTAGAGCAGCTCAAAGAGATTCTACAAGTCAGTTCTTAGTGTAGAAAAGGTAGCTCAGATCTGGGAAATCCTTCATCCGAGTTAAGATCACATGAAACACTGTATGAATCCTATATTCTTTACTTAAAGGAGACTAGAGTGGTAAATGTGTGTTATACAAGGCAGAATACCATTGAAATAGAGCAAGAAACACGTTCGGCAGCTTTGGAAATCCTTACACTTCACTGAAATGTAGTACTACACTCTATAACACAGTTGAGGGACAATGTTTCCGAGCTGCCTCAGTTCATAACAGTGTGTAGGAAGTTGTTTGATAAACTGGGCAAAGCTTATACTTGGATCAGAAGGCAGAATATAGGAAACTACATGAAAACTTGGATACTTCAGAGAAAATGACTGTAAAGAGATTACAACTTGTTTAGAACAGCTCAAAGAGATTCTCCATGTCAGTTCTTCGTGTAGAAAAGGTAGCTAAGATCTGCAAAATCCTCAATTCGAGTTAAGATCACATGAAACATTGTATGAATCCTATATTCTTTACTTAAAGGAGACTAGAGTGGTAAATGTGTGTTATACAAGGCAGAATACCATTGAAATAGAGAAAGAAACACGTTCGGCAGCTTTGGAAATCCTTACACTTCACTGAAATGTAGTACTACACTCTATAACACAGTTGAGGGACAATGTTCCGAAGCTGCCTCAGTTCATAACAGTGTGTAGGAAGTTGTTTGATAAACTGGGCAAAGCTTATACTTGGATCAGAAGGCAGAATATAGGAAACTACATGAAAACTTGGATACTTCAGAGAAAATGACTGTAAAGAAATGAGAACTTGTTTAGAACAGCTCAAAGAGATTCTCCAAGTCAGTTCTTAGTGTAGAAAAGGTAGCTAAGATCCGGAAAATCCTTAATTCGAGTTTAGATCACATGAAACATTGTATGAATCCTATATTCTTTACTTAAAGGAGACTAGAGTGGTAAATGTGTGTTATACAAGGCAGAATACCATTGAAATAGAGAAAGAAACACGTTCGGCAGCTTTGGAAATCCTTACACTTAACTGAAATGTAGTACTACACTCTATAACACAGTTGAGGGACAATGTTCCCGAGCTGCCTCAGTTCATAACAGTGTGTAGGAAGTTGTTTGATAAACTGGGCAAAGCTTATACATGGACCAGAAGGCAGAATATAGGAAACTACATGAAAACATGGATAATTCATAGAAAATGACTGTAAAGAGATGAGAACTTGTTTAGAGCAGCTCAAAGAGATTCTACAAGTCAGTTCTTAGTGTAGAAAAGGTAGCTAAGATCTGGGAAATCCTTCATCCGAGTTAAGATCACATGAAACATTGTATGAATCCTATATTCTTTACTTAAAGGAGACTAGAGTGGTAAATGTGTGTTATACAACGCAGAATACCATTGAAATAGAGCAAGAAACACGTTCGGCAGCTTTGGAAATCCTTACACTTCACTGAAATGTAGTACTACACTCTATAACACAGTTGAGGGACAATGTTTCCGAGCTGCCTCAGTTCATAACAGTGTGAAGGAAGTTGTTTGATAAACTGGGCAAAGCTTATACTTGGATCAGAAGGCAGAATATAGGAAACTACATGAAAACTTGGATACTTCAGAGAAAATGACTGTAAAGAGATGAGAACTTGTTTAGAACAGCTCAAAGAGATTCTCCAAGTTAGTTCTTAGTGTAGAAAAGGTATTTAAGATTCGGGAAGTCCTTAATTTGAGTTAAGATCTCATGAAACAGTGTATGAATCCTATATTCTTTACTTAAAGGAGACTTGAGTGGTAAAAGTGTGTTATACAAGGCAGAATACCATTGAAATAGAGAAAGAAACAAGATCGGCAGCTTTGGAAACCATACACTTCACTGAAATGTAGTACTACACTCTATAACACAGTTGAGAGACAATGTTCCCGAGCTTCCTCAGTTCATAATAGTGTGTAGGAAGTTGTTTGATAAAGTGGGGAAAGCTTATACTTGGACCAGAAGGCAGAATATAGGAAACTACATGAAAACATGGCAAATTCAGAGAAAATGACTGTAAAGAGATTACAACTTGTTTAGAACAGCTCAAAGAGATTCTCCATGTCAGTTCTTCGTGTAGAAAAGGTAGCTAAGATCTGCAAAATCCTTAATTCGAGTTAAGATCACATGAAACATTGTATGAATCCTATATTCTTTACTTAAAGGAGACTAGAGTGGTAAATGTGTGTTATACAAGGCAGAATACCATTGAAATAGAGAAAGAAACACGTTCGGCAGCTTTGGAAATCCTTACACTTCACTGAAATGTAGTACTACACTCTATAACACAGTTGAGGGACAATGTTCCGAAGCTGCCTCAGTTCATAACAGTGTGTAGGAAGTTGTTTGATAAACTGGGCAAAGCTTATACTTGGATCAGAAGGCAGAATATAGGAAACTACATGAAAACTTGGATACTTCAGAGAAAATGACTGTAAAGAAATGAGAACTTGTTTAGAACAGCTCAAAGAGATTCTCCAAGTCAGTTCTTAGTGTAGAAAAGGTAGTTAAGATCCGGAAAATCATTAATTCGAGTTTAGATCACATGAAACATTGTATGAATCCTATATTCTTTACTTAAAGGAGACTAGAGTGGTAAATGTGTGTTATACAAGGCAGAATACCATTGAAATAGAGAAAGAAACACGTTCGGCAGCTTTGGAAATCCTTACACTTCACTGAAATGTAGTACTACACTCTATAACACAGTTGAGGGACAATGTTCCGGAGCTGCCTCAGTTCATAACAGTGTGTAGGAAGTTGTTTGATAAACTGGGCAAAGCTTATACTTGGATCAGAAGGCAGAATATAGGAAACTACATGAAAACTTGGATACTTCAGAGAAAATGACTGTAAAGAGATGAGAACTTGATTAGAACAGCTCAAATTGATTCTCCAAGTCAGTTCTTAGTGTAGAAAAGGTATTTAAGATCCGGGAAATCCTTAATTCGAGTTAAGATCACATGAAACACTGTATGAATCCTATATTCTTTACTTAAAGGACACTAGAGTGGTAAATGTGTGTTATACAAGGCAGAATTCCATTGAAATAGAGAAAGAAACACGTTCGGCAGCTTTGGAAATCCTTACACTTCACTGAAATGTAGTACTACACTCTATAACACAGTTGAGGGACAATGTTCCCGAGCTGCCTCAGTTCATAACAGTGTGTAGGAAGTTGTTTGATAAACTGGGCAAAGCTTATACATGGACCAGAAGGCAGAATATAGGAAACTACATGAAAACATGGCAAATTCAGAGAAAATGACTGTAAAGAGATTACAACTTGTTTAGAACAGCTCAAAGAGATTCTCCAAGTCAGTTCTTCGTGTAGAAAAGGTAGCTAAGATCCGGAAAATCCTTAATTCGAGTTTAGATCACATGAAACATTGTATGAATCCTATATTCTTTACTTAAAGGAGACTAGAGTGGTAAATGTGTGTTATACAAGGCAGAATACCATTGAAATAGAGAAAGAAACACGTTCGGCAGCTTTGGAAATCCTTACACTTCACTGAAATGTAGTACTACACTCTATAACACAGTTGAGGGACAATGTTCCGGAGCTGCCTCAGTTCATAACAGTGTGTAGGAAGTTGTTTGATAAACTGGGCAAAGCTTATACTTGGACCAGAAGGAGAATATAGGAAACTACATGAAAACATGGATAATTCAGAGAAAATGACTGTAAAGAGATTAGAACTTGTTTAGAGCAGCTCAAAGAGATTCTCCAAGTCAGTACTTAGTGTAGAAAATGTAGCTAAGATCCGGGAAATCCTTAATTCGAGTTAAGATCACATGAAACACTGTATGAATCCTATATTCTTTACTTAAAGGACACTAGAGTGGTAAATGTGTGTTATACAAGGCAGAATTCCATTGAAATAGAGAAAGAAACACGTTCGGCAGCTTTGGAAATCCTTACACTTCACTGAAATGTAGTACTACACTCTATAACACAGTTGAGGGACAATGTTCCGGAGCTGCCTCAGTTCATAACAGTGTGTAGGAAGTTGTTTGATAAACTGGGCAAAGCTTATACTTGGATCAGAAGGCAGAATATAGGAAACTACATGAAAACTTGGATACTTCAGAGAAAATGACTGTAAAGAGATGAGAACTTGTTTAGAACAGCTCAAATTGATTCTCCAAGTCAGTTCTTAGTGTAGAAAAGGTATTTAAGATTCGGGAAATCCTTAATTCGAGTTATGATCTGATGAAACAGTGTATGAATCCTATATTCTTTACTTAAAGGAGACTTGAGTGGTAAAAGTGTGTAATACAAGGCAGAATACCATTGAAATAGAGAAAGAAACACGATCAGCAGCTTTGGAAAGCCATACACTTCACTGAAATGTAGTACTACACTCTATAACACAGTTGAGAGACAATGTTCCCGAGCATCCTCAGTTCATAACAGTGTGTAGGAAGTTGTTTGATAAAGTGGGTAAAGCTTATACTTGGACCAGAAGGCAGAATATAGGAAACTACATGAAAACATGGCAAATTCAGAGAAAATGACTGTAAAGAGATTACAACTTGTTTAGAACAGCTCAAAGAGATTCTCCAAGTCAGTTCTTCGTGTAGAAAAGGTAGCTAAGATCCGGAAAATCCTTAATTCGAGTTTAGATCACATGAAACATTGTATGAATCCTATATTCTTTACTTAAAGGAGACTAGAGTAGTAAATGTGTGTTATACAAGGCAGAATACCATTGAAATAGAGAAAGAAACACGTTCGGCAGCTTTGGAAATCCTTACACTTCACTGAAATGTAGTACTACACTCTATAACACAGTTGAGGGACAATGTTCCGGAGCTGCCTCAGTTCATAACAGTGTGTAGGAAGTTGTTTGATAAACTGGGCAAAGCTTATACTTGGACCAGAAGGAGAATATAGGAAACTACATGAAAACATGGATAATTCAGAGAAAATGACTGTAAAGAGATTAGAACTTGTTTAGAGCAGCTCAAAGAGATTCTCCAAGTCAGTATTTAGTGTAGAAAATGTAGCTAAGATCCGGGAAATCCTTAATTCGAGTTAAGATCACATGAAACACTGTATGAATCCTATATTCTTTACTTAAAGGACACTAG
Source organism: Pipistrellus hanaki (assembly GCF_964339955.1). NCBI lineage: Eukaryota > Metazoa > Chordata > Mammalia > Chiroptera > Vespertilionidae > Pipistrellus > Pipistrellus hanaki. Next base: position 892,630 of record NW_028182295.1, read on the forward strand.
AGTGGTAAATGTGTGTTATACAAGGCAGAATTCCATTGAAATAGAGAAAGAAACACGTTCGGCAGCTTTGGAAATCCTTACACTTCACTGAAATGTAGTACTACACTCTATAACACAGTTGAGGGACAATGTTCCCGAGCTGCCTCAGTTCATAACAGTGTGTAGGAAGTTGTTTGATAAACTGGGCAAAGCTTATACATGGACCAGAAGGCAGAATATAGGAAACTACATGAAAACATGGCAAATTCAGAGAAAATGACTGTAAAGAGATTACAACTTGTTTAGAACAGCTCAAAGAGATTCTCCAAGTCAGTTCTTCGTGTAGAAAAGGTAGCTAAGATCCGGAAAATCCTTAATTCGAGTTTAGATCACATGAAACATTGTATGAATCCTATATTCTTTACTTAAAGGAGACTAGAGTGGTAAATGTGTGTTATACAAGGCAGAATACCATTGAAATAGAGAAAGAAACACGTTCGGCAGCTTTGGAAATCCTTACACTTCACTGAAATGTAGTACTACACTCTATAACACAGTTGAGGGACAATGTTCCGGAGCTGCCTCAGTTCATAACAGTGTGTAGGAAGTTGTTTGATAAACTGGGCAAAGCTTATACTTGGACCAGAAGGAGAATATAGGAAACTACATGAAAACATGGATAATTCAGAGAAAATGACTGTAAAGAGATTAGAACTTGTTTAGAGCAGCTCAAAGAGATTCTCCAAGTCAGTACTTAGTGTAGAAAATGTAGCTAAGATCCGGGAAATCCTTAATTCGAGTTAAGATCACATGAAACACTGTATGAATCCTATATTCTTTACTTAAAGGACACTAGAGTGGTAAATGTGTGTTATACAAGGCAGAATTCCATTGAAATAGAGAAAGAAACACGTTCGGCAGCTTTGGAAATCCTTACACTTCACTGAAATGTAGTACTACACTCTATAACACAGTTGAGGGACAATGTTCCGGAGCTGCCTCAGTTCATAACAGTGTGTAGGAAGTTGTTTGATAAACTGGGCAAAGCTTATACTTGGATCAGAAGGCAGAATATAGGAAACTACATGAAAACTTGGATACTTCAGAGAAAATGACTGTAAAGAGATGAGAACTTGTTTAGAACAGCTCAAATTGATTCTCCAAGTCAGTTCTTAGTGTAGAAAAGGTATTTAAGATTCGGGAAATCCTTAATTCGAGTTAAGATCTGATGAAACAGTGTATGAATCCTATATTCTTTACTTAAAGGAGACTTGAGTGGTAAAAGTGTGTAATACAAGGCAGAATACCATTGAAATAGAGAAAGAAACACGATCAGCAGCTTTGGAAAGCCATACACTTCACTGAAATGTAGTACTACACTCTATAACACAGTTGAGGGACAATGTTCCGGAGCTGCCTCAGTTCATAACAGTGTGTAGGAAGTTGTTTGATAAACTGGGCAAAGCTTATACTTGGACCAGAAGGAGAATATAGGAAACTACATGAAAACATGGATAATTCAGAGAAAATGACTGTAAAGAGATTAGAACTTGTTTAGAGCAGCTCAAAGAGATTCTCCAAGTCAGTATTTAGTGTAGAAAATGTAGCTAAGATCCGGGAAATCCTTAATTCGAGTTAAGATCACATGAAACACTGTATGAATCCTATATTCTTTACTTAAAGGACACTAGAGTGGTAAATGTGTGTTATACAAGGCAGAATTCCATTGAAATAGAGAAAGAAACACGTTCGGCAGCTTTGGAAATCCTTACACTTCACTGAAATGTAGTACTACACTCTATAACACAGTTGAGGGACAATGTTCCCGAGCTGCCTCAGTTCATAACAGTGTGTAGGAAGTTGTTTGATAAACTGGGCAAAGCTTATACATGGACCAGAAGGCAGAATATAGGAAACTACATGAAAACATGGCAAATTCAGAGAAAATGACTGTAAAGAGATTACAACTTGTTTAGAACAGCTCAAAGAGATTCTCCAAGTCAGTTCTTCGTGTAGAAAAGGTAGCTAAGATCCGGAAAATCCTTAATTCGAGTTTAGATCACATGAAACATTGTATGAATCCTATATTCTTTACTTAAAGGAGACTAGAGTGGTAAATGTGTGTTATACAAGGCAGAATACCATTGAAATAGAGAAAGAAACACGTTCGGCAGCTTTGGAAATCCTTACACTTCACTGAAATGTAGTACTACACTCTATAACACAGTTGAGAGACAATGTTCCCGAGCTTCCTCAGTTCATAACAGTGTGTAGGAAGTTGTTTGATAAAGTGGGGAAAGCTTATACTTGGACCAGAAGGCAGAATATAGGAAACTACATGAAAACATGGCAATATCAGAGAAAATGACTGTAAAGAGATTACAACTTGTTTAAAACAGCTCAAAGAGATTCTCCATGTCAGTTCTTCCTGTAGAAAAGGTAGCTAAGATCCGCAAAATCCTTAATTCGAGTTAAGATCACATGAAATATTGTATGAATCCTATATTCTTTACTTAAAGGAGACTAGAGTGGTAAATGTGTGTTATACAAGGCAGAATACCATTGAAATAGAGAAAGAAACACGTTCGGCAGCTTTGGAAATCCTTACACTTCACTGAAATGTAGTACTACACTCTATAACACAGTTGAGGGACAATGTTCCGGAGCTGCCTCAGTTCATAACAGTGTGTAGGAAGTTGTTTGATAAACTGGGCAAAGCTTATACTTGGATCAGAAGGCAGAATATAGGAAACTACATGAAAACTTGGATACTTCAGAGAAAATGACTGTAAAGAGATGAGAACTTGTTTAGAACAGCTCAAATTGATTCTCCAAGTCAGTTCTTAGTGTAGAAAAGGTATTTAAGATTCGGGAAATCCTTAATTCGAGTTAAGATCTGATGAAACAGTGTATGAATCCTATATTCTTTACTTAAAGGAGACTTGAGTGGTAAAAGTGTGTAATACAAGGCAGAATACCATTGAAATAGAGAAAGAAACACGATCAGCAGCTTTGGAAAGCCATACACTTCACTGAAATGCAGTACTACACTCTATAACACAGTTGAGAGACAATGTTCCCGAGCATCCTCAGTTCATAACAGTGTGTAGGAAGTTTTTTGATAAAGTGGGTAAAGCTTATACTTGGACCAGAAGGCAGAATATAGGAAACTACATGAAAACATGGCAAATTCAGAGAAAATGACTGTAAAGAGATTACAACTTGTTTAGAAAAGCTCAAAGAGATTCTCCAAGTCAGTTCTTCGTGTAGAAAAGGTAGCTAAGATCCGGAAAATCCTTAATTCGAGTTTAGATCACATGAAACATTGTATGAATCCTATATTCTTTACTTAAAGGAGACTAGAGTAGTAAATGTGTGTTATACAAGGCAGAATACCATTGAAATAGAGAAAGAAACACGTTCGGCAGCTTTGGAAATCCTTACACTTCACTGAAATGTAGTACTACACTCTATAAGACAGTTGAGGGACAATGTTCCGGAGCTGCCTCAGTTCATAACAGTGTGTAGGAAGTTGTTTGATAAACTGGGCAAAGCTTATACTTGGACCAGAAGGAGAATATAGGAAACTACATGAAAACATGGATAATTCAGAGAAAATGACTGTAAAGAGATTAGAACTTGTTTAGAGCAGCTCAAAGAGATTCTCCAAGTCAGTATTTAGTGTAGAAAATGTAGCTAAGATCCGGGAAATCCTTACTTCGAGTTAAGATCACATGAAACACTGTATGAATCCTATATTCTTTACTTAAAGGACACTAGAGTGGTAAATGTGTGTTATACAAGGCAGAATTCCATTGAAATAGAGAAAGAAACACGTTCGGCAGCTTTGGAAATCCTTACACTTCACTGAAATGTAGTACTACACTCTATAACACAGTTGAGGGACAATGTTCCCGAGCTGCCTCAGTTCATAACAGTGTGTAGGAAGTTGTTTGATAAACTGGGCAAAGCTTATACATGGACCAGAAGGCAGAATATAGGAAACTACATGAAAACATGGCAAATTCAGAGAAAATGACTGTAAAGAGATTACAACTTGTTTAGAACAGCTCAAAGAGATTCTCCAAGTCAGTTCTTCGTGTAGAAAAGGTAGCTAAGATCCGGAAAATCCTTAATTCGAGTTTAGATCACATGAAACATTGTAGGAATCCTATATTCTTTACTTAAAGGAGACTAGAGTGGTAAATGTGTGTTATACAAGGCAGAATACCATTGAAATAGAGAAAGAAACACGTTCGGCAGCTTTGGAAATCCTTACACTTCACTGAAATGTAGTACTACACTCTATAACACAGTTGAGGGACAATGTTCCGGAGCTGCCTCAGTTCATAACAGTGTGTAGGAAGTTGTTTGATAAACTGGGCAAAGCTTATACTTGGACCAGAAGGAGAATATAGGAAACTACATGAAAACATGGATAATTCAGAGAAAATGACTGTAAAGAGATTAGAACTTGTTTAGAGCAGCTCAAAGAGATTCTCCAAGTCAGTACTTAGTGTAGAAAATGTAGCTAAGATCCGGGAAATCCTTAATTCGAGTTAAGATCACATGAAACACTGTATGAATCCTATATTCTTTACTTAAAGGACACTAGAGTGGTAAATGTGTGTTATACAAGGCAGAATTCCATTGAAATAGAGAAAGAAACACGTTCGGCAGCTTTGGAAATCCTTACACTTCACTGAAATGTAGTACTACACTCTATAACACAGTTGAGGGACAATGTTCCGGAGCTGCCTCAGTTCATAACAGTGTGTAGGAAGTTGTTTGATAAACTGGGCAAAGCTTATACTTGGATCAGAAGGCAGAATATAGGAAACTACATGAAAACTTGGATACTTCAGAGAAAATGACTGTAAAGAGATGAGAACTTGTTTAGAACAGCTCAAATTGATTCTCCAAGTCAGTTCTTAGTGTAGAAAAGGTATTTAAGATTCGGGAAATCCTTAATTCGAGTTAAGATCTGATGAAACAGTGTATGAATCCTATATTCTTTACTTAAAGGAGACTTGAGTGGTAAAAGTGTGTAATACAAGGCAGAATACCATTGAAATAGAGAAAGAAACACGATCAGCAGCTTTGGAAAGCCATACACTTCACTGAAATGTAGTACTACACTCTATAACACAGTTGAGGGACAATGTTCCGGAGCTGCCTCAGTTCATAACAGTGTGTAGGAAGTTGTTTGATAAACTGGGCAAAGCTTATACTTGGACCAGAAGGAGAATATAGGAAACTACATGAAAACATGGATAATTCAGAGAAAATGACTGTAAAGAGATTAGAACTTGTTTAGAGCAGCTCAAAGAGATTCTCCAAGTCAGTATTTAGTGTAGAAAATGTAGCTAAGATCCGGGAAATCCTTAATTCGAGTTAAGATCACATGAAACACTGTATGAATCCTATATTCTTTACTTAAAGGACACTAGAGTGGTAAATGTGTGTTATACAAGGCAGAATTCCATTGAAATAGAGAAAGAAACACGTTCGGCAGCTTTGGAAATCCTTACACTTCACTGAAATGTAGTACTACACTCTATAACACAGTTGAGGGACAATGTTCCCGAGCTGCCTCAGTTCATAACAGTGTGTAGGAAGTTGTTTGATAAACTGGGCAAAGCTTATACATGGACCAGAAGGCAGAATATAGGAAACTACATGAAAACATGGCAAATTCAGAGAAAATGACTGTAAAGAGATTACAACTTGTTTAGAACAGCTCAAAGAGATTCTCCAAGTCAGTTCTTCGTGTAGAAAAGGTAGCTAAGATCCGGAAAATCCTTAATTCGAGTTTAGATCACATGAAACATTGTATGAATCCTATATTCTTTACTTAAAGGAGACTAGAGTGGTAAATGTGTGTTATACAAGGCAGAATACCATTGAAATAGAGAAAGAAACACGTTCGGCAGCTTTGGAAATCCTTACACTTCACTGAAATGTAGTACTACACTCTATAACACAGTTGAGGGACAATGTTCCGGAGCTGCCTCAGTTCATAACAGTGTGTAGGAAGTTGTTTGATAAACTGGGCAAAGCTTATACTTGGACCAGAAGGAGAATATAGGAAACTACATGAAAACATGGATAATTCAGAGAAAATGACTGTAAAGAGATTAGAACTTGTTTAGAGCAGCTCAAAGAGATTCTCCAAGTCAGTACTTAGTGTAGAAAATGTAGCTAAGATCCGGGAAATCCTTAATTCGAGTTAAGATCACATGAAACACTGTATGAATCCTATATTCTTTACTTAAAGGACACTAGAGTGGTAAATGTGTGTTATACAAGGCAGAATTCCATTGGAATAGAGAAAGAAACACGTTCGGCAGCTTTGGAAATCCTTACACTTCACTGAAATGTAGTACTACACTCTATAACACAGTTGAGGGACAATGTTCCGGAGCTGCCTCAGTTCATAACAGTGTGTAGGAAGTTGTTTGATAAACTGGGCAAAGCTTATACTTGGATCAGAAGGCAGAATATAGGAAACTACATGAAAACTTGGATACTTCAGAGAAAATGACTGTAAAGAGATGAGAACTTGTTTAGAACAGCTCAAATTGATTCTCCAAGTCAGTTCTTAGTGTAGAAAAGGTATTTAAGATTCGGGAAATCCTTAATTCGAGTTATGATCTGATGAAACAGTGTATGAATCCTATATTCTTTACTTAAAGGAGACTTGAGTGGTAAAAGTGTGTAATACAAGGCAGAATACCATTGAAATAGAGAAAGAAACACGATCAGCAGCTTTTGAAAGCCATACACTTCACTGAAATGTAGTACTACACTCTATAACACAGTTGAGAGACAATGTTCCCGAGCATCCTCAGTTCATAACAGTGTGTAGGAAGTTGTTTGATAAAGTGGGTAAAGCTTATACTTGGACCAGAAGGCAGAATATAGGAAACTACATGAAAACATGGCAAATTCAGAGAAAATGACTGTAAAGAGATTACAACTTGTTTAGAACAGCTCAAAGAGATTCTCCAAGTCAGTTCTTCGTGTAGAAAAGGTAGCTAAGATCCGGAAAATCCTTAATTCGAGTTTAGATCACATGAAACATTGTATGAATCCTATATTCTTTACTTAAAGGAGACTAGAGTGGTAAATGTGTGTTATACAAGGCAGAATACCATTGAAATAGAGAAAGAAACACGTTCGGCAGCTTTGGAAATCCTTACACTTCACTGAAATGTAGTACTACACTCTATAACACAGTTGAGGGACAATCTTCCGGAGCTGCCTCAGTTCATAACAGTGTGTAGGAAGTTGTTTGATAAACTGGGCAAAGCTTATACTTGGACCAGAAGGAGAATATAGGAAACTACATGAAAACATGGATAATTCAGAGAAAATGACTGTAAAGAGATTAGAACTTGTTTAGAGCAGCTCAAAGAGATTCTACAAGTCAGTTCTTAGTGTAGAAAAGGTAGCTAAGATCTGGGAAATCCTTCATCCGAGTTAAGATCACATGAAACACTGTATGAATCCTATATTCTTTACTTAAAGGAGACTAGAGTGGTAAATGTGTGTTATACAAGGCAGAATACCATTGAAATAGAGAAAGAAACACGTTCGGCAGCTTTGGAAATCCTTACACTTCACTGAAATGTAGTACTACACTCTATAACACAGTTGAGAGACAATGTTCCCGAGCTTCCTCAGTTCATAACAGTGTGTAGGAAGTTGTTTGATAAAGTGGGGAAAGCTTATACTTGGACCAGAAGGCAGAATATAGGAAACTACATGAAAACATGGCAATATCAGAGAAAATGACTGTAAAGAGATTACAACTTGTTTAAAACAGCTCAAAGAGATTCTCCATGTCAGTTCTTCCTGTAGAAAAGGTAGCTAAGATCCGCAAAATCCTTAATTCGAGTTAAGATCACATGAAATATTGTATGAATCCTATATTCTTTACTTAAAGGAGACTAGAGTGGTAAATGTGTGTTATACAAGGCAGAATACCATTGAAATAGAGAAAGAAACACGTTCGGCAGCTTTGGAAATCCTTACACTTCACTGAAATGTAGTACTACACTCTATAACACAGTTGAGGGACAATGTTCCGGAGCTGCCTCAGTTCATAACAGTGTGTAGGAAGTTGTTTGATAAACTGGGCAAAGCTTATACTTGGATCAGAAGGCAGAATATAGGAAACTACATGAAAACTTGGATACTTCAGAGAAAATGACTGTAAAGAGATGAGAACTTGTTTAGAACAGCTCAAATTGATTCTCCAAGTCAGTTCTTAGTGTAGAAAAGGTATTTAAGATTCGGGAAATCCTTAATTCGAGTTAAGATCTGATGAAACAGTGTATGAATCCTATATTCTTTACTTAAAGGAGACTTGAGTGGTAAAAGTGTGTAATACAAGGCAGAATACCATTGAAATAGAGAAAGAAACACGATCAGCAGCTTTGGAAAGCCATACACTTCACTGAAATGTAGTACTACACTCTATAACACAGTTGAGAGACAATGTTCCCGAGCATCCTCAGTTCATAACAGTGTGTAGGAAGTTTTTTGATAAAGTGGGTAAAGCTTATACTTGGACCAGAAGGCAGAATATAGGAAACTACATGAAAACATGGCAAATTCAGAGAAAATGACTGTAAAGAGATTACAACTTGTTTAGAAAAGCTCAAAGAGATTCTCCAAGTCAGTTCTTCGTGTAGAAAAGGTAGCTAAGATCCGGAAAATCCTTAATTCGAGTTTAGATCACATGAAACATTGTATGAATCCTATATTCTTTACTTAAAGGAGACTAGAGTAGTAAATGTGTGTTATACAAGGCAGAATACCATTGAAATAGAGAAAGAAACACGTTCGGCAGCTTTGGAAATCCTTACACTTCACTGAAATGTAGTACTACACTCTATAACACAGTTGAGGGACAATGTTCCGGAGCTGCCTCAGTTCATAACAGTGTGTAGGAAGTTGTTTGATAAACTGGGCAAAGCTTATACTTGGACCAGAAGGAGAATATAGGAAACTACATGAAAACATGGATAATTCAGAGAAAATGACTGTAAAGAGATTAGAACTTGTTTAGAGCAGCTCAAAGAGATTCTCCAAGTCAGTATTTAGTGTAGAAAATGTAGCTAAGATCCGGGAAATCCTTAATTCGAGTTAAGATCACATGAAACACTGTATGAATCCTATATTCTTTACTTAAAGGACACTAGAGTGGTAAATGTGTGTTATACAAGGCAGAATTCCATTGAAATAGAGAAAGAAACACGTTCGGCAGCTTTGGAAATCCTTACACTTCACTGAAATGTAGTACTACACTCTATAACACAGTTGAGGGACAATGTTCCCGAGCTGCCTCAGTTCATAACAGTGTGTAGGAAGTTGTTTGATAAACTGGGCAAAGCTTATACATGGACCAGAAGGCAGAATATAGGAAACTACATGAAAACATGGCAAATTCAGAGAAAATGACTGTAAAGAGATTACAACTTGTTTAGAACAGCTCAAAGAGATTCTCCAAGTCAGTTCTTCGTGTAGAAAAGGTAGCTAAGATCCGGAAAATCCTTAATTCGAGTTTAGATCACATGAAACATTGTAGGAATCCTATATTCTTTACTTAAAGGAGACTAGAGTGGTAAATGTGTGTTATACAAGGCAGAATACCATTGAAATAGAGAAAGAAACACGTTCGGCAGCTTTGGAAATCCTTACACTTCACTGAAATGTAGTACTACACTCTATAACACAGTTGAGGGACAATGTTCCGGAGCTGCCTCAGTTCATAACAGTGTGTAGGAAGTTGTTTGATAAACTGGGCAAAGCTTATACTTGGACCAGAAGGAGAATATAGGAAACTACATGAAAACATGGATAATTCAGAGAAAATGACTGTAAAGAGATTAGAACTTGTTTAGAGCAGCTCAAAGAGATTCTCCAAGTCAGTACTTAGTGTAGAAAATGTAGCTAAGATCCGGGAAATCCTTAATTCGAGTTAAGATCACATGAAACACTGTATGAATCCTATATTCTTTACTTAAAGGACACTAGAGTGGTAAATGTGTGTTATACAAGGCAGAATTCCATTGAAATAGAGAAAGAAACACGTTCGGCAGCTTTGGAAATCCTTACACTTCACTGAAATGTAGTACTACACTCTATAACACAGCTGAGGGACAATGTTCCGGAGCTGCCTCAGTTCATAACAGTGTGTAGGAAGTTGTTTGATAAACTGGGCAAAGCTTATACTTGGATCAGAAGGCAGAATATAGGAAACTACATGAAAACTTGGATACTTCAGAGAAAATGACTGTAAAGAGATGAGAACTTGTTTAGAACAGCTCAAATTGATTCTCCAAGTCAGTTCTTAGTGTAGAAAAGGTATTTAAGATTCGGGAAATCCTTAATTCGAGTTAAGATCTGATGAAACAGTGTATGAATCCTATATTCTTTACTTAAAGGAGACTTGAGTGGTAAAAGTGTGTAATACAAGGCAGAATACCATTGAAATAGAGAAAGAAACACGATCAGCAGCTTTGGAAAGCCATACACTTCACTGAAATGTAGTACTACACTCTATAACACAGTTGAGGGACAATGTTCCGGAGCTGCCTCAGTTCATAACAGTGTGTAGGAAGTTGTTTGATAAACTGGGCAAAGCTTATACTTGGACCAGAAGGAGAATATAGGAAACTACATGAAAACATGGATAATTCAGAGAAAATGACTGTAAAGAGATTAGAACTTGTTTAGAGCAGCTCAAAGAGATTCTCCAAGTCAGTATTTAGTGTAGAAAATGTAGCTAAGATCCGGGAAATCCTTAATTCGAGTTAAGATCACATGAAACACTGTATGAATCCTATATTCTTTACTTAAAGGACACTAGAGTGGTAAATGTGTGTTATACAAGGCAGAATTCCATTGAAATAGAGAAAGAAACACGTTCGGCAGCTTTGGAAATCCTTACACTTCACTGAAATGTAGTACTACACTCTATAACACAGTTGAGGGACAATGTTCCCGAGCTGCCTCAGTTCATAACAGTGTGTAGGAAGTTGTTTGATAAACTGGGCAAAGCTTATACTTGGACCAGAAGGAGAATATAGGAAACTACATGAAAACATGGATAATTCAGAGAAAATGACTGTAAAGAGATTAGAACTTGTTTAGAGCAGCTCAAAGAGATTCTCCAAGTCAGTACTTAGTGTAGAAAATGTAGCTAAGATCCGGGAAATCCTTAATTCGAGTTAAGATCACATGAAACACTGTATGAATCCTATATTCTTTACTTAAAGGACACTAGAGTGGTAAATGTGTGTTATACAAGGCAGAATTCCATTGGAATAGAGAAAGAAACACGTTCGGCAGCTTTGGAAATCCTTACACTTCACTGAAATGTAGTACTACACTCTATAACACAGTTGAGGGACAATGTTCCGGAGCTGCCTCAGTTCATAACAGTGTGTAGGAAGTTGTTTGATAAACTGGGCAAAGCTTATACTTGGATCAGAAGGCAGAATATAGGAAACTACATGAAAACTTGGATACTTCAGAGAAAATGACTGTAAAGAGATGAGAACTTGTTTAGAACAGCTCAAATTGATTCTCCAAGTCAGTTCTTAGTGTAGAAAAGGTATTTAAGATTCGGGAAATCCTTAATTCGAGTTATGATCTGATGAAACAGTGTATGAATCCTATATTCTTTACTTAAAGGAGACTTGAGTGGTAAAAGTGTGTAATACAAGGCAGAATACCATTGAAATAGAGAAAGAAACACGATCAGCAGCTTTTGAAAGCCATACACTTCACTGAAATGTAGTACTACACTCTATAACACAGTTGAGAGACAATGTTCCCGAGCATCCTCAGTTCATAACAGTGTGTAGGAAGTTGTTTGATAAAGTGGGTAAAGCTTATACTTGGACCAGAAGGCAGAATATAGGAAACTACATGAAAACATGGCAAATTCAGAGAAAATGACTGTAAAGAGATTACAACTTGTTTAGAACAGCTCAAAGAGATTCTCCAAGTCAGTTCTTCGTGTAGAAAAGGTAGCTAAGATCCGGAAAATCCTTAATTCGAGTTTAGATCACATGAAACATTGTATGAATCCTATATTCTTTACTTAAAGGAGACTAGAGTGGTAAATGTGTGTTATACAAGGCAGAATACCATTGAAATAGAGAAAGAAACACGTTCGGCAGCTTTGGAAATCCTTACACTTCACTGAAATGTAGTACTACACTCTATAACACAGTTGAGGGACAATCTTCCGGAGCTGCCTCAGTTCATAACAGTGTGTAGGAAGTTGTTTGATAAACTGGGCAAAGCTTATACTTGGACCAGAAGGAGAATATAGGAAACTACATGAAAACATGGATAATTCAGAGAAAATGACTGTAAAGAGATTAGAACTTGTTTAGAGCAGCTCAAAGAGATTCTCCAAGTCAGTACTTAGTGTAGAAAATGTAGCTAAGATCCGGGAAATCCTTAATTCGAGTTAAGATCACATGAAAGACTGTATGAATCCTATATTCTTAACTTAAAGGACACTAGAGTGGTAAATGTGTGTTATACAAGGCAGAATTCCATTGAAATAGAGAAAGAAACACGTTCGGCAGCTTTGGAAATCCTTACACTTAACTGAAATGTAGTACTACACTCTATAACACAGTTGAGGGACAATGTTCCTGAGCTGCCTCAGTTCATAACAGTGTGTAGGAAGTTGTTTGATAAACTGGGCAAAGCTTATACATGGACCAGAAGGCAGAATATAGGAAACTACATGAAAACATGGATAATTCATAGAAAATGACTGTAAAGAGATGAGAACTTGTTTAGAGCAGCTCAAAGAGATTCTACAAGTCAGTTCTTAGTGTAGAAAAGGTAGCTAAGATCTGGGAAATCCTTCATCCGAGTTAAGATCACATGAAACACTGTATGAATCCTATATTCTTTACTTAAAGGAGACTAGAGTGGTAAATGTGTGTTATACAAGGCAGAATACCATTGAAATAGAGCAAGAAACACGTTCGGCAGCTTTGGAAATCCTTACACTTCACTGAAATGTAGTACTACACTCTATAACACAGTTGAGGGACAATGTTCCCGAGCTGCCTCAGTTCATAACAGTGTGTAGGAAGTTGTTTGATAAACTGGGCAAAGCTTATACTTGGATCAGAAGGCAGAATATAGGAAACTACATGAAAACTTGGATACTTCAGAGAAAATGACTCTAAAGAGATGAGAACTTGTTTAGAACAGCTCAAAGAGATTCTCCAAGTCAGTTCTTAGTGTAGAAAAGGTATCTAAGATTCGGAAAATCCTTAATTCGAGTTAAGATCACAGGAAACACTGTATGAATCCTATATTCTTTACTTAAAGGAGACTAGAGTGGTAAATGTGTGTTATACAAGGCAGAATACCATTGAAATAGAGAAAGAAACACGTTCGGCAGCTTTGGAAATCCTTACACTTCACTGAAATGTAGTACTACACTCTATAACACAGTTGAGGGACAATGTTCCGGAGCTGCCTCAGTTCATAACAGTGTGTAGGAAGTTGTTTGATAAACTGGGCAAAGCTTATACTTGGACCAGAAGGAGAATATAGGAAACTACATGAAAACATGGATAATTCAGAGAAAATGACTGTAAAGAGATTAGAACTTGTTTAGAGCAGCTCAAAGAGATTCTCCAAGTCAGTACTTATTGTAGAAAATGTAGCTAAGATCCGGGAAATCCTTAATTCGAGTTAAGATCACATGAAACACTGTATGAATCCTATATTCTTTACTTAAAGGACACTAGAGTGGTAAATGTGTGTTATACAAGGCAGAATTCCATTGAAATAGAGAAAGAAACACGTTCGGCAGCTTTGGAAATCCTTACACTTAACTGAAATGTAGTACTACACTCTATAACACAGTTGAGGGACAATGTTCCCGAGCTGCCTCAGTTCATAACAGTGTGTAGGAAGTTGTTTGTTAAACTGGGCAAAGCTTATACATGGACCAGAAGGCAGAATATAGGAAACTACATGAAAACATGGATAATTCATAGAAAATGACTGTAAAGAGATGAGAACTTGTTTAGAGCAGCTCAAAGAGATTCTACAAGTCAGTTCTTAGTGTAGAAAAGGTAGCTAAGATCTGAGAAATCCTTCATCCGAGTTAAGATCACATGAAACACTGTATGAATCCTATATTCTTTACTCAAAGGAGACTAGAGTGGTAAATGTGTGTTATACAAGGCAGAATACCATTGAAATAGAGCAAGAAACACGTTCGGCAGCTTTGGAAATCCTTACACTTCACTGAAATGTAGTACTACACTCTATAACACAGTTGAGGGACAATGTTCCCGAGCTGCCTCAGTTCATAACAGTGTGTAGGAAGTTGTTTGATAAACTGGGCAAAGCTTATACTTGGATCAGAAGGCAGAATATAGGAAACTACATGAAAACTTGGATACTTCAGAGAAAATGACTCTAAAGAGATGAGAACTTGTTTAGAACAGCTCAAAGAGATTCTCCAAGTCAGTTCTTAGTGTAGAAAAGGTATCTAAGATTCGGAAAATCCTTAATTCGAGTTAAGATCACAGGAAACACTGTATGAATCCTATATTCTTTACTTAAAGGAGACTAGAGTGGTAAATGTGTTTTATACAAGGCAGAATTCCATTTAAATAGAGAAAGAAACACGTTCGGTAGCTTTGGAAAGCCTTATACTTAACTGAAATGTAGTACTACACTCTATAACACAGTTGAGAGACAATGTTCCCGAGCTGCCTCAGTTCATAACAGTTTGTAGGAAGTTGTTTGATAAAGTGGGCAAAGCTTATACTTGGACCAGAAGGCAGAATATTGGAAACTACATGAAAATTTGGATAATTCAGAGAAAATGACTTTAAACAGATGAGAACTTGTTTAGAACAGCTCCAAGAGATTCTCCAAGTCAGTTCTTAGTGTAGAAAAGGTAGCTAAGATCCGGGAAATCCTTAATTCGAGTTCAGATCACATAAAACAGTGTATGAATCCTATATTCTTTACTTAAAGTAGACTTGAGTGGTAAAAGTGTGTTATACAAGGCAGAATACCATTGAAATAGAAAAAGAAAAACGATCGGCAGCTTTGGAAAGCCATACACTTCACTGAAATGTAGTACTACACTCTATAACACAGTTGAGAGACAATGTTCCCGAGCTTCCTCAGTTCATAACAGTGTGTAGGAAGTTGTTTGATAAAGTGGGCAAAGCTTATACTTGGACCAGAAGGAGAATATAGGAAACTACATGAAAACATGGATAATTCAGAGAAAATGACTGTAAACAGATGAGAACTTGTTTAGAACAGCTCAAAGAGATTCTCCAAGTCAGTTCTTAGTGTAGAAAAGGTAGCTAAGATCCGGGAAATCCTTAATTCGAGTTAAGATCACATGAAACAGTGTTTGAATCCTATATTCTTTACTTAAAGGAGACTAGAGTGCTAAATGTGTGTTATACAGGCAGAATACCATTGAAATAGAGAAAGAAACACGTTTGGCAGCTTTGGAAAGCCTTACACTTCACTGAAATGTAGTACTACACTCTATAACACAGTTGAGAGACAATGTTCCCGAGCTGCCACAGTTCATAACAGTGTGTAGGAACTTGTTTGATAAAGTGGGCAAAGCTTATACTTGGACCACAGGGCAGAATATAGGAAACTACATGAAAACATGGATAATTCAGAGAAAATGACTGTAAACAGATGAGAACTTGTTTAGAACAGCTCAAAGAGATTCTTGAAGTCAGTTCTTAGTTTAGAAAAGGTAGCTAAGATCCGGGAAATCCTTAATTCGAGTAAAGATCACATGAAACACTGTATGAATCCTATATTCTTTACTTAAAGGAGACTAGAATGGTAAATGTGTGTTATACAAGGCAGAATACCATTGAAATAGAGAAAGAAACACGTTCGGCAGCTTTGGAAATCCTTACACTTCACTGAAATGTAGTACTACACTCTATAACACAGTTGAGGGACAATGTTCCCGAGCTGCCTCAGTTCATTACAGTGTGTAGGAAGTTGTTTGATAAACTGGGCAAAGCTTATACTTGGATCAGAAGGCAGAATATAGGAAACTACAATAAAACTTGGATACTTCAGAGAAAATGACTGTAAAGAGATGAGAACTTGTTTAGAACAGCTCAAAGAGATTCTCCAAGTCAGTTCTTAGTGTAGAAAAGGTATCTAAGATTCGGGAAATCCTTAATTCGAGTTAAGATCACATGAAACAGTGTATGAATCCTATATTCTTTACTTAAAGGAGACTAGAGTGGTAAATGTGTGTTATACAAGGCAGAATACCAATGAAGTAGAGAAAGAAACACCTTCGGCAGCTTTGGAAAGCCTTACACTTCACTGAAATGTAGTACTACACTCTATAACACAGTTTAGAGACAATGTTCCCGAGCTGCCTCAGTTCATAACAGTGTGTAGGAAGTTGTTTGATAAAGTGGGAAAACTTATACTTGGACCAGAAGGCAGAATATTGGAAACTACATGAAAATTTGGATAATTCAGAGAAAATGACTTTAAACAGATGAGAACTTGTTTAGAAGAGCTCCAAGAGATTCTCCAAGTCAGTTCTTAGTGTAGAAAAGGTAGCTAAGATCCGGGAAATCCTTAATTTGAGTTCAGATCACATAAAACAGTGTATGAATCCTATATTCTTTACTTAAAGGAGACTTGAGTGGTAAAAGTGTATTATACAAGGCAGAATACCATTGAAATAGAGAAAGAAACACGATCAGCAGCTTTGGAAAGCCATACACTTCACTGAAATGTAGTACTACACTCTATAACACAGTTGAGAGACAATGTTCCCGAGCTTCCTCAGTTCATAACAGTGTGTAGGAAGTTGTTTGATAAAGTGGGCAAAGCTTATACTTGGACCAGAAGGAGAATATAGGAAACTACATGAAAACATGGATAATTCAGAGAAAATGACTGTAAACAGATGAGAACTTGTTTAGAACAGCTCAAAGAGATTCTCCAAGTCAGTTCTTAGTGTAGAAAAGGTAGCTAAGATCCGGGAAATCCTTAATTCGAGTTAAGATCACATGAAACAGTGTTTGAATCCTATATTCTTTACTTAAAGGAGACTTGAGTGGTAAAAGTGTGTAATACAAGGCAGAATACCATTGAAATAGAGAAAGAAACACGATCAGCAGCTTTGGAAAGCCATACACTTCACTGAAATGTAGTACTACACTCTATAACACAGTTGAGAGACAATGTTCCCGAGCTTGCTCAGTTCATAACAGTGTGTAGGAAGTTGTTTGATAAAGTGGGTAAAGCTTATACTTGGACCAGAAGGCAGAATATAGGAAACTACATGAAAACATGGCAAATTCAGAGAAAATGACTGTAAAGAGATTACAACTTGTTTAGAACAGCTCAAAGAGATTCTCCAAGTCAGTTCTTCGTGTAGAAAAGGTAGCTAAGATCCGGAAAATCCTTAATTCGAGTTTAGATCACATGAAACATTGTATGAATCCTATATTCTTTACTTAAAGGAGACTAGAGTGGTAAATGTGTGTTATACAAGGCAGAATACCATTGAAATAGAGAAAGAAACACGTTCGGCAGCTTTGGAAATCCTTACACTTCACTGAAATGTAGTACTACACTCTATAACACAGTTGAGGGACAATGTTCCGGAGCTGCCTCAGTTCATAACAGTGTGTAGGAAGTTGTTTGATAAACTGGGCAAAGCTTATACATGGACCAGAAGGCAGAATATAGGAAACTACATGAAAACATGGATAATTCATAGAAAATGACTGTAAAGAGATGAGAACTTGTTTAGAGCAGCTCAAAGAGATTCTACAAGTCAGTTCTTAGTGTAGAAAAGGTAGCTAAGATCTGGGAAATCCTTCATCCGAGTTAAGATCACATGAAACACTGTATGAATCCTATATTCTTTACTTAAAGGAGACTAGAGTGGTAAATGTGTGTTATACAAGGCAGAATACCATTGAAATAGAGCAAGAAACACGTTCGGCAGCTTTGGAAATCCTTACACTTCACTGAAATGTAGTACTACACTCTATAACACAGTTGAGGGACAATGTTCCCGAGCTGCCTCAGTTCATAACAGTGTGTAGGAAGTTGGTTGATAAACTGGGCAAAGCTTATACTTGGATCAGAAGGCAGAATATAGGAAACTACATGAAAACTTGGATACTTCAGAGAAAATGACTCTAAAGAGATGAGAACTTGTTTAGAACAGCTCAAAGAGATTCTCCAAGTCAGTTCTTAGTGTAGAAAAGGTATCTAAGATTCGGAAAATCCTTAATTCGAGTTAAGATCACAGGAAACACTGTATGAATCCTATATTCTTTACTTAAAGGAGACTAGAGTGGTAAATGTGTGTTATACAAGGCAGAATACCATTGAAATAGAGAAAGAAACACGTTCGGCAGCTTTGGAAATCCTTACACTTCACTGAAATGTAGTACTACACTCTATAACACAGTTGAGGGACAATGTTCCGGAGCTGCCTCAGTTCATAACAGTGTGTAGGAAGTTGTTTGATAAACTGGGCAAAGCTTATACTTGGACCAGAAGGAGAATATAGGAAACTACATGAAAACATGGATAATTCAGAGAAAATGACTGTAAAGAGATTAGAACTTGTTTAGAGCAGCTCAAAGAGATTCTCCAAGTCAGTACTTATTGTAGAAAATGTAGCTAAGATCCGGGAAATCCTTAATTCGAGTTAAGATCACATGAAACACTGTATGAATCCTATATTCTTTACTTAAAGGACACTAGAGTGGTAAATGTGTGTTATACAAGGCAGAATTCCATTGAAATAGAGAAAGAAACACATTCGGCAGCTTTGGAAATCCTTACACTTAACTGAAATGTAGTACTACACTCTATAACACAGTTGAGGGACAATGTTCCCGAGCTGCCTCAGTTCATAACAGTGTGTAGGAAGTTGTTTGATAAACTGGGCAAAGCTTATACATGGACCAGAAGGCAGAATATAGGAAACTACATGAAAACATGGATAATTCATAGAAAATGACTGTAAAGAGATGAGAACTTGTTTAGAGCAGCTCAAAGAGATTCTACAAGTCAGTTCTAAGTGTAGAAAAGGTAGCTAAGATCTGAGAAATCCTTCATCCGAGTTAAGATCACATGAAACACTGTATGAATCCTATATTCTTTACTCAAAGGAGACTAGAGTGGTAAATGTGTGTTATACAAGGCAGAATACCATTGAAATAGAGCAAGAAACACGTTCGGCAGCTTTGGAAATCCTTACACTTCACTGAAATGTAGTACTACACTCTATAACACAGTTGAGGGACAATGTTCCCGAGCTGCCTCAGTTCATAACAGTGTGTAGGAAGTTGTTTGATAAACTGGGCAAAGCTTATACTTGGATCAGAAGGCAGAATATAGGAAACTACATGAAAACTTGGATACTTCAGAGAAAATGACTCTAAAGAGATGAGAACTTGTTTAGAACAGCTCAAAGAGATTCTCCAAGTCAGTTCTTAGTGTAGAAAAGGTATCTAAGATTCGGAAAATCCTTAATTCGAGTTAAGATCACAGGAAACACTGTATGAATCCTATATTCTTTACTTAAAGGAGACTAGAGTGGTAAATGTGTGTTATACAAGGCAGAATTCCATTTAAATAGAGAAAGAAACACGTTCGGTAGCTTTGGAAAGCCTTATACTTAACTGAAATGTAGTACTACACTCTATAACACAGTTGAGAGACAATGTTCCCGAGCTGCCTCAGTTCATAACAGTTTGTAGGAAGTTGTTTGATAAAGTGGGCAAAGCTTATACTTGGACCAGAAGGCAGAATATTGGAAACTACATGAAAATTTGGATAATTCAGAGAAAATGACTTTAAACAGATGAGAACTTGTTTAGAACAGCTCCAAGAGATTCTCCAAGTCAGTTCTTAGTGTAGAAAAGGTAGCTAAGATCCGGGAAATCCTTAATTCGAGTTCAGATCACATAAAACAGTGTATGAATCCTATATTCTTTACTTAAAGTAGACTTGAGTGGTAAAAGTGTGTTATACAAGGCAGAATACCATTGAAATAGAAAAAGAAAAACGATCGGCAGCTTTGGAAAGCCATACACTTCACTGAAATGTAGTACTACACTCTATAACACAGTTGAGAGACAATGTTCCCGAGCTTCCTCAGTTCATAACAGTGTGTAGGAAGTTGTTTGATAAAGTGGGCAAAGCTTATACTTGGACCAGAAGGAGAATATAGGAAACTACATGAAAACATGGATAATTCAGAGAAAATGACTGTAAACAGATGAGAACTTGTTTAGAACAGCTCAAAGAGATTCTCCAAGTCAGTTCTTAGTGTAGAAAAGGTAGCTAAGATCCGGGAAATCCTTAATTCGAGTTAAGATCACATGAAACACTGTTTGAATCCTATATTCTTTACTTAAAGGAGACTAGAGTGCTAAATGTGTGTTATACAAGGCAGAATACCATTGAAATAGAGAAAGAAACACGTTTGGCAGCTTTGGAAAGCCTTACACTTCACTGAAATGTAGTACTACACTCTATAACACAGTTGAGAGACAATGTTCCCGAGCTGCCACAGTTCATAACAGTGTGTAGGAACTTGTTTGATAAAGTGGGCAAAGCTTATACTTGGACCACAGGGCAGAATATAGGAAACTACATGAAAACATGGATAATTCAGAGAAAATGACTGTAAACAGATGAGAACTTGTTTAGAACAGCTCAAAGAGATTCTTGAAGTCAGTTCTTAGTGTAGAAAAGGTAGCTAAGATCCGGGAAATCCTTAATTCGAGTAAAGATCACATGAAACACTGTATGAATCCTATATTCTTTACTTAAAGGAGACTAGAATGGTAAATGTGTGTTATACAAGGCAGAATACCATTGAAATAGAGAAAGAAACACGTTCGGCAGCTTTGGAAATCCTTACACTTCACTGAAATGTAGTACTACACTCTATAACACAGTTGAGGGACAATGTTCCCGAGCTGCCTCAGTTCATTACAGTGTGTAGGAAGTTGTTTGATAAACTGGGCAAAGCTTATACTTGGATCAGAAGGCAGAATATAGGAAACTACAATAAAACTTGGATACTTCAGAGAAAATGACTGTAAAGAGATGAGAACTTGTTTAGAACAGCTCAAAGAGATTCTCCAAGTCAGTTCTTAGTGTAGAAAAGGTATCTAAGATTCGGGAAATCCTTAATTCGAGTTAAGATCACATGAAACAGTGTATGAATCCTATATTCTTTACTTAAAGGAGACTAGAGTGGTAAATGTGTGTTATACAAGGCAGAATACCAATGAAGTAGAGAAAGAAACACCTTCGGCAGCTTTGGAAAGCCTTACACTTCACTGAAATGTAGTACTACACTCTATAACACAGTTTAGAGACAATGTTCCCGAGCTGCCTCAGTTCATAACAGTGTGTAGGAAGTTGTTTGATAAAGTGGGAAAACTTATACTTGGACCAGAAGGCAGAATATTGGAAACTACATGAAAATTTGGATAATTCAGAGAAAATGACTTTAAACAGATGAGAACTTGTTTAGAAGAGCTCCAAGAGATTCTCCAAGTCAGTTCTTAGTGTAGAAAAGGTAGCTAAGATCCGGGAAATCCTTAATTTGAGTTCAGATCACATAAAACAGTGTATGAATCCTATATTCTTTACTTAAAGGAGACTTGAGTGGTAAAAGTGTGTTATACAAGGCAGAATACCATTGAAATAGAGAAAGAAACACGATCGGCAGCTTTGGAAAGCCATACACTTCACTGAAATGTAGTACTACACTCTATAACACAGTTGAGAGACAATGTTCCCGAGCTTCCTCAGTTCATAACAGTGTGTAGGAAGTTGTTTGATAAAGTGGGCAAAGCTTATACTTGGACCAGAAGGAGAATATAGGAAACTACATGAAAACATGGATAATTCAGAGAAAATGACTGTAAACAGATGAGAACTTGTTTAGAACAGCTCAAAGAGATTCTCCAAGTCAGTTCTTAGTGTAGAAAAGGTAGCTAAGATCCGGGAAATCCTTAATTCGAGTTAAGATCACATGAAACAGTGTTTGAATCCTATATTCTTTACTTAAAGGAGACTAGAGTGCTAAATGTGTGTTATACAAGGCAGAATACCATTGAAATAGAGAAAGAAACACGTTTGGCAGCTTTGGAAAGCCTTACACTTCACTGAAATGTAGTACTACACTCTATAACACAGTTGAGGGACAATGTTCCCGAGCTGCCTCAGTTCATAACAGTGTGTAGGAAGTTGTTTGATAAACTGGGCAAAGCTTATACTTGGATCAGAAGGCAGAATATAGGAAACTACATGAAAACTTGGATACTTCAGAGAAAATGACTGTAAAGAGATGAGAACTTGTTTAGAACAGCTCAAAGAGATTCTCCAAGTCAGTTCTTCGTGTAGAAAAGGTATTTAAGATTCGGGAAATCCTTAATTCGAGTTAAGATCTGATGAAACAGTGTATGAATCCTATATTCTTTACTTAAAGGAGACTTGAGTGGTAAAAGTGTGTAATACAAGGCAGAATACCATTGAAATAGAGAAAGAAACACGATCAGCAGCTTTGGAAAGCCATACACTTCACTGAAATGTAGTACTACACTCTATAACACAGTTGAGAGACAATGTTCCCGAGCTTGCTCAGTTCATAACAGTGTGTAGGAAGTTGTTTGATAAAGTGGGTAAAGCTTATACTTGGACCAGAAGGCAGAATATAGGAAACTACATGAAAACATGGCAAATTCAGAGAAAATGACTGTAAAGAGATTACAACTTGTTTAGAACAGCTCAAAGAGATTCTCCAAGTCAGTTCTTCGTGTAGAAAAGGTAGCTAAGATCCGGAAAATCCTTAATTCGAGTTAAGATCACATGAAACACTGTATGAATCCTATATTCTTTACTTAAAGGACACTAGAGTGGTAAATGTGTGTTATACAAGGCAGAATTCCATTGAAATAGAGAAAGAAACACGTTCGGCAGCTTTGGAAATCCTTACACTTAACTGAAATGTAGTACTACACTCTATAACACAGTTGAGGGACAATGTTCCCGAGCTGCCTCAGTTCATAACAGTGTGTAGGAAGTTGTTTGATAAACTGGGCAAAGCTTATACATGGACCAGAAGGCAGAATATAGGAAACTACATGAAAACATGGATAATTCATAGAAAATGACTGTAAAGAGATGAGAACTTGTTTAGAGCAGCTCAAAGAGATTCTACAAGTCAGTTCTTAGAGTAGAAAAGGTAGCTAAGATCTGAGAAATCCTTCATCCGAGTTAAGATCACATGAAACACTGTATGAATCCAATATTCTTTACTCAAAGGAGACTAGAGTGGTAAATGTGTGTTATACAAGGCAGAATACCATTGAAATAGAGCAAGAAACACGTTCGGCAGCTATGGAAATCCTTACACTTCACTGAAATGTAGTACTACACTCTATAACACAGTTGAGGGACAATGTTCCCGAGCTGCCTCAGTTCATAACAGTGTGTAGGAAGTTGTTTGATAAACTGGGCAAAGCTTATACTTGGATCAGAAGGCAGAATATAGGAAACTACATGAAAACTTGGATACTTCAGAGAAAATGACTCTAAAGAGATGAGAACTTGTTTAGAACAGCTCAAAGAGATTCTCCAAGTCAGTTCTTAGTGTAGAAAAGGTATCTAAGATTCGGAAAATCCTTAATTCGAGTTAAGATCACAGGAAACACTGTATGAATCCTATATTCTTTACTTAAAGGAGACTAGAGTGGTAAATGTGTGTTATACAAGGCAGAATTCCATTTAAATAGAGAAAGAAACACGTTCGGTAGCTTTGGAAAGCCTTATACTTAACTGAAATGTAGTACTACACTCTATAACACAGTTGAGAGACAATGTTCCCGAGCTGCCTCAGTTCATAACAGTTTGTAGGAAGTTGTTTGATAAAGTGGGCAAAGCTTATACTTGGACCAGAAGGCAGAATATTGGAAACTACATGAAAATTTGGATAATTCAGAGAAAATGACTTTAAACAGATGAGAACTTGTTTAGAACAGCTCCAAGAGATTCTCCAAGTCAGTTCTTAGTGTAGAAAAGGTAGCTAAGATCCGGGAAATCCTTAATTCGAGTTCAGATCACATAAAACAGTGTATGAATCCTATACTCTTTACTTAAAGTAGACTTGAGTGGTAAAAGTGTGTTATACAAGGCAGAATACCATTGAAATAGAAAAAGAAAAACGATCGGCAGCTTTGGAAAGCCATACACTTCACTGAAATGTAGTACTACACTCTATAACACAGTTGAGAGACAATGTTCCCGAGCTTCCTCAGTTCATAACAGTGTGTAGGAAGTTGTTTGATAAAGTGGGCAAAGCTTATACTTGGACCAGAAGGAGAATATAGGAAACTACATGAAAACATGGATAATTCAGAGAAAATGACTGTAAACAGATGAGAACTTGTTTAGAACAGCTCAAAGAGATTCTCCAAGTCAGTTCTTAGTGTAGAAAAGGTAGCTAAGATCCGGGAAATCCTTAATTCGAGTTAAGATCACATGAAACAGTGTTTGAATCCTATATTCTTTACTTAAAGGAGACTAGAGTGCTAAATGTGTGTTATACAGGCAGAATACCATTGAAATAGAGAAAGAAACACGTTTGGCAGCTTTGGAAAGCCTTACACTTCACTGAAATGTAGTACTACACTCTATAACACAGTTGAGAGACAATGTTCCCGAGCTGCCACAGTTCATAACAGTGTGTAGGAACTTGTTTGATAAAGTGGGCAAAGCTTATACTTGGACCACAGGGCAGAATATAGGAAACTACATGAAAACATGGATAATTCAGAGGAAATGACTGTAAACAGATGAGAACTTGTTTAGAACAGCTCAAAGAGATTCTCCAAGTCAGTTCTTAGTGTAGAAAAGGTATCTAAGATTCGGGAAATCCTTAATTCGAGTTAAGATCACATGAAACAGTGTATGAATCCTATATTCTTTACTTAAAGGAGACTAGAGTGGTAAATGTGTGTTATACAAGGCAGAATACCAATGAAGTAGAGAAAGAAACACCTTCGGCAGCTTTGGAAAGCCTTACACTTCACTGAAATGTAGTACTACACTCTATAACACAGTTTAGAGACAATGTTCCCGAGCTGCCTCAGTTCATAACAGTGTGTAGGAAGTGGTTTGATAAAGTGGGAATACTTATACTTGGACCAGAAGGCAGAATATTGGAAACTACATGAAAATTTGGATAATTCAGAGAAAATGACTTTAAACAGATGAGAACTTGTTTAGAAGAGCTCCAAGAGATTCTCCAAGTCAGTTCTTAGTGTAGAAAAGGTAGCTAAGATCCGGGAAATCCTTAATTTGAGTTCAGATCACATAAAACAGTGTATGAATCCTATATTCTTTACTTAAAGGAGACTTGAGTGGTAAAAGTGTGTTATACAAGGCAGAATACCATTAAAATAGAGAAAGAAACACGATCGGCAGCTTTGGAAAGCCATACACTTCACTGAAATGTAGTACTACACTCTATAACACAGTTGAGAGACAATGTTCCCGAGCTTCCTCAGTTCATAACAGTGTGTAGGAAGTTGTTTGATAAAGTGGGCAAAGCTTATACTTGGACCAGAAGGAGAATATAGGAAACTACATGAAAACATGGATAATTCAGAGAAAATGACTGTAAACAGATGAGAACTTGTTTAGAACAGCTCAAAGAGATTCTCCAAGTCAGTTCTTAGTGTAGAAAAGGTAGCTAAGATCCGGGAAATCCTTAATTCGAGTTAAGATCACATGAAACAGTGTTTGAATCATATATTCTTTACTTAAAGGAGACTAGAGTGCTAAATGTGTGTTATACAAGGCAGAATACCATTGAAATAGAGAAAGAAACACGTTCGGCAGCTTTGGAAAGCCTTACACTTCACTGAAATGTAGTACTACACTCTATAACACAGTTGAGGGACAATGTTCCGGAGCTGCCTCAGTTCATAACAGTGTGTAGGAAGTTGTTTGATAAACTGGGCAAAGCTTATACTTGGATCAGAAGGCAGAATATAGGAAACTACATGAAAACTTGGATACTTCAGAGAAAATGACTGTAAAGAGATGAGAACTTGTTTAGAACAGCTCAAAGAGATTCTCCAAGTCAGTTCTTCGTGTAGAAAAGGTATTTAAGATTCGGGAAATCCTTAATTCGAGTTAAGATCTGATGAAACAGTGTATGAATCCTATATTCTTTACTTAAAGGAGACTTGAGTGGTAAAAGTGTGTAATACAAGGCAGAATACCATTGAAATAGAGAAAGAAACACGATCAGCAGCTTTGGAAAGCCATACACTTCACTGAAATGTAGTACTACACTCTATAACACAGTTGAGAGACAATGTTCCCGAGCTTGCTCAGTTCATAACAGTGTGTAGGAAGTTGTTTGATAAAGTGGGTAAAGCTTATACTTGGACCAGAAGGCAGAATATAGGAAACTACATGAAAACATGGCAAATTCAGAGAAAATGACTGTAAAGAGATTACAACTTGTTTAGAACAGCTCAAAGAGATTCTCCAAGTCAGTTCTTCGTGTAGAAAAGGTAGCTAAGATCCGGAAAATCCTTAATTCGAGTTTAGATCACATGAAACATTGTATGAATCCTATATTCTTTACTTAAAGGAGACTAGAGTGGTAAATGTGTGTTATACAAGGCAGAATACCATTGAAATAGAGAAAGAAACACGTTCGGCAGCTTTGGAAATCCTTACACTTCACTGAAATGTAGTACTACACTCTATAACACAGTTGAGGGACAATGTTCCGGAGCTGCCTCAGTTCATTACAGTGTGTAGGAAGTTGTTTGATAAACTGGGCAAAGCTTATACTTGGACCAGAAGGAGAATATAGGAAACTACATGAAAACATGGATAATTCAGAGAAAATGACTGTAAAGAGATTAGAACTTGTTTAGAGCAGCTCAAAGAGATTCTCCAAGTCAGTACTTAGTGTAGAAAATGTAGCTAAGATCCGGGAAATCCTTAATTCGAGTTAAGATCACATGAAACACTGTATGAATCCTATATTCTTTACTTAAAGGAGACTAGAGTGGTAAATGTGTGTTATACAAGGCAGAAAACCATTGAAATAGAGCAAGAAACACGTTCGGCAGCTTTGGAAATCCTTACACTTCACTGAAATGTAGTACTACACTCTATAACACAGTTGAGGGACAATGTTCCTGAGCTGCCTCAGTTCATAACAGTGTGTAGGAAGTTGTTTGATAAACTGGGCAAAGCTTATACTTGGATCAGAAGGCAGAATATAGGAAACTACATGAAAACTTGGATACTTCAGATAAAATGACTCTAAAGAGATGAGAACTTGTTTAGAACAGCTCAAAGAGATTCTCCAAGTCAGTTCTTAGTGTAGAAAAGGTATCTAAGATTCGGAAAATCCTTAATTCGAGTTAAGATCACAGGAAACACTGTATGAATCCTATATTCTTTACTTAAAGGAGACTAGAGTGGTAAATGTGTGTTATACAAGGCAGAATTCCATTTAAATAGAGAAAGAAACACGTTCGGTAGCTTTGGAAAGCCTTATACTTAACTGAAATGTAGTACTACACTCTATAACACAGTTGAGAGACAATGTTCCCGAGCTGCCTCAGTTCATAACAGTTTGTAGGAAGTTGTTTGATAAAGTGGGGAAAGCTTATACTTGGACCAGAAGGCAGAATATAGGAAACTACATGAAAACATGGCAATATCAGAGAAAATGACTGTAAAGAGATTACAACTTGTTTAAAACAGCTCAAAGAGATTCTCCATGTCAGTTCTTCCTGTAGAAAAGGTAGCTAAGATCCGCAAAATCCTTAATTCGAGTTAAGATCACATGAAATATTGTATGAATCCTATATTCTTTACTTAAAGGAGACTAGAGTGGTAAATGTGTGTTATACAAGGCAGAATACCATTGAAATAGAGAAAGAAACACGTTCGGCAGCTTTGGAAATCCTTACACTTCACTGAAATGTAGTACTACACTCTATAACACAGTTGAGGGACAATGTTCCGGAGCTGCCTCAGTTCATAACAGTGTGTAGGAAGTTGTTTGATAAACTGGGCAAAGCTTATACTTGGATCAGAAGGCAGAATATAGGAAACTACATGAAAACTTGGATACTTCAGAGAAAATGACTGTAAAGAGATGAGAACTTGTTTAGAACAGCTCAAATTGATTCTCCAAGTCAGTTCTTAGTGTAGAAAAGGTATTTAAGATTCGGGAAATCCTTAATTCGAGTTAAGATCTGATGAAACAGTGTATGAATCCTATATTCTTTACTTAAAGGAGACTTGAGTGGTAAAAGTGTGTAATACAAGGCAGAATACCATTGAAATAGAGAAAGAAACACGATCAGCAGCTTTGGAAAGCCATACACTTCACTGAAATGTAGTACTACACTCTATAACACAGTTGAGAGACAATGTTCCCGAGCATCCTCAGTTCATAACAGTGTGTAGGAAGTTTTTTGATAAAGTGGGTAAAGCTTATACTTGGACCAGAAGGCAGAATATAGGAAACTACATGAAAACATGGCAAATTCAGAGAAAATGACTGTAAAGAGATTACAACTTGTTTAGAAAAGCTCAAAGAGATTCTCCAAGTCAGTTCTTCGTGTAGAAAAGGTAGCTAAGATCCGGAAAATCCTTAATTCGAGTTTAGATCACATGAAACATTGTATGAATCCTATATTCTTTACTTAAAGGAGACTAGAGTAGTAAATGTGTGTTATACAAGGCAGAATACCATTGAAATAGAGAAAGAAACACGTTCGGCAGCTTTGGAAATCCTTACACTTCACTGAAATGTAGTACTACACTCTATAACACAGTTGAGGGACAATGTTCCGGAGCTGCCTCAGTTCATAACAGTGTGTAGGAAGTTGTTTGATAAACTGGGCAAAGCTTATACTTGGACCAGAAGGAGAATATAGGAAACTACATGAAAACATGGATAATTCAGAGAAAATGACTGTAAAGAGATTAGAACTTGTTTAGAGCAGCTCAAAGAGATTCTCCAAGTCAGTATTTAGTGTAGAAAATGTAGCTAAGATCCGGGAAATCCTTAATTCGAGTTAAGATCACATGAAACACTGTATGAATCCTATATTCTTTACTTAAAGGACACTAGAGTGGTAAATGTGTGTTATACAAGGCAGAATTCCATTGAAATAGAGAAAGAAACACGTTCGGCAGCTTTGGAAATCCTTACACTTCACTGAAATGTAGTACTACACTCTATAACACAGTTGAGGGACAATGTTCCCGAGCTGCCTCAGTTCATAACAGTGTGTAGGAAGTTGTTTGATAAACTGGGCAAAGCTTATACATGGACCAGAAGGCAGAATATAGGAAACTACATGAAAACATGGCAAATTCAGAG
This sequence comes from Pipistrellus hanaki, assembly GCF_964339955.1. Classification (NCBI taxonomy): domain Eukaryota; kingdom Metazoa; phylum Chordata; class Mammalia; order Chiroptera; family Vespertilionidae; genus Pipistrellus; species Pipistrellus hanaki. Next base: position 922,115 of record NW_028182295.1, read on the forward strand.
AAAATGACTGTAAAGAGATTACAACTTGTTTAGAACAGCTCAAAGAGATTCTCCAAGTCAGTTCTTCGTGTAGAAAAGGTAGCTAAGATCCGGAAAATCCTTAATTCGAGTTTAGATCACATGAAACATTGTAGGAATCCTATATTCTTTACTTAAAGGAGACTAGAGTGGTAAATGTGTGTTATACAAGGCAGAATACCATTGAAATAGAGAAAGAAACACGTTCGGCAGCTTTGGAAATCCTTACACTTCACTGAAATGTAGTACTACACTCTATAACACAGTTGAGGGACAATGTTCCGGAGCTGCCTCAGTTCATAACAGTGTGTAGGAAGTTGTTTGATAAACTGGGCAAAGCTTATACTTGGACCAGAAGGAGAATATAGGAAACTACATGAAAACATGGATAATTCAGAGAAAATGACTGTAAAGAGATTAGAACTTGTTTAGAGCAGCTCAAAGAGATTCTCCAAGTCAGTACTTAGTGTAGAAAATGTAGCTAAGATCCGGGAAATCCTTAATTCGAGTTAAGATCACATGAAACACTGTATGAATCCTATATTCTTTACTTAAAGGACACTAGAGTGGTAAATGTGTGTTATACAAGGCAGAATTCCATTGAAATAGAGAAAGAAACACGTTCGGCAGCTTTGGAAATCCTTACACTTCACTGAAATGTAGTACTACACTCTATAACACAGTTGAGGGACAATGTTCCGGAGCTGCCTCAGTTCATAACAGTGTGTAGGAAGTTGTTTGATAAACTGGGCAAAGCTTATACTTGGATCAGAAGGCAGAATATAGGAAACTACATGAAAACTTGGATACTTCAGAGAAAATGACTGTAAAGAGATGAGAACTTGTTTAGAACAGCTCAAATTGATTCTCCAAGTCAGTTCTTAGTGTAGAAAAGGTATTTAAGATTCGGGAAATCCTTAATTCGAGTTAAGATCTGATGAAACAGTGTATGAATCCTATATTCTTTACTTAAAGGAGACTTGAGTGGTAAAAGTGTGTAATACAAGGCAGAATACCATTGAAATAGAGAAAGAAACACGATCAGCAGCTTTGGAAAGCCATACACTTCACTGAAATGTAGTACTACACTCTATAACACAGTTGAGGGACAATGTTCCGGAGCTGCCTCAGTTCATAACAGTGTGTAGGAAGTTGTTTGATAAACTGGGCAAAGCTTATACTTGGACCAGAAGGAGAATATAGGAAACTACATGAAAACATGGATAATTCAGAGAAAATGACTGTAAAGAGATTAGAACTTGTTTAGAGCAGCTCAAAGAGATTCTCCAAGTCAGTATTTAGTGTAGAAAATGTAGCTAAGATCCGGGAAATCCTTAATTCGAGTTAAGATCACATGAAACACTGTATGAATCCTATATTCTTTACTTAAAGGACACTAGAGTGGTAAATGTGTGTTATACAAGGCAGAATTCCATTGAAATAGAGAAAGAAACACGTTCGGCAGCTTTGGAAATCCTTACACTTCACTGAAATGTAGTACTACACTCTATAACACAGTTGAGGGACAATGTTCCCGAGCTGCCTCAGTTCATAACAGTGTGTAGGAAGTTGTTTGATAAACTGGGCAAAGCTTATACATGGACCAGAAGGCAGAATATAGGAAACTACATGAAAACATGGCAAATTCAGAGAAAATGACTGTAAAGAGATTACAACTTGTTTAGAACAGCTCAAAGAGATTCTCCAAGTCAGTTCTTCGTGTAGAAAAGGTAGCTAAGATCCGGAAAATCCTTAATTCGAGTTTAGATCACATGAAACATTGTATGAATCCTATATTCTTTACTTAAAGGAGACTAGAGTGGTAAATGTGTGTTATACAAGGCAGAATACCATTGAAATAGAGAAAGAAACACGTTCGGCAGCTTTGGAAATCCTTACACTTCACTGAAATGTAGTACTACACTCTATAACACAGTTGAGGGACAATGTTCCGGAGCTGCCTCAGTTCATAACAGTGTGTAGGAAGTTGTTTGATAAACTGGGCAAAGCTTATACTTGGACCAGAAGGAGAATATAGGAAACTACATGAAAACATGGATAATTCAGAGAAAATGACTGTAAAGAGATTAGAACTTGTTTAGAGCAGCTCAAAGAGATTCTCCAAGTCAGTACTTAGTGTAGAAAATGTAGCTAAGATCCGGGAAATCCTTAATTCGAGTTAAGATCACATGAAACACTGTATGAATCCTATATTCTTTACTTAAAGGACACTAGAGTGGTAAATGTGTGTTATACAAGGCAGAATTCCATTGGAATAGAGAAAGAAACACGTTCGGCAGCTTTGGAAATCCTTACACTTCACTGAAATGTAGTACTACACTCTATAACACAGTTGAGGGACAATGTTCCGGAGCTGCCTCAGTTCATAACAGTGTGTAGGAAGTTGTTTGATAAACTGGGCAAAGCTTATACTTGGATCAGAAGGCAGAATATAGGAAACTACATGAAAACTTGGATACTTCAGAGAAAATGACTGTAAAGAGATGAGAACTTGTTTAGAACAGCTCAAATTGATTCTCCAAGTCAGTTCTTAGTGTAGAAAAGGTATTTAAGATTCGGGAAATCCTTAATTCGAGTTATGATCTGATGAAACAGTGTATGAATCCTATATTCTTTACTTAAAGGAGACTTGAGTGGTAAAAGTGTGTAATACAAGGCAGAATACCATTGAAATAGAGAAAGAAACACGATCAGCAGCTTTTGAAAGCCATACACTTCACTGAAATGTAGTACTACACTCTATAACACAGTTGAGAGACAATGTTCCCGAGCATCCTCAGTTCATAACAGTGTGTAGGAAGTTGTTTGATAAAGTGGGTAAAGCTTATACTTGGACCAGAAGGCAGAATATAGGAAACTACATGAAAACATGGCAAATTCAGAGAAAATGACTGTAAAGAGATTACAACTTGTTTAGAACAGCTCAAAGAGATTCTCCAAGTCAGTTCTTCGTGTAGAAAAGGTAGCTAAGATCCGGAAAATCCTTAATTCGAGTTTAGATCACATGAAACATTGTATGAATCCTATATTCTTTACTTAAAGGAGACTAGAGTGGTAAATGTGTGTTATACAAGGCAGAATACCATTGAAATAGAGAAAGAAACACGTTCGGCAGCTTTGGAAATCCTTACACTTCACTGAAATGTAGTACTACACTCTATAACACAGTTGAGGGACAATCTTCCGGAGCTCCCTCAGTTCATAACAGTGTGTAGGAAGTTGTTTGATAAACTGGGCAAAGCTTATACTTGGACCAGAAGGAGAATATAGGAAACTACATGAAAACATGGATAATTCAGAGAAAATGACTGTAAAGAGATTAGAACTTGTTTAGAGCAGCTCAAAGAGTTTCTCCAAGTCAGTACTTAGTGTAGAAAATGTAGCTAAGATCCGGGAAATCCTTAATTCGAGTTAAGATCACATGAAAGACTGTATGAATCCTATATTCTTAACTTAAAGGACACTAGAGTGGTAAATGTGTGTTATACAAGGCAGAATTCCATTGAAATAGAGAAAGAAACACGTTCGGAAGCTTTGGAAATCCTTACACTTAACTGAAATGTAGTACTACACTCTATAACACAGTTGAGGGACAATGTTCCTGAGCTGCCTCAGTTCATAACAGTGTGTAGGAAGTTGTTTGATAAACTGGGCAAAGCTTATACATGGACCAGAAGGCAGAATATAGGAAACTACATGAAAACATGGATAATTCATAGAAAATGACTGTAAAGAGATGAGAACTTGTTTAGAGCAGCTCAAAGAGATTCTACAAGTCAGTTCTTAGTGTAGAAAAGGTAGCTAAGATCTGGGAAATCCTTCATCCGAGTTAAGATCACATGAAACACTGTATGAATCCTATATTCTTTACTTAAAGGAGACTAGAGTGGTAAATGTGTGTTATACAAGGCAGAATACCATTGAAATAGAGCAAGAAACACGTTCGGCAGCTTTGGAAATCCTTACACTTCACTGAAATGTAGTACTACACTCTATAACACAGTTGAGGGACAATGTTCCCGAGCTGCCTCAGTTCATAACAGTGTGTAGGAAGTTGTTTGATAAACTGGGCAAAGCTTATACTTGGATCAGAAGGCAGAATATAGGAAACTACATGAAAACTTGGATACTTCAGAGAAAATGACTCTAAAGAGATGAGAACTTGTTTAGAACAGCTCAAAGAGATTCTCCAAGTCAGTTCTTAGTGTAGAAAAGGTATCTAAGATTCGGAAAATCCTTAATTCGAGTTAAGATCACAGGAAACACTGTATGAATCCTATATTCTTTACTTAAAGGAGACTAGAGTGGTAAATGTGTGTTATACAAGGCAGAATACCATTGAAATAGAGAAAGAAACACGTTCGGCAGCTTTGGAAATCCTTACACTTCACTGAAATGTAGTACTACACTCTATAACACAGTTGAGGGACAATGTTCCGGAGCTGCCTCAGTTCATAACAGTGTGTAGGAAGTTGTTTGATAAACTGGGCAAAGCTTATACTTGGACCAGAAGGAGAATATAGGAAACTACATGAAAACATGGATAATTCAGAGAAAATGACTGTAAAGAGATTAGAACTTGTTTAGAGCAGCTCAAAGAGATTCTCCAAGTCAGTACTTATTGTAGAAAATGTAGCTAAGATCCGGGAAATCCTTAATTCGAGTTAAGATCACATGAAACACTGTATGAATCCTATATTCTTTACTTAAAGGACACTAGAGTGGTAAATGTGTGTTATACAAGGCAGAATTCCATTGAAATAGAGAAAGAAACACGTTCGGCAGCTTTGGAAATCCTTACACTTAACTGAAATGTAGTACTACACTCTATAACACAGTTGAGGGACAATGTTCCCGAGCTGCCTCAGTTCATAACAGTGTGTAGGAAGTTGTTTGTTAAACTGGGCAAAGCTTATACATGGACCAGAAGGCAGAATATAGGAAACTACATGAAAACATGGATAATTCATAGAAAATGACTGTAAAGAGATGAGAACTTGTTTAGAGCAGCTCAAAGAGATTCTACAAGTCAGTTCTTAGTGTAGAAAAGGTAGCTAAGATCTGAGAAATCCTTCATCCGAGTTAAGATCACATGAAACACTGTATGAATCCTATATTCTTTACTCAAAGGAGACTAGAGTGGTAAATGTGTGTTATACAAGGCAGAATACCATTGAAATAGAGCAAGAAACACGTTCGGCAGCTTTGGAAATCCTTACACTTCACTGAAATGTAGTACTACACTCTATAACACAGTTGAGGGACAATGTTCCCGAGCTGCCTCAGTTCATAACAGTGTGTAGGAAGTTGTTTGATAAACTGGGCAAAGCTTATACTTGGATCAGAAGGCAGAATATAGGAAACTACATGAAAACTTGGATACTTCAGAGAAAATGACTCTAAAGAGATGAGAACTTGTTTAGAACAGCTCAAAGAGATTCTCCAAGTCAGTTCTTAGTGTAGAAAAGGTATCTAAGATTCGGAAAATCCTTAATTCGAGTTAAGATCACAGGAAACACTGTATGAATCCTATATTCTTTACTTAAAGGAGACTAGAGTGGTAAATGTGTTTTATACAAGGCAGAATTCCATTTAAATAGAGAAAGAAACACGTTCGGTAGCTTTGGAAAGCCTTATACTTAACTGAAATGTAGTACTACACTCTATAACACAGTTGAGAGACAATGTTCCCGAGCTGCCTCAGTTCATAACAGTTTGTAGGAAGTTGTTTGATAAAGTGGGCAAAGCTTATACTTGGACCAGAAGGCAGAATATTGGAAACTACATGAAAATTTGGATAATTCAGAGAAAATGACTTTAAACAGATGAGAACTTGTTTAGAACAGCTCCAAGAGATTCTCCAAGTCAGTTCTTAGTGTAGAAAAGGTAGCTAAGATCCGGGAAATCCTTAATTCGAGTTCAGATCACATAAAACAGTGTATGAATCCTATATTCTTTACTTAAAGTAGACTTGAGTGGTAAAAGTGTGTTATACAAGGCAGAATACCATTGAAATAGAAAAAGAAAAACGATCGGCAGCTTTGGAAAGCCATACACTTCACTGAAATGTAGTACTACACTCTATAACACAGTTGAGAGACAATGTTCCCGAGCTTCCTCAGTTCATAACAGTGTGTAGGAAGTTGTTTGATAAAGTGGGCAAAGCTTATACTTGGACCAGAAGGAGAATATAGGAAACTACATGAAAACATGGATAATTCAGAGAAAATGACTGTAAACAGATGAGAACTTGTTTAGAACAGCTCAAAGAGATTCTCCAAGTCAGTTCTTAGTGTAGAAAAGGTAGCTAAGATCCGGGAAATCCTTAATTCGAGTTAAGATCACATGAAACAGTGTTTGAATCCTATATTCTTTACTTAAAGGAGACTAGAGTGCTAAATGTGTGTTATACAGGCAGAATACCATTGAAATAGAGAAAGAAACACGTTTGGCAGCTTTGGAAAGCCTTACACTTCACTGAAATGTAGTACTACACTCTATAACACAGTTGAGAGACAATGTTCCCGAGCTGCCACAGTTCATAACAGTGTGTAGGAACTTGTTTGATAAAGTGGGCAAAGCTTATACTTGGACCACAGGGCAGAATATAGGAAACTACATGAAAACATGGATAATTCAGAGAAAATGACTGTAAACAGATGAGAACTTGTTTAGAACAGCTCAAAGAGATTCTTGAAGTCAGTTCTTAGTTTAGAAAAGGTAGCTAAGATCCGGGAAATCCTTAATTCGAGTAAAGATCACATGAAACACTGTATGAATCCTATATTCTTTACTTAAAGGAGACTAGAATGGTAAATGTGTGTTATACAAGGCAGAATACCATTGAAATAGAGAAAGAAACACGTTCGGCAGCTTTGGAAATCCTTACACTTCACTGAAATGTAGTACTACACTCTATAACACAGTTGAGGGACAATGTTCCCGAGCTGCCTCAGTTCATTACAGTGTGTAGGAAGTTGTTTGATAAACTGGGCAAAGCTTATACTTGGATCAGAAGGCAGAATATAGGAAACTACAATAAAACTTGGATACTTCAGAGAAAATGACTGTAAAGAGATGAGAACTTGTTTAGAACAGCTCAAAGAGATTCTCCAAGTCAGTTCTTAGTGTAGAAAAGGTATCTAAGATTCGGGAAATCCTTAATTCGAGTTAAGATCACATGAAACAGTGTATGAATTCTATATTCTTTACTTAAAGGAGACTAGAGTGGTAAATGTGTGTTATACAAGGCAGAATACCAATGAAGTAGAGAAAGAAACACCTTCGGCAGCTTTGGAAAGCCTTACACTTCACTGAAATGTAGTACTACACTCTATAACACAGTTTAGAGACAATGTTCCCGAGCTGCCTCAGTTCATAACAGTGTGTAGGAAGTTGTTTGATAAAGTGGGAAAACTTATACTTGGACCAGAAGGCAGAATATTGGAAACTACATGAAAATTTGGATAATTCAGAGAAAATGACTTTAAACAGATGAGAACTTGTTTAGAAGAGCTCCAAGAGATTCTCCAAGTCAGTTCTTAGTGTAGAAAAGGTAGCTAAGATCCGGGAAATCCTTAATTTGAGTTCAGATCACATAAAACAGTGTATGAATCCTATATTCTTTACTTAAAGGAGACTTGAGTGGTAAAAGTGTGTTATACAAGGCAGAATACCATTGAAATAGAGAAAGAAACACGATCAGCAGCTTTGGAAAGCCATACACTTCACTGAAATGTAGTACTACACTCTATAACACAGTTGAGAGACAATGTTCCCGAGCTTCCTCAGTTCATAACAGTGTGTAGGAAGTTGTTTGATAAAGTGGGCAAAGCTTATACTTGGACCAGAAGGAGAATATAGGAAACTACATGAAAACATGGATAATTCAGAGAAAATGACTGTAAACAGATGAGAACTTGTTTAGAACAGCTCAAAGAGATTCTCCAAGTCAGTTCTTAGTGTAGAAAAGGTAGCTAAGATCCGGGAAATCCTTAATTCGAGTTAAGATCACATGAAACAGTGTTTGAATCCTATATTCTTTACTTAAAGGAGACTAGAGTGCTAAATGTGTGTTATACAAGGCAGAATACCATTGAAATAGAGAAAGAAACACGTTTGGCAGCTTTGGAAAGCCTTACACTTCACTGAAATGTAGTACTACACTCTATAACACAGTTGAGGGACAATGTTCCGGAGCTGCCTCAGTTCATAACAGTGTGTAGGAAGTTGTTTGATAAACTGGGCAAAGCTTATACTTGGATCAGAAGGCAGAATATAGGAAACTACATGAAAACTTGGATACTTCAGAGAAAATGACTGTAAAGAGATGAGAACTTGTTTAGAACAGCTCAAAGAGATTCTCCAAGTCAGTTCTTCGTGTAGAAAAGGTATTTAAGATTCGGGAAATCCTTAATTCGAGTTAAGATCTGATGAAACAGTGTATGAATCCTATATTCTTTACTTAAAGGAGACTTGAGTGGTAAAAGTGTGTAATACAAGGCAGAATACCATTGAAATAGAGAAAGAAACACGATCAGCAGCTTTGGAAAGCCATACACTTCACTGAAATGTAGTACTACACTCTATAACACAGTTGAGAGACAATGTTCCCGAGCTTGCTCAGTTCATAACAGTGTGTAGGAAGTTGTTTGATAAAGTGGGTAAAGCTTATACTTGGACCAGAAGGCAGAATATAGGAAACTACATGAAAACATGGCAAATTCAGAGAAAATGACTGTAAAGAGATTACAACTTGTTTAGAACAGCTCAAAGAGATTCTCCAAGTCAGTTCTTCGTGTAGAAAAGGTAGCTAAGATCCGGAAAATCCTTAATTCGAGTTTAGATCACATGAAACATTGTATGAATCCTATATTCTTTACTTAAAGGAGACTAGAGTGGTAAATGTGTGTTATACAAGGCAGAATACCATTGAAATAGAGAAAGAAACACGTTCGGCAGCTTTGGAAATCCTTACACTTCACTGAAATGTAGTACTACACTCTATAACACAGTTGAGGGACAATGTTCCGGAGCTGCCTCAGTTCATAACAGTGTGTAGGAAGTTGTTTGATAAACTGGGCAAAGCTTATACATGGACCAGAAGGCAGAATATAGGAAACTACATGAAAACATGGATAATTCATAGAAAATGACTGTAAAGAGATGAGAACTTGTTTAGAGCAGCTCAAAGAGATTCTACAAGTCAGTTCTTAGTGTAGAAAAGGTAGCTAAGATCTGGGAAATCCTTCATCCGAGTTAAGATCACATGAAACACTGTATGAATCCTATATTCTTTACTTAAAGGAGACTAGAGTGGTAAATGTGTGTTATACAAGGCAGAATACCATTGAAATAGAGCAAGAAACACGTTCGGCAGCTTTGGAAATCCTTACACTTCACTGAAATGTAGTACTACACTCTATAACACAGTTGAGGGACAATGTTCCCGAGCTGCCTCAGTTCATAACAGTGTGTAGGAAGTTGGTTGATAAACTGGGCAAAGCTTATACTTGGATCAGAAGGCAGAATATAGGAAACTACATGAAAACTTGGATACTTCAGAGAAAATGACTCTAAAGAGATGAGAACTTGTTTAGAACAGCTCAAAGAGATTCTCCAAGTCAGTTCTTAGTGTAGAAAAGGTATCTAAGATTCGGAAAATCCTTAATTCGAGTTAAGATCACAGGAAACACTGTATGAATCCTATATTCTTTACTTAAAGGAGACTAGAGTGGTAAATGTGTGTTATACAAGGCAGAATACCATTGAAATAGAGAAAGAAACACGTTCGGCAGCTTTGGAAATCCTTACACTTCACTGAAATGTAGTACTACACTCTATAACACAGTTGAGGGACAATGTTCCGGAGCTGCCTCAGTTCATAACAGTGTGTAGGAAGTTGTTTGATAAACTGGGCAAAGCTTATACTTGGACCAGAAGGAGAATATAGGAAACTACATGAAAACATGGATAATTCAGAGAAAATGACTGTAAAGAGATTAGAACTTGTTTAGAGCAGCTCAAAGAGATTCTCCAAGTCAGTACTTATTGTAGAAAATGTAGCTAAGATCCGGGAAATCCTTAATTCGAGTTAAGATCACATGAAACACTGTATGAATCCTATATTCTTTACTTAAAGGACACTAGAGTGGTAAATGTGTGTTATACAAGGCAGAATTCCATTGAAATAGAGAAAGAAACACATTCGGCAGCTTTGGAAATCCTTACACTTAACTGAAATGTAGTACTACACTCTATAACACAGTTGAGGGACAATGTTCCCGAGCTGCCTCAGTTCATAACAGTGTGTAGGAAGTTGTTTGATAAACTGGGCAAAGCTTATACATGGACCAGAAGGCAGAATATAGGAAACTACATGAAAACATGGATAATTCATAGAAAATGACTGTAAAGAGATGAGAACTTGTTTAGAGCAGCTCAAAGAGATTCTACAAGTCAGTTCTAAGTGTAGAAAAGGTAGCTAAGATCTGAGAAATCCTTCATCCGAGTTAAGATCACATGAAACACTGTATGAATCCTATATTCTTTACTCAAAGGAGACTAGAGTGGTAAATGTGTGTTATACAAGGCAGAATACCATTGAAATAGAGCAAGAAACACGTTCGGCAGCTTTGGAAATCCTTACACTTCACTGAAATGTAGTACTACACTCTATAACACAGTTGAGGGACAATGTTCCCGAGCTGCCTCAGTTCATAACAGTGTGTAGGAAGTTGTTTGATAAACTGGGCAAAGCTTATACTTGGATCAGAAGGCAGAATATAGGAAACTACATGAAAACTTGGATACTTCAGAGAAAATGACTCTAAAGAGATGAGAACTTGTTTAGAACAGCTCAAAGAGATTCTCCAAGTCAGTTCTTAGTGTAGAAAAGGTATCTAAGATTCGGAAAATCCTTAATTCGAGTTAAGATCACAGGAAACACTGTATGAATCCTATATTCTTTACTTAAAGGAGACTAGAGTGGTAAATGTGTGTTATACAAGGCAGAATTCCATTTAAATAGAGAAAGAAACACGTTCGGTAGCTTTGGAAAGCCTTATACTTAACTGAAATGTAGTACTACACTCTATAACACAGTTGAGAGACAATGTTCCCGAGCTGCCTCAGTTCATAACAGTTTGTAGGAAGTTGTTTGATAAAGTGGGCAAAGCTTATACTTGGACCAGAAGGCAGAATATTGGAAACTACATGAAAATTTGGATAATTCAGAGAAAATGACTTTAAACAGATGAGAACTTGTTTAGAACAGCTCCAAGAGATTCTCCAAGTCAGTTCTTAGTGTAGAAAAGGTAGCTAAGATCCGGGAAATCCTTAATTCGAGTTCAGATCACATAAAACAGTGTATGAATCCTATATTCTTTACTTAAAGTAGACTTGAGTGGTAAAAGTGTGTTATACAAGGCAGAATACCATTGAAATAGAAAAAGAAAAACGATCGGCAGCTTTGGAAAGCCATACACTTCACTGAAATGTAGTACTACACTCTATAACACAGTTGAGAGACAATGTTCCCGAGCTTCCTCAGTTCATAACAGTGTGTAGGAAGTTGTTTGATAAAGTGGGCAAAGCTTATACTTGGACCAGAAGGAGAATATAGGAAACTACATGAAAACATGGATAATTCAGAGAAAATGACTGTAAACAGATGAGAACTTGTTTAGAACAGCTCAAAGAGATTCTCCAAGTCAGTTCTTAGTGTAGAAAAGGTAGCTAAGATCCGGGAAATCCTTAATTCGAGTTAAGATCACATGAAACACTGTTTGAATCCTATATTCTTTACTTAAAGGAGACTAGAGTGCTAAATGTGTGTTATACAAGGCAGAATACCATTGAAATAGAGAAAGAAACACGTTTGGCAGCTTTGGAAAGCCTTACACTTCACTGAAATGTAGTACTACACTCTATAACACAGTTGAGAGACAATGTTCCCGAGCTGCCACAGTTCATAACAGTGTGTAGGAACTTGTTTGATAAAGTGGGCAAAGCTTATACTTGGACCACAGGGCAGAATATAGGAAACTACATGAAAACATGGATAATTCAGAGAAAATGACTGTAAACAGATGAGAACTTGTTTAGAACAGCTCAAAGAGATTCTTGAAGTCAGTTCTTAGTGTAGAAAAGGTAGCTAAGATCCGGGAAATCCTTAATTCGAGTAAAGATCACATGAAACACTGTATGAATCCTATATTCTTTACTTAAAGGAGACTAGAATGGTAAATGTGTGTTATACAAGGCAGAATACCATTGAAATAGAGAAAGAAACACGTTCGGCAGCTTTGGAAATCCTTACACTTCACTGAAATGTAGTACTACACTCTATAACACAGTTGAGGGACAATGTTCCCGAGCTGCCTCAGTTCATTACAGTGTGTAGGAAGTTGTTTGATAAACTGGGCAAAGCTTATACTTGGATCAGAAGGCAGAATATAGGAAACTACAATAAAACTTGGATACTTCAGAGAAAATGACTGTAAAGAGATGAGAACTTGTTTAGAACAGCTCAAAGAGATTCTCCAAGTCAGTTCTTAGTGTAGAAAAGGTATCTAAGATTCGGGAAATCCTTAATTCGAGTTAAGATCACATGAAACAGTGTATGAATCCTATATTCTTTACTTAAAGGAGACTAGAGTGGTAAATGTGTGTTATACAAGGCAGAATACCAATGAAGTAGAGAAAGAAACACCTTCGGCAGCTTTGGAAAGCCTTACACTTCACTGAAATGTAGTACTACACTCTATAACACAGTTTAGAGACAATGTTCCCGAGCTGCCTCAGTTCATAACAGTGTGTAGGAAGTTGTTTGATAAAGTGGGAAAACTTATACTTGGACCAGAAGGCAGAATATTGGAAACTACATGAAAATTTGGATAATTCAGAGAAAATGACTTTAAACAGATGAGAACTTGTTTAGAAGAGCTCCAAGAGATTCTCCAAGTCAGTTCTTAGTGTAGAAAAGGTAGCTAAGATCCGGGAAATCCTTAATTTGAGTTCAGATCACATAAAACAGTGTATGAATCCTATATTCTTTACTTAAAGGAGACTTGAGTGGTAAAAGTGTGTTATACAAGGCAGAATACCATTGAAATAGAGAAAGAAACACGATCGGCAGCTTTGGAAAGCCATACACTTCACTGAAATGTAGTACTACACTCTATAACACAGTTGAGAGACAATGTTCCCGAGCTTCCTCAGTTCATAACAGTGTGTAGGAAGTTGTTTGATAAAGTGGGCAAAGCTTATACTTGGACCAGAAGGAGAATATAGGAAACTACATGAAAACATGGATAATTCAGAGAAAATGACTGTAAACAGATGAGAACTTGTTTAGAACAGCTCAAAGAGATTCTCCAAGTCAGTTCTTAGTGTAGAAAAGGTAGCTAAGATCCGGGAAATCCTTAATTCGAGTTAAGATCACATGAAACAGTGTTTGAATCCTATATTCTTTACTTAAAGGAGACTAGAGTGCTAAATGTGTGTTATACAAGGCAGAATACCATTGAAATAGAGAAAGAAACACGTTTGGCAGCTTTGGAAAGCCTTACACTTCACTGAAATGTAGTACTACACTCTATAACACAGTTGAGGGACAATGTTCCCGAGCTGCCTCAGTTCATAACAGTGTGTAGGAAGTTGTTTGATAAACTGGGCAAAGCTTATACTTGGATCAGAAGGCAGAATATAGGAAACTACATGAAAACTTGGATACTTCAGAGAAAATGACTGTAAAGAGATGAGAACTTGTTTAGAACAGCTCAAAGAGATTCTCCAAGTCAGTTCTTCGTGTAGAAAAGGTATTTAAGATTCGGGAAATCCTTAATTCGAGTTAAGATCTGATGAAACAGTGTATGAATCCTATATTCTTTACTTAAAGGAGACTTGAGTGGTAAAAGTGTGTAATACAAGGCAGAATACCATTGAAATAGAGAAAGAAACACGATCAGCAGCTTTGGAAAGCCATACACTTCACTGAAATGTAGTACTACACTCTATAACACAGTTGAGAGACAATGTTCCCGAGCTTGCTCAGTTCATAACAGTGTGTAGGAAGTTGTTTGATAAAGTGGGTAAAGCTTATACTTGGACCAGAAGGCAGAATATAGGAAACTACATGAAAACATGGCAAATTCAGAGAAAATGACTGTAAAGAGATTACAACTTGTTTAGAACAGCTCAAAGAGATTCTCCAAGTCAGTTCTTCGTGTAGAAAAGGTAGCTAAGATCCGGAAAATCCTTAATTCGAGTTTAGATCACATGAAACATTGTATGAATCCTATATTCTTTACTTAAAGGAGACTAGAGTGGTAAATGTGTGTTATACAAGGCAGAATACCATTGAAATAGAGAAAGAAACACGTTCGGCAGCTTTGGAAATCCTTACACTTCACTGAAATGTAGTACTACACTCTATAACACAGTTGAGGGACAATGTTCCGGAGCTGCCTCAGTTCATAACAGTGTGTAGGAAGTTGTTTGATAAACTGGGCAAAGCTTATACTTGGACCAGAAGGAGAATATAGGAAACTACATGAAAACATGGATAATTCAGAGAAAATGACTGTAAAGAGATTAGAACTTGTTTAGAGCAGCTCAAAGAGATTCTCCAAGTCAGTACTTAGTGTAGAAAATGTAGCTAAGATCCGGGAAATCCTTAATTCGAGTTAAGATCACATGAAACACTGTATGAATCCTATATTCTTTACTTAAAGGACACTAGAGTGGTAAATGTGTGTTATACAAGGCAGAATTCCATTGAAATAGAGAAAGAAACACGTTCGGCAGCTTTGGAAATCCTTACACTTAACTGAAATGTAGTACTACACTCTATAACACAGTTGAGGGACAATGTTCCCGAGCTGCCTCAGTTCATAACAGTGTGTAGGAAGTTGTTTGATAAACTGGGCAAAGCTTATACATGGACCAGAAGGCAGAATATAGGAAACTACATGAAAACATGGATAATTCATAGAAAATGACTGTAAAGAGATGAGAACTTGTTTAGAGCAGCTCAAAGAGATTCTACAAGTCAGTTCTTAGAGTAGAAAAGGTAGCTAAGATCTGAGAAATCCTTCATCCGAGTTAAGATCACATGAAACACTGTATGAATCCAATATTCTTTACTCAAAGGAGACTAGAGTGGTAAATGTGTGTTATACAAGGCAGAATACCATTGAAATAGAGCAAGAAACACGTTCGGCAGCTATGGAAATCCTTACACTTCACTGAAATGTAGTACTACACTCTATAACACAGTTGAGGGACAATGTTCCCGAGCTGCCTCAGTTCATAACAGTGTGTAGGAAGTTGTTTGATAAACTGGGCAAAGCTTATACTTGGATCAGAAGGCAGAATATAGGAAACTACATGAAAACTTGGATACTTCAGAGAAAATGACTCTAAAGAGATGAGAACTTGTTTAGAACAGCTCAAAGAGATTCTCCAAGTCAGTTCTTAGTGTAGAAAAGGTATCTAAGATTCGGAAAATCCTTAATTCGAGTTAAGATCACAGGAAACACTGTATGAATCCTATATTCTTTACTTAAAGGAGACTAGAGTGGTAAATGTGTGTTATACAAGGCAGAATTCCATTTAAATAGAGAAAGAAACACGTTCGGTAGCTTTGGAAAGCCTTATACTTAACTGAAATGTAGTACTACACTCTATAACACAGTTGAGAGACAATGTTCCCGAGCTGCCTCAGTTCATAACAGTTTGTAGGAAGTTGTTTGATAAAGTGGGCAAAGCTTATACTTGGACCAGAAGGCAGAATATTGGAAACTACATGAAAATTTGGATAATTCAGAGAAAATGACTTTAAACAGATGAGAACTTGTTTAGAACAGCTCCAAGAGATTCTCCAAGTGAGTTCTTAGTGTAGAAAAGGTAGCTAAGATCCGGGAAATCCTTAATTCGAGTTCAGATCACATAAAACAGTGTATGAATCCTATACTCTTTACTTAAAGTAGACTTGAGTGGTAAAAGTGTGTTATACAAGGCAGAATACCATTGAAATAGAAAAAGAAAAACGATCGGCAGCTTTGGAAAGCCATACACTTCACTTAAATGTAGTACTACACTCTATAACACAGTTGAGAGACAATGTTCCCGAGCTTCCTCAGTTCATAACAGTGTGTAGGAAGTTGTTTGATAAAGTGGGCAAAGCTTATACTTGGACCAGAAGGAGAATATAGGAAACTACATGAAAACATGGATAATTCAGAGAAAATGACTGTAAACAGATGAGAACTTGTTTAGAACAGCTCAAAGAGATTCTCCAAGTCAGTTCTTAGTGTAGAAAAGGTAGCTAAGATCCGGGAAATCCTTAATTCGAGTTAAGATCACATGAAACAGTGTTTGAATCCTATATTCTTTACTTAAAGGAGACTAGAGTGCTAAATGTGTGTTATACAGGCAGAATACCATTGAAATAGAGAAAGAAACACGTTTGGCAGCTTTGGAAAGCCTTACACTTCACTGAAATGTAGTACTACACTCTATAACACAGTTGAGAGACAATGTTCCCGAGCTGCCACAGTTCATAACAGTGTGTAGGAACTTGTTTGATAAAGTGGGCAAAGCTTATACTTGGACCACAGGGCAGAATATAGGAAACTACATGAAAACATGGATAATTCAGAGGAAATGACTGTAAACAGATGAGAACTTGTTTAGAACAGCTCAAAGAGATTCTCCAAGTCAGTTCTTAGTGTAGAAAAGGTATCTAAGATTCGGGAAATCCTTAATTCGAGTTAAGATCACATGAAACAGTGTATGAATCCTATATTCTTTACTTAAAGGAGACTAGAGTGGTAAATGTGTGTTATACAAGGCAGAATACCAATGAAGTAGAGAAAGAAACACCTTCGGCAGCTTTGGAAAGCCTTACACTTCACTGAAATGTAGTACTACACTCTATAACACAGTTTAGAGACAATGTTCCCGAGCTGCCTCAGTTCATAACAGTGTGTAGGAAGTTGTTTGATAAAGTGGGAATACTTATACTTGGACCAGAAGGCAGAATATTGGAAACTACATGAAAATTTGGATAATTCAGAGAAAATGACTTTAAACAGATGAGAACTTGTTTAGAAGAGCTCCAAGAGATTCTCCAAGTCAGTTCTTAGTGTAGAAAAGGTAGCTAAGATCCGGGAAATCCTTAATTTGAGTTCAGATCACATAAAACAGTGTATGAATCCTATATTCTTTACTTAAAGGAGACTTGAGTGGTAAAAGTGTGTTATACAAGGCAGAATACCATTGAAATAGAGAAAGAAACACGATCGGCAGCTTTGGAAAGCCATACACTTCACTGAAACGTAGTACTACACTCTATAACACAGTTGAGAGACAATGTTCCCGAGCTTCCTCAGTTCATAACAGTGTGTAGGAAGTTGTTTGATAAAGTGGGCAAAGCTTATACTTGGACCAGAAGGAGAATATAGGAAACTACATGAAAACATGGATAATTCAGAGAAAATGACTGTAAACAGATGAGAACTTGTTTAGAACAGCTCAAAGAGATTCTCCAAGTCAGTTCTTAGTGTAGAAAAGGTAGCTAAGATCCGGGAAATCCTTAATTCGAGTTAAGATCACATGAAACAGTGTTTGAATCATATATTCTTTACTTAAAGGAGACTAGAGTGCTAAATGTGTGTTATACAAGGCAGAATACCATTGAAATAGAGAAAGAAACACGTTTGGCAGCTTTGGAAAGCCTTACACTTCACTGAAATGTAGTACTACACTCTATAACACAGTTGAGGGACAATGTTCCGGAGCTGCCTCAGTTCATAACAGTGTGTAGGAAGTTGTTTGATAAACTGGGCAAAGCTTATACTTGGATCAGAAGGCAGAATATAGGAAACTACATGAAAACTTGGATACTTCAGAGAAAATGACTGTAAAGAGATGAGAACTTGTTTAGAACAGCTCAAAGAGATTCTCCAAGTCAGTTCTTCGTGTAGAAAAGGTATTTAAGATTCGGGAAATCCTTAATTCGAGTTAAGATCTGATGAAACAGTGTATGAATCCTATATTCTTTACTTAAAGGAGACTTGAGTGGTAAAAGTGTGTAATACAAGGCAGAATACCATTGAAATAGAGAAAGAAACACGATCAGCAGCTTTGGAAAGCCATACACTTCACTGAAATGTAGTACTACACTCTATAACACAGTTGAGAGACAATGTTCCCGAGCTTGCTCAGTTCATAACAGTGTGTAGGAAGTTGTTTGATAAAGTGGGTAAAGCTTATACTTGGACCAGAAGGCAGAATATAGGAAACTACATGAAAACATGGCAAATTCAGAGAAAATGACTGTAAAGAGATTACAACTTGTTTAGAACAGCTCAAAGAGATTCTCCAAGTCAGTTCTTCGTGTAGAAAAGGTAGCTAAGATCCGGAAAATCCTTAATTCGAGTTTAGATCACATGAAACATTGTATGAATCCTATATTCTTTACTTAAAGGAGACTAGAGTGGTAAATGTGTGTTATACAAGGCAGAATACCATTGAAATAGAGAAAGAAACACGTTCGGCAGCTTTGGAAATCCTTACACTTCACTGAAATGTAGTACTACACTCTATAACACAGTTGAGGGACAATGTTCCGGAGCTGCCTCAGTTCATTACAGTGTGTAGGAAGTTGTTTGATAAACTGGGCAAAGCTTATACTTGGACCAGAAGGAGAATATAGGAAACTACATGAAAACATGGATAATTCAGAGAAAATGACTGTAAAGAGATTAGAACTTGTTTAGAGCAGCTCAAAGAGATTCTCCAAGTCAGTACTTAGTGTAGAAAATGTAGCTAAGATCCGGGAAATCCTTAATTCGAGTTAAGATCACATGAAACACTGTATGAATCCTATATTCTTTACTTAAAGGAGACTAGAGTGGTAAATGTGTGTTATACAAGGCAGAAAACCATTGAAATAGAGCAAGAAACACGTTCGGCAGCTTTGGAAATCCTTACACTTCACTGAAATGTAGTACTACACTCTATAACACAGTTGAGGGACAATGTTCCTGAGCTGCCTCAGTTCATAACAGTGTGTAGGAAGTTGTTTGATAAACTGGGCAAAGCTTATACTTGGATCAGAAGGCAGAATATAGGAAACTACATGAAAACTTGGATACTTCAGATAAAATGACTCTAAAGAGATGAGAACTTGTTTAGAACAGCTCAAAGAGATTCTCCAAGTCAGTTCTTAGTGTAGAAAAGGTATCTAAGATTCGGAAAATCCTTAATTCGAGTTAAGATCACAGGAAACACTGTATGAATCCTATATTCTTTACTTAAAGGAGACTAGAGTGGTAAATGTGTGTTATACAAGGCAGAATTCCATTTAAATAGAGAAAGAAACACGTTCGGTAGCTTTGGAAAGCCTTATACTTAACTGAAATGTAGTACTACACTCTATAACACAGTTGAGAGACAATGTTCCCGAGCTGCCTCAGTTCATAACAGTTTGTAGGAAGTTGTTTGATAAAGTGGGCAAAGCTTATACTTGGACCAGAAGGCAGAATATTGGAAACTACATGAAAATTTGGATAATTCAGAGAAAATGACTTTAAACAGATGAGAACTTGTTTAGAACAGCTCCAAGAGATTCTCCAAGTCAGTTCTTAGTGTAGAAACGGTAGCTAAGATCCGGGAAATCCTTAATTCGAGTTCAGATCACATAAAACAGTGTATGAATCCTATATTCTTTACTTAAAGTAGACTTGAGTTGTAAAAGTGTGTTATACAAGACAGAATACCATTGAAATAGAGAAAGAAAAACGATCGGCAGCTTTGGAAAGCCATACACTTCACTGAAATGTAGTACTACACTCTATAACACAGTTGAGAGACAATGTTCCCGAGCTTCCTCAGTTCATAACAGTGTGTAGGAAGTTGTTTGATAAAGTGGGCAAAGCTTATACTTGGACCAGAAGGAGAATATAGGAAACTACATGAAAACATGGATAATTCAGAGAAAATGACTGTAAACAGATGAGAACTTGTTTAGAACAGCTCAAAGATATTCTCCAAGTCAGTTCTTAGTGTAGAAAAGGTAGCTAAGATCCGGGAAATCCTTAATTCGAGTTAAGATCACATGAAACAGTGTTTGAATCCTATATTCTTTACTTAAAGGAGACTAGAGTGCTAAATGTGTGTTATACAAGGCAGAATACCATTGAAATAGAGAAAGAAACACGTTTGGCAGCTTTGGAAAGCCTTACACTTCACTGAAATGTAGTACTACACTCTATAACACAGTTGAGAGACAATGTTCCCGAGCTGCCACAGTTCATAACAGTGTGTAGGAACTTGTTTGATAAAGTGGGCAAAGCTTATACTTGGACCACAGGGCAGAATATAGGAAACTACATGAAAACATGGATAATTCAGAGAAAATGACTGTAAACAGATGAGAACTTGTTTAGAACAGCTCAAAGAGATTCTTGAAGTCAGTTCTTAGTGTAGAAAAGGTAGCTAAGATCCGGGAAATCCTTAATTCGAGTAAAGATCACATGAAACACTGTATGAATCCTATATTCTTTACTTAAAGGAGACTAGAATGGTAAATGTGTGTTATACAAGGCAGAATACCATTGAAATAGAGAAAGAAACACGTTCGGCAGCTTTGGAAATCCTTACACTTCACTGAAATGTAGTACTACACTCTATAACACAGTTGAGGGACAATGTTCCCGAGCTGCCTCAGTTCATTACAGTGTGTAGGAAGTTGTTTGATAAAGTGGGCAAAGCTTATACTTGGACCAGAAGGAGAATATAGGAAACTACATGAAAACATGGATAATTCAGAGAAAATGACTGTAAACAGATGAGAACTTGTTTAGAACAGCTCAAAGAGATTCTCCAAGTCAGTTCTTAGTGTAGAAAAGGTAGCTAAGATCCGGGAAATCCTTAATTCGAGTTAAGATCACATGAAACAGTGTTTGAATCCTATATTCTTTACTTAAAGGAGACTAGAGTGCTAAATGTGTGTTATACAAGGCAGAATACCATTGAAATAGAGAAAGAAACACGTTTGGCAGCTTTGGAAAGCCTTACACTTCACTGAAATGTAGTACTACACTCTATAACACAGTTGAGGGACAATGTTCCGGAGCTGCCTCAGTTCATAACAGTGTGTAGGAAGTTTTTTGATAAACTGGGCAAAGCTTATACTTGGATCAGAAGGCAGAATATAGGAAACTACATGAAAACTTGGATACTTCAGAGAAAATGACTGTAAAGAGATGAGAACTTGTTTAGAACAGCTCAAAGAGATTCTCCAAGTCAGTTCTTAGTGTAGAAAAGGTATTTAAGATTCGGGAAATCCTTAATTCGAGTTAAGATCTGATGAAACAGTGTATGAATCCTATATTCTTTACTTAAAGGAGACTTGAGTGGTAAAAGTGTGTAATACAAGGCAGAATACCATTGAAATAGAGAAAGAAACACGATCAGCAGCTTTGGAAAGCCATACACTTCACTGAAATGTAGTACTACACTCTATAACACAGTTGAGAGACAATGTTCCCGAGCTTGCTCAGTTCATAACAGTGTGTAGGAAGTTGTTTGATAAAGTGGGTAAAGCTTATACTTGGACCAGAAGGCAGAATATAGGAAACTACATGAAAACATGGCAAATTCAGAGAAAATGACTGTAAAGAGATTACAACTTGTTTAGAACAGCTCAAAGAGATTCTCCAAGTCAGTTCTTCGTGTAGAAAAGGTAGCTAAGATCCGGAAAATCCTTAATTCGAGTTTAGATCACATGAAACATTGTATGAATCCTATATTCTTTACTTAAAGGAGACTAGAGTGTTAAATGTGTGTTATACAAGGCAGAATACCATTGAAATAGAGAAAGAAACACGTTCGGCAGCTTTGGAAATCCTTCCACTTCACTGAAATGTAGTACTACACTCTATAACACAGTTGAGAGACAATATTCCCTAGCTGCCTCAGTGCATAACAGTGTGTAGGAAGTTGTTTGATAAAGTGGGCAAAGCTTATACTTGGACCAGAAGGCAGAATATTGGAAACTACATGAAAACTTGGATAATTCAGAGAAAATGACTTTAAACAGATGAGAACTTGTTTAGAACAGCTCCAAGAGATTCTCCAAGTCAGTTCTTAGTGTAGAAAAGGTAGCTAAGATCCGGGAAATCCTTAATTCGAGTTAAGATCACATGAAACAGTGTATGAATCCTATATTCTTTACTTAAAGGAGACTAGAGTGGTAGAAGTGTGTTATACAAGGCAGAATACCATTGAAATTGAGAAAGAAACACGTTCGGCAGCTTTGTAAAGCCTTACACTTCACTGATATGTAGTACTACACTCTATAACACAGTTGAGAGACAATGTTCCCGAGCTGTCTCAGTTCATAACAGTGTGTAGGAACTTGTTTGATAAACTGGGCAAAGCTTATACTTGGACCAGAAGGCAGAATATAGGAAACTACATGAAAACATGGATAATTCAGAGGAAATGACTGACAACAGATGAGAACTTGTTTAGAACAGCTCAAAGAGATTCTCCAAGTCAGTTCTTAGTGTAGAAAAGGTAGGTAAGATCCGGGAAATCCTTAATTCGAGTTAAGATCACATGAAACTATCAAGTTACAGCGGGGACGGGAGGAAGATCTGGGGGAGATAATAGATCAACCGAAGGACGTGTATACATGCATATAAGTGCAACCAATGGACACAAAACTCTGGGGAGGGAGGGGATGTGTGGAGGGAGGGAGGGGGTCAAAAAAAATCAATAAAATATATTAAAAAAAAAAAGATCACATGAAACAGTGTTTGAATCCTATATTCTTTACTTAAAGGAGACTAGAGTGGTAAATGTGTGTTATACAAGGCAGAATACCATTGAAATAGAGAAAGAAACACGTTCGGCAGCTTTGGAAATCCTTACACTTCACTGAAATGTAGTACTACACTCTATAACACAGTTGAGGGACAATGTTCCGGAGCTGCCTCAGTTCATAACAGTGTGTAGGAAGTTGTTTGATAAACTGGGCAAAGCTTATACTTGGACCAGAAGGAGAATATAGGAAACTACATGAAAACATGGATAATTCAGAGAAAATGACTGTAAAGAGATTAGAACTTGTTTAGAGCAGCTCAAAGAGATTCTCCAAGTCAGTACTTAGTGTAGAAAATGTAGCTAAGATCCGGGAAATCCTTAATTCGAGTTAAGATCACATGAAACACTGTATGAATCCTATATTCTTTACTTAAAGGACACTAGAGTGGTAAATGTGTGTTATACAAGGCAGAATTCCATTGAAATAGAGAAAGAAACACGTTCGGCAGCTTTGGAAATCCTTACACTTAACTGAAATGTAGTACTACACTCTATAACACAGTTGAGGGACAATGTTCCCGAGCTGCCTCAGTTCATAACAGTGTGTAGGAAGTTGTTTGATAAACTGGGCAAAGCTTATACATGGACCAGAAGGCAGAATATAGGAAACTACATGAAAACATGGATAATTCATAGAAAATGACTGTAAAGAGATGAGAACTTGTTTAGAGCAGCTCAAAGAGATTCTACAAGTCAGTTCTTAGAGTAGAAAAGGTAGCTAAGATCTGAGAAATCCTTCATCCGAGTTAAGATCACATGAAACACTGTATGAATCCAATATTCTTTACTCAAAGGAGACTAGAGTGGTAAATGTGTGTTATACAAGGCAGAATACCATTGAAATAGAGCAAGAAACACGTTCGGCAGCTATGGAAATCCTTACACTTCACTGAAATGTAGTACTACACTCTATAACACAGTTGAGGGACAATGTTCCCGAGCTGCCTCAGTTCATAACAGTGTGTAGGAAGTTGTTTGATAAACTGGGCAAAGCTTATACTTGGATCAGAAGGCAGAATATAGGAAACTACATGAAAACTTGGATACTTCAGAGAAAATGACTCTAAAGAGATGAGAACTTGTTTAGAACAGCTCAAAGAGATTCTCCAAGTCAGTTCTTAGTGTAGAAAAGGTATCTAAGATTCGGAAAATCCTTAATTCGAGTTAAGATCACAGGAAACACTGTATGAATCCTATATTCTTTACTTAAAGGAGACTAGAGTGGTAAATGTGTGTTATACAAGGCAGAATTCCATTTAAATAGAGAAAGAAACACGTTCGGTAGCTTTGGAAAGCCTTATACTTAACTGAAATGTAGTACTACACTCTATAACACAGTTGAGAGACAATGTTCCCGAGCTGCCTCAGTTCATAACAGTTTGTAGGAAGTTGTTTGATAAAGTGGGCAAAGCTTATACTTGGACCAGAAGGCAGAATATTGGAAACTACATGAAAATTTGGATAATTCAGAGAAAATGACTTTAAACAGATGAGAACTTGTTTAGAACAGCTCCAAGAGATTCTCCAAGTCAGTTCTTAGTGTAGAAAAGGTAGCTAAGATCCGGGAAATCCTTAATTCGAGTTCAGATCACATAAAACAGTGTATGAATCCTATACTCTTTACTTAAAGTAGACTTGAGTGGTAAAAGTGTGTTATACAAGGCAGAATACCATTGAAATAGAAAAAGAAAAACGATCGGCAGCTTTGGAAAGCCATACACTTCACTGAAATGTAGTACTACACTCTATAACACAGTTGAGAGACAATGTTCCCGAGCTTCCTCAGTTCATAACAGTGTGTAGGAAGTTGTTTGATAAAGTGGGCAAAGCTTATACTTGGACCAGAAGGAGAATATAGGAAACTACATGAAAACATGGATAATTCAGAGAAAATGACTGTAAACAGATGAGAACTTGTTTAGAACAGCTCAAAGAGATTCTCCAAGTCAGTTCTTAGTGTAGAAAAGGTAGCTAAGATCCGGGAAATCCTTAATTCGAGTTAAGATCACATGAAACAGTGTTTGAATCCTATATTCTTTACTTAAAGGAGACTAGAGTGCTAAATGTGTGTTATACAGGCAGAATACCATTGAAATAGAGAAAGAAACACGTTTGGCAGCTTTGGAAAGCCTTACACTTCACTGAAATGTAGTACTACACTCTATAACACAGTTGAGAGACAATCTTCCCGAGCTGCCACAGTTCATAACAGTGTGTAGGAACTTGTTTGATAAAGTGGGCAAAGCTTATACTTGGACCACAGGGCAGAATATAGGAAACTACATGAAAACATGGATAATTCAGAGGAAATGACTGTAAACAGATGAGAACTTGTTTAGAACAGCTCAAAGAGATTCTCCAAGTCAGTTCTTAGTGTAGAAAAGGTATCTAAGATTCGGGAAATCCTTAATTCGAGTTAAGATCACATGAAACAGTGTATGAATCCTATATTCTTTACTTAAAGGAGACTAGAGTGGTAAATGTGTGTTATACAAGGCAGAATACCAATGAAGTAGAGAAAGAAACACCTTCGGCAGCTTTGGAAAGCCTTACACTTCACTGAAATGTAGTACTACACTCTATAACACAGTTTAGAGACAATGTTCCCGAGCTGCCTCAGTTCATAACAGTGTGTAGGAAGTTGTTTGATAAAGTGGGAATACTTATACTTGGACCAGAAGGCAGAATATTGGAAACTACATGAAAATTTGGATAATTCAGAGAAAATGACTTTAAACAGATGAGAACTTGTTTAGAAGAGCTCCAAGAGATTCTCCAAGTCAGTTCTTAGTGTAGAAAAGGTAGCTAAGATCCGGGAAATCCTTAATTTGAGTTCAGATCACATAAAACAGTGTATGAATCCTATATTCTTTACTTAAAGGAGACTTGAGTGGTAAAAGTGTGTTATACAAGGCAGAATACCATTGAAATAGAGAAAGAAACACGATCGGCAGCTTTGGAAAGCCATACACTTCACTGAAATGTAGTACTACACTCTATAACACAGTTGAGAGACAATGTTCCCGAGCTTCCTCAGTTCATAACAGTGTGTAGGAAGTTGTTTGATAAAGTGGGCAAAGCTTATACTTGGACCAGAAGGAGAATATAGGAAACTACATGAAAACATGGATAATTCAGAGAAAATGACTGTAAACAGATGAGAACTTGTTTAGAACAGCTCAAAGAGATTCTCCAAGTCAGTTCTTAGTGTAGAAAAGGTAGCTAAGATCCGGGAAATCCTTAATTCGAGTTAAGATCACATGAAACAGTGTTTGAATCATATATTCTTTACTTAAAGGAGACTAGAGTGCTAAATGTGTGTTATACAAGGCAGAATACCATTGAAATAGAGAAAGAAACACGTTTGGCAGCTTTGGAAAGCCTTACACTTCACTGAAATGTAGTACTACACTCTATAACACAGTTGAGGGACAATGTTCCGGAGCTGCCTCAGTTCATAACAGTGTGTAGGAAGTTGTTTGATAAACTGGGCAAAGCTTATACTTGGATCAGAAGGCAGAATATAGGAAACTACATGAAAACTTGGATACTTCAGAGAAAATGACTGTAAAGAGATGAGAACTTGTTTAGAACAGCTCAAAGAGATTCTCCAAGTCAGTTCTTCGTGTAGAAAAGGTATTTAAGATTCGGGAAATCCTTAATTCGAGTTAAGATCTGATGAAACAGTGTATGAATCCTATATTCTTTACTTAAAGGAGACTTGAGTGGTAAAAGTGTGTAATACAAGGCAGAATACCATTGAAATAGAGAAAGAAACACGATCAGCAGCTTTGGAAAGCCATACACTTCACTGAAATGTAGTACTACACTCTATAACACAGTTGAGAGACAATGTTCCCGAGCTTGCTCAGTTCATAACAGTGTGTAGGAAGTTGTTTGATAAAGTGGGTAAAGCTTATACTTGGACCAGAAGGCAGAATATAGGAAACTACATGAAAACATGGCAAATTCAGAGAAAATGACTGTAAAGAGATTACAACTTGTTTAGAACAGCTCAAAGAGATTCTCCAAGTCAGTTCTTCGTGTAGAAAAGGTAGCTAAGATCCGGAAAATCCTTAATTCGAGTTTAGATCACATGAAACATTGTATGAATCCTATATTCTTTACTTAAAGGAGACTAGAGTGGTAAATGTGTGTTATACAAGGCAGAATACCATTGAAATAGAGAAAGAAACACGTTCGGCAGCTTTGGAAATCCTTACACTTCACTGAAATGTAGTACTACACTCTATAACACAGTTGAGGGACAATGTTCCGGAGCTGCCTCAGTTCATTACAGTGTGTAGGAAGTTGTTTGATAAACTGGGCAAAGCTTATACTTGGACCAGAAGGAGAATATAGGAAACTACATGAAAACATGGATAATTCAGAGAAAATGACTGTAAAGAGATTAGAACTTGTTTAGAGCAGCTCAAAGAGATTCTCCAAGTCAGTACTTAGTGTAGAAAATGTAGCTAAGATCCGGGAAATCCTTAATTCGAGTTAAGATCACATGAAACACTGTATGAATCCTATATTCTTTACTTAAAGGAGACTAGAGTGGTAAATGTGTGTTATACAAGGCAGAAAACCATTGAAATAGAGCAAGAAACACGTTCGGCAGCTTTGGAAATCCTTACACTTCACTGAAATGTAGTACTACACTCTATAACACAGTTGAGGGACAATGTTCCTGAGCTGCCTCAGTTCATAACAGTGTGTAGGAAGTTGTTTGATAAACTGGGCAAAGCTTATACTTGGATCAGAAGGCAGAATATAGGAAACTACATGAAAACTTGGATACTTCAGATAAAATGACTCTAAAGAGATGAGAACTTGTTTAGAACAGCTCAAAGAGATTCTCCAAGTCAGTTCTTAGTGTAGAAAAGGTATCTAAGATTCGGAAAATCCTTAATTCGAGTTAAGATCACAGGAAACACTGTATGAATCCTATATTCTTTACTTAAAGGAGACTAGAGTGGTAAATGTGTGTTATACAAGGCAGAATTCCATTTAAATAGAGAAAGAAACACGTTCGGTAGCTTTGGAAAGCCTTATACTTAACTGAAATGTAGTACTACACTCTATAACACAGTTGAGAGACAATGTTCCCGAGCTGCCTCAGTTCATAACAGTTTGTAGGAAGTTGTTTGATAAAGTGGGCAAAGCTTATACTTGGACCAGAAGGCAGAATATTGGAAACTACATGAAAATTTGGATAATTCAGAGAAAATGACTTTAAACAGATGAGAACTTGTTTAGAACAGCTCCAAGAGATTCTCCAAGTCAGTTCTTAGTGTAGAAAAGGTAGCTAAGATCCGGGAAATCCTTAATTCGAGTTCAGATCACATAAAACAGTGTATGAATCCTATATTCTTTACTTAAAGTAGACTTGAGTTGTAAAAGTGTGTTATACAAGACAGAATACCATTGAAATAGAGAAAGAAAAACGATCGGCAGCTTTGGAAAGCCATACACTTCACTGAAATGTAGTACTACACTCTATAACACAGTTGAGAGACAATGTTCCCGAGCTTCCTCAGTTCATAACAGTGTGTAGGAAGTTGTTTGATAAAGTGGGCAAAGCTTATACTTGGACCAGAAGGAGAATATAGGAAACTACATGAAAACATGGATAATTCAGAGAAAATGACTGTAAACAGATGAGAACTTGTTTAGAACAGCTCAAAGATATTCTCCAAGTCAGTTCTTAGTGTAGAAAAGGTAGCTAAGATCCGGGAAATCCTTAATTCGAGTTAAGATCACATGAAACAGTGTTTGAATCCTATATTCTTTACTTAAAGGAGACTAGAGTGCTAAATGTGTGTTATACAAGGCAGAATACCATTGAAATAGAGAAAGAAACACGTTTGGCAGCTTTGGAAAGCCTTACACTTCACTGAAATGTAGTACTACACTCTATAACACAGTTGAGAGACAATGTTCCCGAGCTGCCACAGTTCATAACAGTGTGTAGGAACTTGTTTGATAAAGTGGGCAAAGCTTATACTTGGACCACAGGGCAGAATATAGGAAACTACATGAAAACATGGATAATTCAGAGAAAATGACTGTAAACAGATGAGAACTTGTTTAGAACAGCTCAAAGAGATTCTTGAAGTCAGTTCTTAGTGTAGAAAAGGTAGCTAAGATCCGGGAAATCCTTAATTCGAGTAAAGATCACATGAAACACTGTATGAATCCTATATTCTTTACTTAAAGGAGACTAGAATGGTAAATGTGTGTTATACAAGGCAGAATACCATTGAAATAGAGAAAGAAACACGTTCGGCAGCTTTGGAAATCCTTACACTTCACTGAAATGTAGTACTACACTCTATAACACAGTTGAGGGACAATGTTCCCGAGCTGCCTCAGTTCATTACACTGTGTAGGAAGTTGTTTGATAAACTGGGCAAAGCTTATACTTGGATCAGAAGGCAGAATATAGGAAACTACATGAAAACTTGGATACTTCAGAGAAAATGACTGTAAAGAGATGAGAACTTGTTTAGAACAGCTCAAAGAGATTCTCCAAGTCAGTTCTTAGTGTAGAAAAGGTATCTAAGATTCGGGAAATCCTTAATTCGAGTTAAGATCACATGAAACAGTGTATGAATCCTATATTCTTTACTTAAAGGAGACTAGAGTGGTAAATGTGTGTTATACAAGGCAGAATACCAATGAAGTAGAGAAAGAAACACCTTCGGCAGCTTTGGAAAGCCTTACACTTCACTGAAATGTAGTACTACACTCTATAACACAGTTGAGAGACAATGTTCCCGAGCTGCCTCAGTTCATAACAGTGTGTAGGAAGTTGTTTGATAAAGTGGGAAAACTTATACTTGGACCAGA
This sequence comes from Pipistrellus hanaki, assembly GCF_964339955.1. Taxonomy (NCBI): domain Eukaryota; kingdom Metazoa; phylum Chordata; class Mammalia; order Chiroptera; family Vespertilionidae; genus Pipistrellus; species Pipistrellus hanaki. The sequence continues at coordinate 951,908 of NW_028182295.1, forward strand.
AGGCAGAATATTGGAAACTACATGAAAATTTGGATAATTCAGAGAAAATGACTTTAAACAGATGAGAACTTGTTTAGAAGAGCTCCAAGAGATTCTCCAAGTCAGTTCTTAGTGTAGAAAAGGTAGCTAAGATCCGGGAAATCCTTAATTTGAGTTCAGATCACATAAAACAGTGTATGAATCCTATATTCTTTACTTAAAGGAGACTTGAGTGGTAAAAGTGTGTTATACAAGGCAGAATACCATTGAAATAGAGAAAGAAACACGATCGGCAGCTTTGGAAAGCCATACACTTCACTGAAATGTAGTACTACACTCTATAACACAGTTGAGAGACAATGTTCCCGAGCTTCCTCAGTTCATAACAGTGTGTAGGAAGTTGTTTGATAAAGTGGGCAAAGCTTATACTTGGACCAGAAGGAGAATATAGGAAACTACATGAAAACATGGATAATTCAGAGAAAATGACTGTAAACAGATGAGAACTTGTTTAGAACAGCTCAAAGAGATTCTCCAAGTCAGTTCTTAGTGTAGAAAAGGTAGCTAAGATCCGGGAAATCCTTAATTCGAGTTAAGATCACATGAAACAGTGTTTGAATCCTATATTCTTTACTTAAAGGAGACTAGAGTGCTAAATGTGTGTTATACAAGGCAGAATACCATTGAAATAGAGAAAGAAACACGTTTGGCAGCTTTGGAAAGCCTTACACTTCACTGAAATGTAGTACTACACTCTATAACACAGTTGAGGGACAATGTTCCGGAGCTGCCTCAGTTCATAACAGTGTGTAGGAAGTTGTTTGATAAACTGGGCAAAGCTTATACTTGGATCAGAAGGCAGAATATAGGAAACTACATGAAAACTTGGATACTTCAGAGAAAATGACTGTAAAGAGATGAGAACTTGTTTAGAACAGCTCAAAGAGATTCTCCAAGTCAGTTCTTAGTGTAGAAAAGGTATTTAAGATTCGGGAAATCCTTAATTCGAGTTAAGATCTGATGAAACAGTGTATGAATCCTATATTCTTTACTTAAAGGAGACTTGAGTGGTAAAAGTGTGTAATACAAGGCAGAATACCATTGAAATAGAGAAAGAAACACGATCAGCAGCTTTGGAAAGCCATACACTTCACTGAAATGTAGTACTACACTCTATAACACAGTTGAGAGACAATGTTCCCGAGCTTGCTCAGTTCATAACAGTGTGTAGGAAGTTGTTTGATAAAGTGGGTAAAGCTTATACTTGGACCAGAAGGCAGAATATAGGAAACTACATGAAAACATGGCAAATTCAGAGAAAATGACTGTAAAGAGATTACAACTTGTTTAGAACAGCTCAAAGAGATTCTCCAAGTCAGTTCTTCGTGTAGAAAAGGTAGCTAAGATCCGGAAAATCCTTAATTCGAGTTTAGATCACATGAAACATTGTATGAATCCTATATTCTTTACTTAAAGGAGACTAGAGTGTTAAATGTGTGTTATACAAGGCAGAATACCATTGAAATAGAGAAAGAAACACGTTCGGCAGCTTTGGAAATCCTTCCACTTCACTGAAATGTAGTACTACACTCTATAACACAGTTGAGAGACAATATTCCCTAGCTGCCTCAGTGCATAACAGTGTGTAGGAAGTTGTTTGATAAAGTGGGCAAAGCTTATACTTGGACCAGAAGGCAGAATATTGGAAACTACATGAAAACTTGGATAATTCAGAGAAAATGACTTTAAACAGATGAGAACTTGTTTAGAACAGCTCCAAGAGATTCTCCAAGTCAGTTCTTAGTGTAGAAAAGGTAGCTAAGATCCGGGAAATCCTTAATTCGAGTTAAGATCACATGAAACAGTGTATGAATCCTATATTCTTTACTTAAAGGAGACTAGAGTGGTAGAAGTGTGTTATACAAGGCAGAATACCATTGAAATTGAGAAAGAAACACGTTCGGCAGCTTTGTAAAGCCTTACACTTCACTGATATGTAGTACTACACTCTATAACACAGTTGAGAGACAATGTTCCCGAGCTGTCTCAGTTCATAACAGTGTGTAGGAACTTGTTTGATAAACTGGGCAAAGCTTATACTTGGACCAGAAGGCAGAATATAGGAAACTACATGAAAACATGGATAATTCAGAGGAAATGACTGACAACAGATGAGAACTTGTTTAGAACAGCTCAAAGAGATTCTCCAAGTCAGTTCTTAGTGTAGAAAAGGTAGGTAAGATCCGGGAAATCCTTAATTCGAGTTAAGATCACATGAAACTATCAAGTTACAGCGGGGACGGGAGGAAGATCTGGGGGAGATAATAGATCAACCGAAGGACGTGTATACATGCATATAAGTGCAACCAATGGACACAAAACTCTGGGGAGGGAGGGGATGTGTGGAGGGAGGGAGGGGGTCAAAAAAAATCAATAAAATATATTAAAAAAAAAAAGATCACATGAAACAGTGTTTGAATCCTATATTCTTTACTTAAAGGAGACTAGAGTGGTAAATGTGTGTTATACAAGACAGAATACCATTGAAATAGGGAAAGAAACATGTTTGGCAGCTTTGGAAAGCCTTACACTTCACTGAAATGTAGCACTACACTCTATAACACAGTTGAGAGACAATGTTCCCGAGCTCCCTCAGTTCATAACAGTGTGTAGGAAGTTGTTTGATAAAGTGGGCAAAGCTTATACTTGGACCAGAAGGCAGAATATAGGAAACTACATGAAAACATGGATAATTCAGAGAAAATGACTGTAAACAGATGAGAACTTGTTTAGAACAGCTCAAAGAGATTCTCCAAGTCACTTCTTAGTGTAGAAAAGGTAGCTAAGTTCCGGGAAATCCTTAATTCGAGGTAAGATCACATGAAACACTGTATGGATACTGTATTGTTTACTTAAAAGTGACTAGAGTGGTAAATGTGTGCTATACAAGGAAGAATACCATTGAAACAGAGAAAGAAACACATTCGGCAGCTTTGGAAAGCCTTACACTTCACTGAAATGTAGTACTACACTCTATAACACAGTTCAGAGACAATGTTCCCGAGCTGCCTCAGTTCATAACAGTGTGTAGGAAGTTGTTTGATAAAAGGGGCAAAGATTATACTTTGACCAGTAGGAAGAATATAGGAAACTACGTGAAAACATGGATAATTCAGAGAAAATGACTGTAAACAGATGATAACTAGTTTAGAACAGCTCAAAGACATTCTCCAAATCAGTTCTTAGTGTAGAAAAGGTAGCTAAGATCTGGGAAATCCTTAATTCGAGTTAAGATCACATGAAACACTGTATGAATCCTATATTCTTTACTTAAAGGAGACTAGAGTGGTAAATGTGTGTTATACAAGGCAGAATACCATTGAAGTAGAGAAAGTAACACGTTCTGTAGCTTTGGAAAGCCTTACACTTCACTGAAATGTAGTACTACACTCTATAACACAGTTGAGAGACAATATTCCCTAGCTGCCTCAGTTCATAACAGTGTGTAGGAAGTTGTTTGATAAAGTGGGCAAAGCTTATACTTGGACCAGAAGGCAGAATATTGGAAACTACATGAAAACTTGGATAATTCAGAGAAAATGACTTTAAACAGATGAGAACTTGTTTAGAACAGCTCCAAGAGATTCTCCAAGTCAGTTCTTAGTGTAGAAAAGGTAGCTAAGATCCGGGAAATTCTTAATTCGAGTTAAGATCACATGAAACAGTGTTTGAATCCTATATTCTTTACTTAAAGGAGACTAGAGTGGTAAATGTGTGTTATACAAGGCAGAATACCATTGAAATAGAGAAAGAAACACGTTTGGCAGCTTTGGAAAGCCTTACACTTCACTGAAATGTAGTACTACACTCTATAACACAGTTGAGAGACAATGTTCCCGAGCTGCCACAGTTCATAACAGTGTGTAGGAAGTTCTTTGTATATGTGGGCAAAGTTTATACTTGGACCAGAAGGCAGAATATTGGAAACTACATGAAAACTTGGATAATTCAGAGAAAATGACTTTAAACAGATGAGAACTTGTTTAGAACAGCTCCAAGAGATTCTCCAAGTAAGTTCTTAGTGTAGAAAAGTTAGCTAAGATCCGGGAAATCCTTAATTCGAGTTAAGATCACATGAAACACTATATGAATCCTATATTCTTTACTTAAAGGAGACTAGAGTGGTAAATGTGTGTTATACAAGGCAGAATACCATTGAAATAGAGCAAGGAACACGTTTGGCAGCTTTGGAAATCCTTACACTTCACTGAAATGTAGTACTACACTCTATAACACAGTTGAGGGACAATGTTCCCGAGCTGCCTCAGTTCATAACAGTGTGTAGGAAGTTGTTTAATAAACTGGGCAAAGCTTATACTTGGATCAGAAGGCAGAATATAGGAAACTACATGAAAACTTGGATACTTCAGAGAAAATGACTGTAAAGACATGAGAACTTGTTTAGAACAGCTCAAAGAGATTCTCCAAGTCAGTTCTTAGTGTAGAAAAGGTATCTAAGATTCGAAAAATCCTTAATTCGAGTTAAGATCACAGGAAACACTCTATGAATCCTATATTCTTTACTTAAAGGAGACTAGAGTGGTAAATGTGTGTTATACAAGGCAGAATACCATTGAAATGGAGAAAGAAACACGTTCGGTAGCTTTGGAAAGCCTTATACTTAACTGAAATGTAGTACTACACTCTATAACACAGTTGAGAGACAATGTTCCGGAGCTGCCTCAGTTCATAACAGTGTGTAGGAAGTTGTTTGATAAAGGGGGCAAAACTTATACTTGGACCAGAAGGAGAATATAGGAAACTACATGAAAACATGGATAATTCAGAGAAAATGACTATAAAGATATTAGAACTTGTTTAGAGCAGCTCAAAGAGAATCTCCAAGTCAGTATTTAGTGTAGAAAATGTAGCTAAGATCCGGGAAATCCTTAATTCGAGTTAAGATCACATGAAACAGTGTATGAATCATATATTCTTTACTTAAAGGACACTAGAGTGGTAAATGTGTGTTATACAAGGCAGAATACCATTGAAATAGAGAAAGAAACACGTTCGGCAGCTTTGGAAATCCTTACACTTAACTGAAATGTAGTACTACACTCTATAACACAGTTGAGGGACAATGTTCCCGAGCTGCCTCAGTTCATAACAGTGTGTAGGAAGTTTTTTGATAAAGTGGGCAAAGCTTATACTTGGACCAGAAGGAGAATATAGGAAACTACATGAAAACATGGATAATTCAGAGAAAATGACTGTAAACAGATGAGAACTTGTTTAGAACAGCTCAAAGAGATTCTCCAAGTCAGTTCTTAGTGTAGAAAAGGTAGCTAAGATCCGGGAAATCCTTAATTCGAGTTAAGATCACATGAAACAGTGTTTGAATCCTATATTCTTTACTTAAAGGAGACTAGAGTGGTAAATGTGTGTTATACAAGGCAGAATACCATTGAAATAGAGAAAGAAACACGTTCGGCAGCTTTGGAAATCCTTATACTTAACTGAAATGTAGTACTACACTCTATAACACAGTTGAGGGACAATGTTCCCGAGCTGCCTCAGTTCATAACAGTGTGTAGGAAGTTGTTTGATAAACTGGGCAAAGCTTATACATGGACCAGAAGGCAGAATATAGGAAACTACATGAAAACATGGATAATTCATAGAAAATGACTGTAAAGAGATGAGAACTTGTTTAGAGCAGCTCAAAGAGATTCTACAAGTCAGTTCTTAGTGTAGAAAGGGTAGCTAAGATCCGGGAAATCCTTCATTCGAGTTAAGATCACATGAAACACTGTATGAATCCTATATTCTTTACTTAAAGGAGACTAGAGTGGTAAATGTGTGTTATACAAGGCAGAATACCATTGAAATAGAGAAAGAAACACGTTCGGCAGCTTTGGAAAGCCTTACACTTCACTGAAATGTAGTACTACACTCTATAACACAGTTGAGACACAATGTTCCTGAGCTGCCTCAGTTCATAACAGTGTGTAGGAAGTTGTTTGATAAAGTGGGCAAAGCTTATACTTGGACCAGAATGCAGAATATAGGAAACTACATGAAAACATGGATAATTCAGAGAAAATGACTGTAAACAGATGAGAACTTGTTTAGAACAGCTCAAAGAGATTCTCCAAGTCAGTTCTTAGTGTAGAAAAGGTAGCTAAGATCCGGGAAATCCTTAATTCGAGTTAAGATCACATGAAACAGTGTTTGAATCATATATTCTTTACTTAAAGGAGACTAGAGTGCTAAATGTGTGTTATACAAGGCAGAATACCATTGAAATAGAGAAAGAAACACGTTTGGCAGCTTTGGAAAGCCTTACACTTCACTGAAATGTAGTACTACACTCTATAACACAGTTGAGGGACAATGTTCCGGAGCTGCCTCAGTTCATAACAGTGTGTAGGAAGTTGTTTGATAAACTGGGCAAAGCTTATACTTGGATCAGAAGGCAGAATATAGGAAACTACATGAAAACTTGGATACTTCAGAGAAAATGACTGTAAAGAGATGAGAACTTGTTTAGAACAGCTCAAAGAGATTCTCCAAGTCAGTTCTTCGTGTAGAAAAGGTATTTAAGATTCGGGAAATCCTTAATTCGAGTTAAGATCTGATGAAACAGTGTATGAATCCTATATTCTTTACTTAAAGGAGACTTGAGTGGTAAAAGTGTGTAATACAAGGCAGAATACCATTGAAATAGAGAAAGAAACACGATCAGCAGCTTTGGAAAGCCATACACTTCACTGAAATGTAGTACTACACTCTATAACACAGTTGAGAGACAATGTTCCCGAGCTTGCTCAGTTCATAACAGTGTGTAGGAAGTTGTTTGATAAAGTGGGTAAAGCTTATACTTGGACCAGAAGGCAGAATATAGGAAACTACATGAAAACATGGCAAATTCAGAGAAAATGACTGTAAAGAGATTACAACTTGTTTAGAACAGCTCAAAGAGATTCTCCAAGTCAGTTCTTCCTGTAGAAAAGGTAGCTAAGATCCGGAAAATCCTTAATTCGAGTTTAGATCACATGAAACATTGTATGAATCCTATATTCTTTACTTAAAGGAGACTAGAGTGGTAAATGTGTGTTATACAAGGCAGAATACCATTGAAATAGAGAAAGAAACACGTTCGGCAGCTTTGGAAATCCTTACACTTCACTGAAATGTAGTACTACACTCTATAACACAGTTGAGGGACAATGTTCCGGAGCTGCCTCAGTTCATTACAGTGTGTAGGAAGTTGTTTGATAAACTGGGCAAAGCTTATACTTGGATCAGAAGGCAGAATATAGGAAACTACATGAAAACTTGGATACTTCAGATAAAATGACTCTAAAGAGATGAGAACTTGTTTAGAACAGCTCAAAGAGATTCTCCAAGTCAGTTCTTAGTGTAGAAAAGGTATCTAAGATTCGGAAAATCCTTAATTCGAGTTAAGATCACAGGAAACACTGTATGAATCCTATATTCTTTACTTAAAGGAGACTAGAGTGGTAAATGTGTGTTATACAAGGCAGAATTCCATTTAAATAGAGAAAGAAACACGTTCGGTAGCTTTGGAAAGCCTTATACTTAACTGAAATGTAGTACTACACTCTATAACACAGTTGAGAGACAATGTTCCCGAGCTGCCTCAGTTCATAACAGTTTGTAGGAAGTTGTTTGATAAAGTGGGCAAAGCTTATACTTGGACCAGAAGGCAGAATATTGGAAACTACATGAAAATTTGGATAATTCAGAGAAAATGACTTTAAACAGATGAGAACTTGATTAGAACAGCTCCAAGAGATTCTCCAAGTCAGTTCTTAGTGTAGAAAAGGTAGCTAAGATCCGGGAAATCCTTAATTCGAGTTCAGATCACATAAAACAGTGTATGAATCCTATATTCTTTACTTAAAGTAGACTTGAGTTGTAAAAGTGTGTTATACAAGACAGAATACCATTGAAATAGAGAAAGAAAAACGATCGGCAGCTTTGGAAAGCCATACACTTCACTGAAATGTAGTACTACACTCTATAACACAGTTGAGAGACAATGTTCCCGAGCTTCCTCAGTTCATAACAGTGTGTAGGAAGTTGTTTGATAAAGTGGGCAAAGCTTATACTTGGACCAGAAGGAGAATATAGGAAACTACATGAAAACATGGATAATTCAGAGAAAATGACTGTAAACAGATGAGAACTTGTTTAGAACAGCTCAAAGATATTCTCCAAGTCAGTTCTTAGTGTAGAAAAGGTAGCTAAGATCCGGGAAATCCTTAATTCGAGTTAAGATCACATGAAACAGTGTTTGAATCCTATATTCTTTACTTAAAGGAGACTAGAGTGCTAAATGTGTGTTATACAAGGCAGAATACCATTGAAATAGAGAAAGAAACACGTTTGGCAGCTTTGGAAAGCCTTACACTTCACTGAAATGTAGTACTACACTCTATAACACAGTTGAGGGACAATGTTCCCGAGCTGCCTCAGTTCATTACAGTGTGTAGGAAGTTGTTTGATAAACTGGGCAAAGCTTATACTTGGATCAGAAGGCAGAATATAGGAAACTACAATAAAACTTGGATACTTCAGAGAAAATGACTGTAAAGAGATGAGAACTTGTTTAGAACAGCTCAAAGAGATTCTCCAAGTCAGTTCTTAGTGTAGAAAAGGTATCTAAGATTCGGGAAATCCTTAATTCGAGTTAAGATCACATGAAACAGTGTATGAATCCTATATTCTTTACTTAAAGGAGACTAGAGTGGTAAATGTGTGTTATACAAGGCAGAATACCAATGAAGTAGAGAAAGAAACACCTTCGGCAGCTTTGGAAAGCCTTACACTTCACTGAAATGTAGTACTACACTCTATAACACAGTTGAGAGACAATGTTCCCGAGCTGCCTCAGTTCATAACAGTGTGTAGGAAGTTGTTTGATAAAGTGGGAAAACTTATACTTGGACCAGAAGGCAGAATATTGGAAACTACATGAAAATTTGGATAATTCAGAGAAAATGACTTTAAACAGATGAGAACTTGTTTAGAAGAGCTCCAAGAGATTCTCCAAGTCAGTTCTTAGTGTAGAAAAGGTAGCTAAGATCCGGGAAATCCTTAATTTGAGTTCAGATCACATAAAACAGTGTATGAATCCTATATTCTTTACTTAAAGGAGACTTGAGTGGTAAAAGTGTGTTATACAAGGCAGAATACCATTGAAATAGAGAAAGAAACACGATCGGCAGCTTTGGAAAGCCATACACTTCACTGAAATGTAGTACTACACTCTATAACACAGTTGAGAGACAATGTTCCCGAGCTTCCTCAGTTCATAACAGTGTGTAGGAAGTTGTTTGATAAAGTGGGCAAAGCTTATACTTGGACCAGAAGGAGAATATAGGAAACTACATGAAAACATGGATAATTCAGAGAAAATGACTGTAAACAGATGAGAACTTGTTTAGAACAGCTCAAAGAGATTCTCCAAGTCAGTTCTTAGTGTAGAAAAGGTAGCTAAGATCCGGGAAATCCTTAATTCGAGTTAAGATCACATGAAACAGTGTTTGAATCCTATATTCTTTACTTAAAGGAGACTAGAGTGCTAAATGTGTGTTATACAAGGCAGAATACCATTGAAATAGAGAAAGAAACACGTTTGGCAGCTTTGGAAAGCCTTACACTTCACTGAAATGTAGTACTACACTCTATAACACAGTTGAGGGACAATGTTCCGGAGCTGCCTCAGTTCATAACAGTGTGTAGGAAGTTGTTTGATAAACTGGGCAAAGCTTATACTTGGATCAGAAGGCAGAATATAGGAAACTACATGAAAACTTGGATACTTCAGAGAAAATGACTGTAAAGAGATGAGAACTTGTTTAGAACAGCTCAAAGAGATTCTCCAAGTCAGTTCTTAGTGTAGAAAAGGTATTTAAGATTCGGGAAATCCTTAATTCGAGTTAAGATCTGATGAAACAGTGTATGAATCCTATATTCTTTACTTAAAGGAGACTTGAGTGGTAAAAGTGTGTAATACAAGGCAGAATACCATTGAAATAGAGAAAGAAACACGATCAGCAGCTTTGGAAAGCCATACACTTCACTGAAATGTAGTACTACACTCTATAACACAGTTGAGAGACAATGTTCCCGAGCTTGCTCAGTTCATAACAGTGTGTAGGAAGTTGTTTGATAAAGTGGGTAAAGCTTATACTTGGACCAGAAGGCAGAATATAGGAAACTACATGAAAACATGGCAAATTCAGAGAAAATGACTGTAAAGAGATTACAACTTGTTTAGAACAGCTCAAAGAGATTCTCCAAGTCAGTTCTTCGTGTAGAAAAGGTAGCTAAGATCCGGAAAATCCTTAATTCGAGTTTAGATCACATGAAACATTGTATGAATCCTATATTCTTTACTTAAAGGAGACTAGAGTGTTAAATGTGTGTTATACAAGGCAGAATACCATTGAAATAGAGAAAGAAACACGTTCGGCAGCTTTGGAAATCCTTCCACTTCACTGAACTGTAGTACTACACTCTATAACACAGTTGAGGGACAATGTTCCGGAGCTGCCTCAGTTCATAACAGTGTGTAGGAAGTTGTTTGATAAACTGGGCAAAGCTTATACTTGGACCAGAAGGAGAATATAGGAAACTACATGAAAACATGGATAATTCAGAGAAAATGACTGTAAAGAGATTAGAACTTGTTTAGAGCAGCTCAAAGAGATTCTCCAAGTCAGTACTTAGTGTAGAAAATGTAGCTAAGATCCGGGAAATCCTTAATTCGAGTTAAGATCACATGAAACACTGTATGAATCCTATATTCTTTACTTAAAGGACACTAGAGTGGTAAATGTGTGTTATACAAGGCAGAATTCCATTGAAATAGAGAAAGAAACACGTTCGGCAGCTTTGGAAATCCTTACACTTAACTGAAATGTAGTACTACACTCTATAACACAGTTGAGGGACAATGTTCCCGAGCTGCCTCAGTTCATAACAGTGTGTAGGAAGTTGTTTGATAAACTGGGCAAAGCTTATACATGGACCAGAAGGCAGAATATAGGAAACTACATGAAAACATGGCAAATTCAGAGAAAATGACTGTAAAGAGATTACAACTTGTTTAGAACAGCTCAAAGAGATTCTCCAAGTCAGTTCTTCGTGTAGAAAAGGTAGCTAAGATCCGGAAAATCCTTAATTCGAGTTTAGATCACATGAAACATTGTATGAATCCTATATTCTTTACTTAAAGGAGACTAGAGTGGTAAATGTGTGTTATACAAGGCAGAATACCATTGAAATAGAGAAAGAAATACGTTCGGCAGCTTTGGAAATCCTTACACTTCACTGAAATGTAGTATTACACTCTATAACACAGTTGAGGGACAATGTTCCGGAGCTGCCTCAGTTCATAACAGTGTGTAGGAAGTTGTTTGATAAACTGTGCAAAGCTTATACTTGGACCAGAAGGAGAATATAGGAAACTACATGAAAACATGGATAATTCAGAGAAAATGACTGTAAAGAGATTAGAACTTGTTTAGAGCAGCTCAAAGAGATTCTCCAAGTCAGTACTTAGTGTAGAAAATGTAGCTAAGATCCGGGAAATCCTTAATTCGAGTTAAGATCACATGAAACACTGTATGAATCCTATATTCTTTACTTAAAGGACACTAGAGTGGTAAATGTGTGTTATACAAGGCAGAATTCCATTGAAATAGAGAAAGAAACACGTTCGGCAGCTTTGGAAATCCTTACACTTAACTGAAATGTAGTACTACACTCTATAACACAGTTGAGGGACAATGTTCCCGAGCTGCCTCAGTTCATAACAGTGTGTAGGAAGTTGTTTGATAAACTGGGCAAAGCTTATACAAGGACCAGAAGGCAGAATATAGGAAACTACATGAAAACATGGATAATTCATAGAAAATGACTGTAAAGAGATGAGAACTTGTTTAGAGCAGCTCAAAGAGATTCTACAAGTCAGTTCTTAGTGTAGAAAAGGTAGCTAAGATCTGGGAAATCCTTCATCCGAGTTAAGATCACATGAAACACTGTATGAATCCTATATTCTTTACTTAAAGGAGACTAGAGTGGTAAATGTGTGTTATACAAGGCAGAATACCATTGAAATAGAGCAAGAAACACGTTCGGCAGCTTTGGAAATCCTTACACTTCACTGAAATGTAGTACTACACTCTATAACACAGTTGAGGGACAATGTTCCCGAGCTGCCTCAGTTCATTACAGTGTGTAGGAAGTTGTTTGATAAACTGGGCAAAGCTTATACTTGGATCAGAAGGCAGAATATAGGAAACTACATGAAAACTTGGATACTTCAGAGAAAATGACTCTAAAGAGATGAGAACTTGTTTAGAACAGCTCAAAGAGATTCTCCAAGTCAGTTCTTAGTGTAGAAAAGGTATCTAAGATTCGGAAAATCCTTAATTCGAGTTAAGATCACAGGAAACACTGTATGAATCCTATATTCTTTACTTAAAGGAGACTAGAGTGGTAAATGTGTGTTATACAAGGCAGAATTCCATTTAAATAGAGAAAGAAACATGTTCGGTAGCTTTGGAAAGCCTTATACTTAACTGAAATGTAGTACTACACTCTATAACACAGTTGAGAGACAATGTTCCCGAGCTGCCTCAGTTCATAACAGTTTGTAGGAAGTTGTTTGATAAAGTGGGCAAAGCTTATACTTGGACCAGAAGGCAGAATATTGGAAACTACATGAAAATTTGGATAATTCAGAGAAAATGACTTTAAACAGATGAGAACTTGTTTAGAACAGCTCCAAGAGATTCTCCAAGTCAGTTCTTAGTGTAGAAAAGGTAGCTAAGATCCGGGAAATCCTTAATTCGAGTTCAGATCACATAAAACAGTGTATGAATCCTATATTCTTTACTTAAAGTAGACTTGAGTGGTAAAAGTGTGTTATACAAGGCAGAATACCATTGAAATAGAGAAAGAAAAACGATCGGCAGCTTTGGAAAGCCATACACTTCACTGAAATGTAGTACTACACTCTATAACACAGTTGAGAGACAATGTTCCCGAGCTTCCTCAGTTCATAACAGTGTGTAGGAAGTTGTTTGATAAAGTGGGCAAAGCTTATACTTGGACCAGAAGGAGAATATAGGAAACTACATGAAAACATGGATAATTCAGAGAAAATGACTGTAAACAGATGAGAACTTGTTTAGAACAGCTCAAAGAGATTCTCCAAGTCAGTTCTTAGTGTAGAAAAGGTAGCTAAGATCCGGGAAATCCTTAATTCGAGTTAAGATCACATGAAACAGTGTTTGAATCCTATATTCTTTACTTAAAGGAGACTAGAGTGCTAAGTGTGTGTTATACAAGGCAGAATACCATTGAAATAGAGAAAGAAACACGTTTGGCAGCTTTGGAAAGCCTTACACTTCACTGAAATGTAGTACTACACTCTATAACACAGTTGAGAGACAATGTTCCCGAGCTGCCACAGTTCATAACAGTGTGTAGGAACTTGTTTGATAAAGTGGGCAAAGCTTATACTTGGACCACAGGGCAGAATATAGGAAACTACATGAAAACATGGATAATTCAGAGAAAATGACTGTAAACAGATGAGAACTTGTTTAGAACAGCTCAAAGAGATTCTTGAAGTCAGTTCTTAGTGTAGAAAAGGTAGCTAAGATCCGGGAAATCCTTAATTGGAGTAAAGATCACATGAAACACTGTATGAATCCTATATTCTTTACTTAAAGGAGACTAGAATGGTAAATGTGTGTTATACAAGGCAGAATACCATTGAAATAGAGAAAGAAACACGTTCGGCAGCTTTGGAAATCCTTACACTTCACTGAAATGTAGTACTACACTCTATAACACAGTTGAGGGACAATGTTCCCGAGCTGCCTCAGTTCATTACAGTGTGTAGGAAGTTGTTTGATAAACTGGGCAAAGCTTATACTTGGATCAGAAGGCAGAATATAGGAAACTACATGAAAACTTGGATACTTCAGAGAAAATGACTGTAAAGAGATGAGAACTTGTTTAGAACAGCTCAAAGAGATTCTCCAAGTCAGTTCTTAGTGTAGAAAAGGTATCTAAGATTCGGGAAATCCTTAATTCGAGTTAAGATCACATGAAACAGTGTATGAATCCTATATTCTTTACTTAAAGGAGACTAGAGTGGTAAATGTGTGTTATACAAGGCAGAATACCAATGAAGTAGAGAAAGAAACACGTTCGGCAGCTTTGGCAAGCCTTACACTTCACTGAAATGTAGTACTACACTCTATAACACAGTTGAGAGACAATGTTCCCGAGCTGCCTCAGTTCATAACAGTGTGTAGGAAGTTGTTTGATAAACTGGGCAAAGCTTATACATGGACCAGAAGGCAGAATATTGGAAACTACATGAAAACATGGATAATTCATAGAAAATGACTGTAAAGAGATGAGAACTTGTTTAGAGCAGCTCAAAGAGATTCTACAAGTCAGTTCTTAGTGTAGAAAAGGTAGCTAAGATCCGGGAAATCCTTTATTCGAGTTAAGATCACATGAAACAGTGTTTGAATCCTATATTCTTTACTTAAAGGAGACTAGAGTGGTAAATGTGTGTTATACAAGGCAGAAAACCATTGAAATAGAGCAAGAAACACGTTCGGCAGCTTTGGAAATCCTTACACTTCACTGAAATGTAGTACTACACTCTATAACACAGTTGAGGGACAATGTTCCCGAGCTGCCTCAGTTCATAACAGTGTGTAGGAAGTTGTTTGATAAACTGGGCAAAGCTTATACTTGGATCAGAAGGCAGAATATAGGAAACTACATGAAAACTTGGATACTTCAGAGAAAATGACTGTAAAGAGATGAGAACTTGTTTAGAACAGCTCAAAGAGATTCTCCAAGTCAGTTCTTAGTGTAGAAAAGGTATCTAAGATTCGGAAAATCCTTAATTCGAGTTAAGATCACAGGAAACACTGTATGAATCCTATTTTTTACGTAAAGGAGACTAGAGTGGTAAATGTGTGTTATACAAGGCAGAATACCATTTAAATAGAGAAAGAAACACGTTCGGTAGCTTTGGAAAGCCTTATACTTAACTGAAATGTAGTACTACACTCTATAACACAGTTGAGAGACAATGTTCCCGAGCTGCCTCAGTTCATAACAGTTTGTAGGAAGTTGTTTGATAAAGTGGGCAAAGCTTATACTTGGACCAGAAGGCAGAATATTGGAAACTACATGAAAATTTGGATAATTCAGAGAAAATGACTTTAAACAGATGAGAACTTGTTTAGAACAGCTCCAAGAGATTCTCCAAGTCAGTTCTTAGTGTAGAAAAGGTAGCTAAGATCCGGGAAATCCTTAATTCGAATTCAGATAACATAAAACAGTGTATGAATCCTATATTCTTTACTTAAAGGAGACTTGAGTGGCAAAAGTGTGTTATACAAGGCAGAATACCATTGAAATAGAGAAAGAAAAACGATCGGCAGCTTTGGAAAGCCATACACTTCACTGAAATGTAGTACTACACTCTATAACACAGTTGAGAGACAATGTTCCTGAGCTTCCTCAGTTCATAACAGTGTGTAGGAAGTTGTTTGATAAAGTGGGCAAAGCTTATACATGGACCAGAAGGAGAATATAGGAAACTACATGAAAACATGGATAATTCAGAGAAAATGACTGTAAGCAGATGAGAACTTGTTTAGAACAGCTCAAAGATTCTCAAAGCCAGTTCTTAGTGTAGAAAAGGTAGCTAAGATCCGGGAAATCCTTAATTCGAGTAAAGATCACATGAAACACTGTATGAATCCTATATTCTTTACTTAAAGGAGACTAGAATGGTAAATGTGTGTTATACAAGGCAGAATACCATTGAAATAGAGAAAGAAACACGTTCGGCAGCTTTGGAAATCCTTACACTTCACTGAAATGTAGTACTACACTCTATAACACAGTTGAGGGACAATGTTCTGGAGCTGCCTCAGTTCATAACAGTGTGTAGGAAGTTGTTTGATAAACTGGGCAAAGCTTATACTTGGACCAGAAGGAGAATATAGGAAACTACATGAAAACATGGATAATTCAGAGAAAATGACTGTAAACAGATGAGAACTTGTTTAGAACAGCTCAAAGAGATTCTTGAAGTCAGTTCTTAGTGTAGAAAAGGTAGCTAAGATCCGGGAAATCCTTAATTCGAGTAAAGATCACATGAAACACTGTATGAATCCTATATTCTTTACTTAAAGGAGACTAGAATGGTAAATGTGTGTTATACAAGGCAGAATACCATTGAAATAGAGAAAGAAACACGTTCGGCAGCTTTGGAAATCCTTACACTTCACTGAAATGTAGTACTACACTCTATAACACAGTTGAGGGACAATGTTCCCGAGCTGCCTCAGTTCATTACACTGTGTAGGAAGTTGTTTGATAAACTGGGCAAAGCTTATACTTGGATCAGAAGGCAGAATATAGGAAACTACATGAAAACTTGGATACTTCAGAGAAAATGACTGTAAAGAGATGAGAACTTGTTTAGAACAGCTCAAAGAGATTCTCCAAGTCAGTTGTTAGTGTAGAAAAGGTATCTAAGATTCGGGAAATCCTTAATTCGAGTTAAGATCACATGAAACAGTGTATGAATCCTATATTCTTTACTTAAAGGAGACTAGAGTGGTAAATGTGTGTTATACAAGGCAGAATACCAATGAAGTAGAGAAAGAAACACGTTCGGCAGCTTTGGCAAGCCTTACACTTCACTGAAATGTAGTACTACACTCTATAACACAGTTGAGAGACAATGTTCCCGAGCTGCCTCAGTTCATAACAGTGTGTAGGAAGTTGTTTGATAAACTGGGCAAAGCTTATACATGGACCAGAAGGCAGAATATTGGAAACTACATGAAAACATGGATAATTCATAGAAAATGACTGTAAAGAGATGAGAACTTGTTTAGAGCAGCTCAAAGAGATTCTACAAGTCAGTTCTTAGTGTAGAAAAGGTAGCTAAGATCCGGGAAATCCTTTATTCGAGTTAAGATCACATGAAACAGTGTTTGAATCCTATATTCTTTACTTAAAGGAGACTAGAGTGGTAAATGTGTGTTATACAAGGCAGAAAACCATTGAAATAGAGCAAGAAACACGTTCGGCAGCTTTGGAAATCCTTACACTTCACTGAAATGTAGTACTACACTCTATAACACAGTTGAGGGACAATGTTCCCGAGCTGCCTCAGTTCATAACAGTGTGTAGGAAGTTGTTTGATAAACTGGGCAAAGCTTATACTTGGATCAGAAGGCAGAATATAGGAAACTACATGAAAACTTGGATACTTCAGAGAAAATGACTGTAAAGAGATGAGAACTTGTTTAGAACAGCTCAAAGAGATTCTCCAAGTCAGTTCTTAGTGTAGAAAAGGTATCTAAGATTCGGAAAATCCTTAATTCGAGTTAAGATCACAGGAAACACTGTATGAATCCTATTTTTTACGTAAAGGAGACTAGAGTGGTAAATGTGTGTTATACAAGGCAGAATACCATTTAAATAGAGAAAGAAACACGTTCGGTAGCTTTGGAAAGCCTTATACTTAACTGAAATGTAGTACTACACTCTATAACACAGTTGAGAGACAATGTTCCCGAGCTGCCTCAGTTCATAACAGTTTGTAGGAAGTTGTTTGATAAAGTGGGCAAAGCTTATACTTGGACCAGAAGGCAGAATATTGGAAACTACATGAAAATTTGGATAATTCAGAGAAAATGACTTTAAACAGATGAGAACTTGTTTAGAACAGCTCCAAGAGATTCTCGAAGTCAGTTCTTAGTGTAGAAAAGGTAGCTAAGATCCGGGAAATCCTTAATTCGAGTTCAGATAACATAAAACAGTGTATGAATCCTATATTCTTTACTTAAAGGAGACTTGAGTGGCAAAAGTGTGTTATACAAGGCAGAATACCATTGAAATAGAGAAAGAAAAACGATCGGCAGCTTTGGAAAGCCATACACTTCACTGAAATGTAGTACTACACTCTATAACACAGTTGAGAGACAATGTTCCTGAGCTTCCTCAGTTCATAACAGTGTGTAGGAAGTTGTTTGATAAAGTGGGCAAAGCTTATACTTGGACCAGAAGGAGAATATAGGAAACTACATGAAAACATGGATAATTCAGAGAAAATGACTGTAAGCAGATGAGAACTTGTTTAGAACAGCTCAAAGATTCTCAAAGCCAGTTCTTAGTGTAGAAAAGGTAGCTAAGATCCGGGAAATCCTTAATTCGAGTAAAGATCACATGAAACACTGTATGAATCCTATATTCTTTACTTAAAGGAGACTAGAATGGTAAATGTGTGTTATACAAGGCAGAATACCATTGAAATAGAGAAAGAAACACGTTCGGCAGCTTTGGAAATCCTTACACTTCACTGAAATGTAGTACTACACTCTATAACACAGTTGAGGGACAATGTTCTGGAGCTGCCTCAGTTCATAACAGTGTGTAGGAAGTTGTTTGATAAACTGGGCAAAGCTTATACTTGGACCAGAAGGAGAATATAGGAAACTACATGAAAACATGGATAATTCAGAGAAAATGACTGTAAACAGATGAGAACTTGTTTAGAACAGCTCAAAGAGATTCTTGAAGTCAGTTCTTAGTGTAGAAAAGGTAGCTAAGATCCGGGAAATCCTTAATTCGAGTAAAGATCACATGAAACACTGTATGAATCCTATATTCTTTACTTAAAGGAGACTAGAATGGTAAATGTGTGTTATACAAGGCAGAATACCATTGAAATAGAGAAAGAAACACGTTCGGCAGCTTTGGAAATCCTTACACTTCACTGAAATGTAGTACTACACTCTATAACACAGTTGAGGGACAATGTTCCCGAGCTGCCTCAGTTCATTACACTGTGTAGGAAGTTGTTTGATAAACTGGGCAAAGCTTATACTTGGATCAGAAGGCAGAATATAGGAAACTACATGAAAACTTGGATACTTCAGAGAAAATGACTGTAAAGAGATGAGAACTTGTTTAGAACAGCTCAAAGAGATTCTCCAAGTCAGTTGTTAGTGTAGAAAAGGTATCTAAGATTCGGGAAATCCTTAATTCGAGTTAAGATCACATGAAACAGTGTATGAATCCTATATTCTTTACTTAAAGGAGACTAGAGTGGTAAATGTGTGTTATACAAGGCAGAATACCAATGAAGTAGAGAAAGAAACACGTTCGGCAGCTTTGGCAAGCCTTACACTTCACTGAAATGTAGTACTACACTCTATAACACAGTTGAGAGACAATGTTCCCGAGCTGCCTCAGTTCATAACAGTGTGTAGGAAGTTGTTTGATAAACTGGGCAAAGCTTATACATGGACCAGAAGGCAGAATATTGGAAACTACATGAAAACATGGATAATTCATAGAAAATGACTGTAAAGAGATGAGAACTTGTTTAGAGCAGCTCAAAGAGATTCTACAAGTCAGTTCTTAGTGTAGAAAAGGTAGCTAAGATCCGGGAAATCCTTTATTCGAGTTAAGATCACATGAAACAGTGTTTGAATCCTATATTCTTTACTTAAAGGAGACTAGAGTGGTAAATTTGTGTTATACAAGGCAGAAAACCATTGAAATACAGCAAGAAACACGTTCGGCAGCTTTGGAAATCCTTACACTTCACTGAAATGTAGTACTACACTCTATAACACAGTTGAGGGACAATGTTCCCGAGCTGCCTCAGTTCAGAACAGTGTGTAGGAAGTTGTTTGATAAACTGGGCAAAGCTTATACTTGGATCAGAAGGCAGAATATAGGAAACTACATGAAAACTTGGATACTTCAGAGAAAATGACTGTAAAGAGATGAGAACTTGTTTAGAACAGCTCAAAGAGATTCTCCAAGTCAGTTCTTAGTGTAGAAAAGGTATCTAAGATTCGGAAAATCCTTAATTCGAGTTAAGATCACAGGAAACACTGTATGAATCCTATTTTTTACGTAAAGGAGACTAGAGTGGTAAATGTGTGTTATACAAGGCAGAATACCATTTAAATAGAGAAAGAAACACGTTCGGTAGCTTTGGAAAGCCTTATACTTAACTGAAATGTAGTACTACACTCTATAACACAGTTGAGAGACAATGTTCCCGAGCTGCCTCAGTTCATAACAGTTTGTAGGAAGTTGTTTGATAAAGTGGGCAAAGCTTATACTTGGCTCAGAAGGCAGAATATAGGAAACTACATGAAAACTTGGATACTTCAGAGAAAATGACTGTAAAGAGATGAGAACTTGTTTAGAACAGCTCCAAGAGATTCTCCAAGTCAGTTCTTAGTGTAGAAAAGGTAGCTAAGATCCGGGAAATCCTTAATTCGAGTTCAGATAACATAAAACAGTGTATGAATCCTATATTCTTTACTTAAAGGAGACTTGAGTGGCAAAAGTGTGTTATACAAGGCAGAATACCATTGAAATAGAGAAAGAAAAACGATCGGCAGCTTTGGAAAGCCATACACTTCACTGAAATGTAGTACTACACTCTATAACACAGTTGAGAGACAATGTTCCTGAGCTTCCTCAGTTCATAACAGTGTGTAGGAAGTTGTTTGATAAAGTGGGCAAAGCTTATACTTGGACCAGAAGGAGAATATAGGAAACTACATGAAAACATGGATAATTCAGAGAAAATGACTGTAAGCAGATGAGAACTTGTTTAGAACAGCTCAAAGATTCTCAAAGCCAGTTCTTAGTGTAGAAAAGGTAGCTAAGATCCGGGAAATCCTTAATTCGAGTAAAGATCACATGAAACATTGTATGAATCCTATATTCTTTACTTAAAGGAGACTAGAATGGTAAATGTGTGTTATACAAGGCAGAATACCATTGAAATAGAGAAAGAAACACGTTCGGCAGCTTTGGAAATCCTTACACTTCACTGAAATGTAGTACTACACTCTATAACACAGTTGAGGGACAATGTTCTGGAGCTGCCTCAGTTCATAACAGTGTGTAGGAAGTTGTTTGATAAACTGGGCAAAGCTTATACTTGGACCAGAAGGAGAATATAGGAAACTACATGAAAACATGGATAATTCAGAGAAAATGACTGTAAACAGATGAGAACTTGTTTAGAACAGCTCAAAGAGATTCTTGAAGTCAGTTCTTAGTGTAGAAAAGGTAGCTAAGATCCGGGAAATCCTTAATTCGAGTAAAGATCACATGAAACACTGTATGAATCCTATATTCTTTACTTAAAGGAGACTAGAATGGTAAATGTGTGTTATACAAGGCAGAATACCATTGAAATAGAGAAAGAAACACGTTCGGCAGCTTTGGAAATCCTTACACTTCACTGAAATGTAGTACTACACTCTATAACACAGTTGAGGGACAATGTTCCCGAGCTGCCTCAGTTCATTACACTGTGTAGGAAGTTGTTTGATAAACTGGGCAAAGCTTATACTTGGATCAGAAGGCAGAATATAGGAAACTACATGAAAACTTGGATACTTCAGAGAAAATGACTGTAAAGAGATGAGAACTTGTTTAGAACAGCTCAAAGAGATTCTCCAAGTCAGTTCTTAGTGTAGAAAAGGTATCTAAGATTCGGGAAATCCTTAATTCGAGTTAAGATCACATGAAACAGTGTATGAATCCTATATTCTTTACTTAAAGGAGACTAGAGTGGTAAATGTGTGTTATACAAGGCAGAATACCAATGAAGTAGAGAAAGAAACACGTTCGGCAGCTTTGGCAAGCCTTACACTTCACTGAAATGTAGTACTACACTCTATAACACAGTTGAGAGACAATGTTCCCGAGCTGCCTCAGTTCATAACAGTGTGTAGGAAGTTGTTTGATAAACTGGGCAAAGCTTATACATGGACCAGAAGGCAGAATATTGGAAACTACATGAAAACATGGATAATTCATAGAAAATGACTGTAAAGAGATGAGAACTTGTTTAGAGCAGCTCAAAGAGATTCTACAAGTCAGTTCTTAGTGTAGAAAAGGTAGCTAAGATCCGGGAAATCCTTTATTCGAGTTAAGATCACATGAAACAGTGTTTGAATCCTATATTCTTTACTTAAAGGAGACTAGAGTGGTAAATGTGTGTTATACAAGGCAGAAAACCATTGAAATAGAGCAAGAAACACGTTCGGCAGCTTTGGAAATCCTTACACTTCACTGAAATGTAGTACTACACTCTATAACACAGTTGAGGGACAATGTTCCCGAGCTGCCTCAGTTCATAACAGTGTGTAGGAAGTTGTTTGATAAACTGGGCAAAGCTTATACTTGGATCAGAAGGCAGAATATAGGAAACTACATGAAAACTTGGATACTTCAGAGAAAATGACTGTAAAGAGATGAGAACTTGTTTAGAACAGCTCAAAGAGATACTCCAAGTCAGTTCTTAGTGTAGAAAAGGTATCTAAGATTCGGAAAATCCTTAATTCGAGTTAAGATCACAGGAAACACTGTATGAATCCTATATTCTTTACTTAAAGGAGACTAGAGTGGTAAATGTGTGTTATACAAGGCAGAAAACCATTGAAATAGAGCAAGAAACACGTTCGGCAGCTTTGGAAATCCTTACACTTCACTGAAATGTAGTACTACACTCTATAACACAGTTGAGGGACAATGTTCTGGAGCTGCCTCAGTTCATAACAGTGTGTAGGAAGTTGTTTGATAAACTGGGCAAAGCTTATACTTGGCTCAGAAGGCAGAATATAGGAAACTACATGAAAACTTGGATACTTCAGAGAAAATGACTGTAAAGAGATGAGAACTTGTTTAGAACAGCTTAAAGAGATTCTCCAAGTCAGTTCTTAGTGTAGAAAAGGTATCTAAGATTCGGAAAATCCTTAATTCGAGTTAAGATCACAGGAAACACTGTATGAATCCTATGTTCTTTACTTAAAGGAGACTAGAGTGGTAAATGTGTGTTATACAAGGTAGAATACCATTTAAATAGAGAAAGAAACACGTTCGGTAGCTTTGGAAAGCCTTATACTTAACTGAAATGTAGTACTACACTCTATAACACAGTTGAGAGACAATGTTCCCGAGCTGCCTCAGTTCATAACAGTTTGTAGGAAGTTGTTTGATAAAGTGGGCAAAGCTTATACTTGGACCAGAAGGCAGAATATTGGAAACTACATGAAAATTTGGATAATTCAGAGAAAATGACTTTAAACAGATGAGAACTTGTTTAGAACAGCTCCAAGAGATTCTCCAAGTCAGTTCTTAGTGTAGAAAAGGTAGCTAAGATCCGGGAAATCCTTAATTCGAGTTCAGATCACATAAAACAGTGTATGAATCCTATATTCTTTACTTAAAGGAGACTTGAGTGGTAAAAGTGTGTTATACAAGGCAGAATACCATTGAAATAGAGAAAGAAAAACGATCGGCAGCTTTGGAAAGCCATACACTTCACTGAAATGTAGTACTACACTCTATAACACAGTTGAGAGACAATGTTCCTGAGCTTCCTCAGTACATAACAGTGTGTAGGAAGTTGTTTGATAAAGTGGGCAAAGCTTATACTTGGACCAGAAGGAGAATATAGGAAACTACATGAAAACATGGATAATTCAGAGAAAATGACTGTAAGCAGATGAGAACTTGTTTAGAACAGCTCAAAGAGATTCTCAAAGCCAGTTCTTAGTGTAGAAAAGGTAGCTAAGACTCGGGAAATCCTTAATTCGAGTTAAGATCACATGAAACACTGTATGAATCCTATATTCTTTACTTAAAGGAGACTTGAGTGGTAAAAGTGTGTTATACAAGGCAGAATACCATTGAAATAGAGAAAGAAACACGATCGGCAGCTTTGGAAAGCCATACACTTCACTGAAATGTAGTACTACACTCTATAACACAGTTGAGAGACAATGTTCCCGAGCTGCCTCAGTTCATAACAGTGTGTAGGAAGTTGTTTGATAAAGTGGGCAAAGCTTATACTTGGACCAGAAGGCAGAATATAGGAAACTACATGAAAACATGGCAAATTCAGAGAAAATGACTGTAAAGAGATTACAACTTGTTTAGAACACCTCAAAATGATTCTCAAAGTCAGTTGTTCGTGTAGCAAAGGTAGCTAAGATCCGGAAAATCCTTAATTCGAGTTAAGATCACATGAAACACTGTATGAATCCTATATTCTTTACTTAAAGGAGACTAGAGTGGTAAATGTGTGTTATACAAGGCAGAATACCATTGAAATAGAGAAAGAAACACGTTCCGTAGCTTTGGAAAGCCTTATACTTCACTGAAATGTAGTACTACACTCTATAACACAGTTGAGAGACAATGTTCCCGAGCTGCCTCAGTTCATAACAGTGTGTAGGAAGTTGTTTGATAAAGTGGGAAAACTTATACTTGGACCAGAAGGCAGAATATTGGAAACTACATGAAAATTTGGATAATTCAGAGAAAATGACTTTAAACAGATGAGAACTTGTTTAGAAGAGCTCCAAGAGATTCTCCAAGTCAGTTCTTAGTGTAGAAAAGGTAGCTAAGATCCGGGAAATCCTTAATTTGAGTTCAGATCACATAAAACAGTGTATGAATCCTATATTCTTTACTTAAAGGAGACTTGAGTGGTAAAAGTGTGTTATACAAGGCAGAATACCATTGAAATAGAGAAAGAAACACGATCGGCAGCTTTGGAAAGCCATACACTTCACTGAAATGTAGTACTACACTCTATAACACAGTTGAGAGACAATGTTCCCGAGCTTCCTCAGTTCATAACAGTGTGTAGGAAGTTGTTTGATAAAGTGGGCAAAGCTTATACTTGGACCAGAAGGAGAATATAGGAAACTACATGAAAACATGGATAATTCAGAGAAAATGACTGTAAACAGATGAGAACTTGTTTAGAACAGCTCAAAGAGATTCTTGAAGTCAGTTCTTAGTGTAGAAAAGGTAGCTAAGATCCGGGAAATCCTTAATTCGAGTAAAGATCACATGAAACACTGTATGAATCCTATATTCTTTACTTAAAGGAGACTAGAATGGTAAATGTGTGTTATACAAGGCAGAATACCATTGAAATAGAGAAAGAAACACGTTCGGCAGCTTTGGAAATCCTTACACTTCACTGAAATGTAGTACTACACTCTATAACACAGTTGAGGGACAATGTTCTGGAGCTGCCTCAGTTCATAACAATGTGTAGGAAGTTGTTTGATAAACTGGGCAAAGCTTATACTTGGATCAGAAGGCAGAATATAGGAAACTACATGAAAACTTGGATACTTCAGAGAAAATGACTGTAAAGAGATGAGAACTTGTTTAGAACAGCTCAAAGAGATTCTCCAAGTCAGTTCTTAGTGTAGAAAAGGTATCTAAGATTCGATAAATCCTTAATTCGAGTTAAGATCACATGAAACAGTGTATGAATCCTATATTCTTTACTTAAAGGAGACTAGAGTGGTAAATGTGTGTTATACAAGGCAGAATACCAATGAAGTAGAGAAAGAAACACGTTCGGCAGCTTTGGAAAGCCTTACACTTCACTGAAATGTAGTACTACACTCTATAACACAGTTGAGAGACAATGTTCCCGAGCTGCCTCAGTTCATAACAGTGTGTAGGAAGTTGTTTGATAAACTGGGCAAAGCTTATACATGGACCGGAAGGCAGAATATTGGAAACTACATGAAAACATGGATAATTCATAGAAAATGACTGTAAAGAGATGAGAACTTGTTTAGAGCAGCTCAAAGAGATTCTACAAGTCAGTTCTTAGTGTAGAAAAGGTAGCTAAGATCCGGGAAATCCTTAATTCGAGTTCAGATAACATAAAACAGTGTATGAATCCTATATTCTTTACTTAAAGGAGACTTGAGTGGCAAAAGTGTGTTATACAAGGCAGAATACCATTGAAATAGAGAAAGAAAAACGATCGGCAGCTTTGGAAAGCCATACACTTCACTGAAATGTAGTACTACACTCTATAACACAGTTGAGAGACAATGTTCCTGAGCTTCCTCAGTTCATAACAGTGTGTAGGAAGTTGTTTGATAAAGTGGGCAAAGCTTATACTTGGACCAGAAGGAGAATATAGGAAACTACATGAAAACATGGATAATTCAGAGAAAATGACTGTAAGCAGATGAGAACTTGTTTAGAACAGCTCAAAGATTCTCAAAGCCAGTTCTTAGTGTAGAAAAGGTAGCTAAGATCCGGGAAATCCTTAATTCGAGTAAAGATCACATGAAACACTGTATGAATCCTATATTCTTTACTTAAAGGAGACTAGAATGGTAAATGTGTGTTATACAAGGCAGAATACCATTGAAATAGAGAAAGAAACACGTTCGGCAGCTTTGGAAATCCTTACACTTCACTGAAATGTAGTACTACACTCTATAACACAGTTGAGGGACAATGTTCTGGAGCTGCCTCAGTTCATAACAGTGTGTAGGAAGTTGTTTGATAAACTGGGCAAAGCTTATACTTGGACCAGAAGGAGAATATAGGAAACTACATGAAAACATGGATAATTCAGAGAAAATGACTGTAAACAGATGAGAACTTGTTTAGAACAGCTCAAAGAGATTCTTGAAGTCAGTTCTTAGTGTAGAAAAGGTAGCTAAGATCCGGGAAATCCTTAATTCGAGTAAAGATCACATGAAACACTGTATGAATCCTATATTCTTTACTTAAAGGAGACTAGAATGGTAAATGTGTGTTATACAAGGCAGAATACCATTGAAATAGAGAAAGAAACACGTTCGGCAGCTTTGGAAATCCTTACACTTCACTGAAATGTAGTACTACACTCTATAACACAGTTGAGGGACAATGTTCCCGAGCTGCCTCAGTTCATTACACTGTGTAGGAAGTTGTTTGATAAACTGGGCAAAGCTTATACTTGGATCAGAAGGCAGAATATAGGAAACTACATGAAAACTTGGATACTTCAGAGAAAATGACTGTAAAGAGATGAGAACTTGTTTAGAACAGCTCAAAGAGATTCTCCAAGTCAGTTGTTAGTGTAGAAAAGGTATCTAAGATTCGGGAAATCCTTAATTCGAGTTAAGATCACATGAAACAGTGTATGAATCCTATATTCTTTACTTAAAGGAGACTAGAGTGGTAAATGTGTGTTATACAAGGCAGAATACCAATGAAGTAGAGAAAGAAACACGTTCGGCAGCTTTGGCAAGCCTTACACTTCACTGAAATGTAGTACTACACTCTATAACACAGTTGAGAGACAATGTTCCCGAGCTGCCTCAGTTCATAACAGTGTGTAGGAAGTTGTTTGATAAACTGGGCAAAGCTTATACATGGACCAGAAGGCAGAATATTGGAAACTACATGAAAACATGGATAATTCATAGAAAATGACTGTAAAGAGATGAGAACTTGTTTAGAGCAGCTCAAAGAGATTCTACAAGTCAGTTCTTAGTGTAGAAAAGGTAGCTAAGATCCGGGAAATCCTTTATTCGAGTTAAGATCACATGAAACAGTGTTTGAATCCTATATTCTTTACTTAAAGGAGACTAGAGTGGTAAATGTGTGTTATACAAGGCAGAAAACCATTGAAATACAGCAAGAAACACGTTCGGCAGCTTTGGAAATCCTTACACTTCACTGAAATGTAGTACTACACTCTATAACACAGTTGAGGGACAATGTTCCCGAGCTGCCTCAGTTCAGAACAGTGTGTAGGAAGTTGTTTGATAAACTGGGCAAAGCTTATACTTGGATCAGAAGGCAGAATATAGGAAACTACATGAAAACTTGGATACTTCAGAGAAAATGACTGTAAAGAGATGAGAACTTGTTTAGAACAGCTCAAAGAGATTCTCCAAGTCAGTTCTTAGTGTAGAAAAGGTATCTAAGATTCGGAAAATCCTTAATTCGAGTTAAGATCACAGGAAACACTGTATGAATCCTATTTTTTACGTAAAGGAGACTAGAGTGGTAAATGTGTGTTATACAAGGCAGAATACCATTTAAATAGAGAAAGAAACACGTTCGGTAGCTTTGGAAAGCCTTATACTTAACTGAAATGTAGTACTACACTCTATAACACAGTTGAGAGACAATGTTCCCGAGCTGCCTCAGTTCATAACAGTTTGTAGGAAGTTGTTTGATAAAGTGGGCAAAGCTTATACTTGGACCAGAAGGCAGAATATTGGAAACTACATGAAAATTTGGATAATTCAGAGAAAATGACTTTAAACAGATGAGAACTTGTTTAGAACAGCTCCAAGAGATTCTCCAAGTCAGTTCTTAGTGTAGAAAAGGTAGCTAAGATCCGGGAAATCCTTAATTCGAGTTCAGATAACATAAAACAGTGTATGAATCCTATATTCTTTACTTAAAGGAGACTTGAGTGGCAAAAGTGTGTTATACAAGGCAGAATACCATTGAAATAGAGAAAGAAAAACGATCGGCAGCTTTGGAAAGCCATACACTTCACTGAAATGTAGTACTACACTCTATAACACAGTTGAGAGACAATGTTCCTGAGCTTCCTCAGTTCATAACAGTGTGTAGGAAGTTGTTTGATAAAGTGGGCAAAGCTTATACTTGGACCAGAAGGAGAATATAGGAAACTACATGAAAACATGGATAATTCAGAGAAAATGACTGTAAGCAGATGAGAACTTGTTTAGAACAGCTCAAAGATTCTCAAAGCCAGTTCTTAGTGTAGAAAAGGTAGCTAAGATCCGGGAAATCCTTAATTCGAGTAAAGATCACATGAAACATTGTATGAATCCTATATTCTTTACTTAAAGGAGACTAGAATGGTAAATGTGTGTTATACAAGGCAGAATACCATTGAAATAGAGAAAGAAACACGTTCGGCAGCTTTGGAAATCCTTACACTTCACTGAAATGTAGTACTACACTCTATAACACAGTTGAGGGACAATGTTCTGGAGCTGCCTCAGTTCATAACAGTGTGTAGGAAGTTGTTTGATAAAGTGGGCAAAGCTTATACTTGGACCAGAAGGAGAATATAGGAAACTACATGAAAACATGGATAATTCAGAGAAAATGACTGTAAAGAGATGAGAACTTGTTTAGAACAGCTTAAAGAGATTCTCCAAGTCAGTTCTTAGTGTAGAAAAGGTATCTAAGATTCGGAAAATCCTTAATTCGAGTTAAGATCACAGGAAACACTGTATGAATCCTATGTTCTTTACTTAAAGGAGACTAGAGTGGTAAATGTGTGTTATACAAGGTAGAATACCATTTAAATAGAGAAAGAAACACGTTCGGTAGCTTTGGAAAGCCTTATACTTAACTGAAATGTAGTACTACACTCTATAACACAGTTGAGAGACAATGTTCCCGAGCTGCCTCAGTTCATAACAGTTTGTAGGAAGTTGTTTGATAAAGTGGGCAAAGCTTATACTTGGACCAGAAGGCAGAATATTGGAAACTACATGAAAATTTGGATAATTCAGAGAAAATGACTTTAAACAGATGAGAACTTGTTTAGAACAGCTCCAAGAGATTCTCCAAGTCAGTTCTTAGTGTAGAAAAGGTAGCTAAGATCCGGGAAATCCTTAATTCGAGTTCAGATCACATAAAACAGTGTATGAATCCTATATTCTTTACTTAAAGGAGACTTGAGTGGTAAAAGTGTGTTATACAAGGCAGAATACCATTGAAATAGAGAAAGAAAAACGATCGGCAGCTTTGGAAAGCCATACACTTCACTGAAATGTAGTACTACACTCTATAACACAGTTGAGAGACAATGTTCCTGAGCTTCCTCAGTACATAACAGTGTGTAGGAAGTTGTTTGATAAAGTGGGCAAAGCTTATACTTGGACCAGAAGGAGAATATAGGAAACTACATGAAAACATGGATAATTCAGAGAAAATGACTGTAAGCAGATGAGAACTTGTTTAGAACAGCTCAAAGAGATTCTCAAAGCCAGTTCTTAGTGTAGAAAAGGTAGCTAAGACTCGGGAAATCCTTAATTCGAGTTAAGATCACATGAAACACTGTATGAATCCTATATTCTTTACTTAAAGGAGACTTGAGTGGTAAAAGTGTGTTATACAAGGCAGAATACCATTGAAATAGAGAAAGAAACACGATCGGCAGCTTTGGAAAGCCATACACTTCACTGAAATGTAGTACTACACTCTATAACACAGTTGAGAGACAATGTTCCCGAGCTGCCTCAGTTCATAACAGTGTGTAGGAAGTTGTTTGATAAAGTGGGCAAAGCTTATACTTGGACCAGAAGGCAGAATATAGGAAACTACATGAAAACATGGCAAATTCAGAGAAAATGACTGTAAAGAGATTACAACTTGTTTAGAACACCTCAAAATGATTCTCAAAGTCAGTTGTTCGTGTAGCAAAGGTAGCTAAGATCCGGAAAATCCTTAATTCGAGTTAAGATCACATGAAACACTGTATGAATCCTATATTCTTTACTTAAAGGAGACTAGAGTGGTAAATGTGTGTTATACAAGGCAGAATACCATTGAAATAGAGAAAGAAACACGTTCCGTAGCTTTGGAAAGCCTTATACTTCACTGAAATGTAGTACTACACTCTATAACACAGTTGAGAGACAATGTTCCCGAGCTGCCTCAGTTCATAACAGTGTGTAGGAAGTTGTTTGATAAAGTGGGAAAACTTATACTTGGACCAGAAGGCAGAATATTTGAAACTACATGAAAATTTGGATAATTCAGAGAAAATGACTTTAAACAGATGAGAACTTGTTTAGAAGAGCTCCAAGAGATTCTCCAAGTCAGTTCTTAGTGTAGAAAAGGTAGCTAAGATCCGGGAAATCCTTAATTTGAGTTCAGATCACATAAAACAGTGTATGAATCCTATATTCTTTACTTAAAGGAGACTTGAGTGGTAAAAGTGTGTTATACAAGGCAGAATACCATTGAAATAGAGAAAGAAACACGATCGGCAGCTTTGGAAAGCCATACACTTCACTGAAATGTAGTACTACACTCTATAACACAGTTGAGAGACAATGTTCCCGAGCTTCCTCAGTTCATAACAGTGTGTAGGAAGTTGTTTGATAAAGTGGGCAAAGCTTATACTTGGACCAGAAGGAGAATATAGGAAACTACATGAAAACATGGATAATTCAGAGAAAATGACTGTAAACAGATGAGAACTTGTTTAGAACAGCTCAAAGAGATTCTTGAAGTCAGTTCTTAGTGTAGAAAAGGTAGCTAAGATCCGGGAAATCCTTAATTCGAGTAAAGATCACATGAAACACTGTATGAATCCTATATTCTTTACTTAAAGGAGACTAGAATGGTAAATGTGTGTTATACAAGGCAGAATACCATTGAAATAGAGAAAGAAACACGTTCGGCAGCTTTGGAAATCCTTACACTTCACTGAAATGTAGTACTACACTCTATAACACAGTTGAGGGACAATGTTCTGGAGCTGCCTCAGTTCATAACAATGTGTAGGAAGTTGTTTGATAAACTGGGCAAAGCTTATACTTGGATCAGAAGGCAGAATATAGGAAACTACATGAAAACTTGGATACTTCAGAGAAAATGACTGTAAAGAGATGAGAACTTGTTTAGAACAGCTCAAAGAGATTCTCCAAGTCAGTTCTTAGTGTAGAAAAGGTATCTAAGATTCGATAAATCCTTAATTCGAGTTAAGATCACATGAAACAGTGTATGAATCCTATATTCTTTACTTAAAGGAGACTAGAGTGGTAAATGTGTGTTATACAAGGCAGAATACCAATGAAGTAGAGAAAGAAACACGTTCGGCAGCTTTGGAAAGCCTTACACTTCACTGAAATGTAGTACTACACTCTATAACACAGTTGAGAGACAATGTTCCCGAGCTGCCTCAGTTCATAACAGTGTGTAGGAAGTTGTTTGATAAACTGGGCAAAGCTTATACATGGACCGGAAGGCAGAATATTGGAAACTACATGAAAACATGGATAATTCATAGAAAATGACTGTAAAGAGATGAGAACTTGTTTAGAGCAGCTCAAAGAGATTCTACAAGTCAGTTCTTAGTGTAGAAAAGGTAGCTAAGATCCGGGAAATCCTTAATTCGAGTTCAGATAACATAAAACAGTGTATGAATCCTATATTCTTTACTTAAAGGAGACTTGAGTGGCAAAAGTGTGTTATACAAGGCAGAATACCATTGAAATAGAGAAAGAAAAACGATCGGCAGCTTTGGAAAGCCATACACTTCACTGAAATGTAGTACTACACTCTATAACACAGTTGAGAGACAATGTTCCTGAGCTTCCTCAGTTCATAACAGTGTGTAGGAAGTTGTTTGATAAAGTGGGCAAAGCTTATACTTGGACCAGAAGGAGAATATAGGAAACTACATGAAAACATGGATAATTCAGAGAAAATGACTGTAAGCAGATGAGAACTTGTTTAGAACAGCTCAAAGATTCTCAAAGCCAGTTCTTAGTGTAGAAAAGGTAGCTAAGATCCGGGAAATCCTTAATTCGAGTAAAGATCACATGAAACACTGTATGAATCCTATATTCTTTACTTAAAGGAGACTAGAATGGTAAATGTGTGTTATACAAGGCAGAATACCATTGAAATAGAGAAAGAAACACGTTCGGCAGCTTTGGAAATCCTTACACTTCACTGAAATGTAGTACTACACTCTATAACACAGTTGAGGGACAATGTTCTGGAGCTGCCTCAGTTCATAACAGTGTGTAGGAAGTTGTTTGATAAACTGGGCAAAGCTTATACTTGGACCAGAAGGAGAATATAGGAAACTACATGAAAACATGGATAATTCAGAGAAAATGACTGTAAACAGATGAGAACTTGTTTAGAACAGCTCAAAGAGATTCTTGAAGTCAGTTCTTAGTGTAGAAAAGGTAGCTAAGATCCGGGAAATCCTTAATTCGAGTAAAGATCACATGAAACACTGTATGAATCCTATATTCTTTACTTAAAGGAGACTAGAATGGTAAATGTGTGTTATACAAGGCAGAATACCATTGAAATAGAGAAAGAAACACGTTCGGCAGCTTTGGAAATCCTTACACTTCACTGAAATGTAGTACTACACTCTATAACACAGTTGAGGGACAATGTTCCCGAGCTGCCTCAGTTCATTACACTGTGTAGGAAGTTGTTTGATAAACTGGGCAAAGCTTATACTTGGATCAGAAGGCAGAATATAGGAAACTACATGAAAACTTGGATACTTCAGAGAAAATGACTGTAAAGAGATGAGAACTTGTTTAGAACAGCTCAAAGAGATTCTCCAAGTCAGTTGTTAGTGTAGAAAAGGTATCTAAGATTCGGGAAATCCTTAATTCGAGTTAAGATCACATGAAACAGTGTATGAATCCTATATTCTTTACTTAAAGGAGACTAGAGTGGTAAATGTGTGTTATACAAGGCAGAATACCAATGAAGTAGAGAAAGAAACACGTTCGGCAGCTTTGGCAAGCCTTACACTTCACTGAAATGTAGTACTACACTCTATAACACAGTTGAGAGACAATGTTCCCGAGCTGCCTCAGTTCATAACAGTGTGTAGGAAGTTGTTTGATAAACTGGGCAAAGCTTATACATGGACCAGAAGGCAGAATATTGGAAACTACATGAAAACATGGATAATTCATAGAAAATGACTGTAAAGAGATGAGAACTTGTTTAGAGCAGCTCAAAGAGATTCTACAAGTCAGTTCTTAGTGTAGAAAAGGTAGCTAAGATCCGGGAAATCCTTTATTCGAGTTAAGATCACATGAAACAGTGTTTGAATCCTATATTCTTTACTTAAAGGAGACTAGAGTGGTAAATGTGTGTTATACAAGGCAGAAAACCATTGAAATACAGCAAGAAACACGTTCGGCAGCTTTGGAAATCCTTACACTTCACTGAAATGTAGTACTACACTCTATAACACAGTTGAGGGACAATGTTCCCGAGCTGCCTCAGTTCAGAACAGTGTGTAGGAAGTTGTTTGATAAACTGGGCAAAGCTTATACTTGGATCAGAAGGCAGAATATAGGAAACTACATGAAAACTTGGATACTTCAGAGAAAATGACTGTAAAGAGATGAGAACTTGTTTAGAACAGCTCAAAGAGATTCTCCAAGTCAGTTCTTAGTGTAGAAAAGGTATCTAAGATTCGGAAAATCCTTAATTCGAGTTAAGATCACAGGAAACACTGTATGAATCCTATTTTTTACGTAAAGGAGACTAGAGTGGTAAATGTGTGTTATACAAGGCAGAATACCATTTAAATAGAGAAAGAAACACGTTCGGTAGCTTTGGAAAGCCTTATACTTAACTGAAATGTAGTACTACACTCTATAACACAGTTGAGAGACAATGTTCCCGAGCTGCCTCAGTTCATAACAGTTTGTAGGAAGTTGTTTGATAAAGTGGGCAAAGCTTATACTTGGACCAGAAGGCAGAATATTGGAAACTACATGAAAATTTGGATAATTCAGAGAAAATGACTTTAAACAGATGAGAACTTGTTTAGAACAGCTCCAAGAGATTCTCCAAGTCAGTTCTTAGTGTAGAAAAGGTAGCTAAGATCCGGGAAATCCTTAATTCGAGTTCAGATAACATAAAACAGTGTATGAATCCTATATTCTTTACTTAAAGGAGACTTGAGTGGCAAAAGTGTGTTATACAAGGCAGAATACCATTGAAATAGAGAAAGAAAAACGATCGGCAGCTTTGGAAAGCCATACACTTCACTGAAATGTAGTACTACACTCTATAACACAGTTGAGAGACAATGTTCCTGAGCTTCCTCAGTTCATAACAGTGTGTAGGAAGTTGTTTGATAAAGTGGGCAAAGCTTATACTTGGACCAGAAGGAGAATATAGGAAACTACATGAAAACATGGATAATTCAGAGAAAATGACTGTAAGCAGATGAGAACTTGTTTAGAACAGCTCAAAGATTCTCAAAGCCAGTTCTTAGTGTAGAAAAGGTAGCTAAGATCCGGGAAATCCTTAATTCGAGTAAAGATCACATGAAACATTGTATGAATCCTATATTCTTTACTTAAAGGAGACTAGAATGGTAAATGTGTGTTATACAAGGCAGAATACCATTGAAATAGAGAAAGAAACACGTTCGGCAGCTTTGGAAATCCTTACACTTCACTGAAATGTAGTACTACACTCTATAACACAGTTGAGGGACAATGTTCTGGAGCTGCCTCAGTTCATAACAGTGTGTAGGAAGTTGTTTGATAAACTGGGCAAAGCTTATACTTGGACCAGAAGGAGAATATAGGAAACTACATGAAAACATGGATAATTCAGAGAAAATGACTGTAAACAGATGAGAACTTGTTTAGAACAGCTCAAAGAGATTCTTGAAGTCAGTTCTTAGTGTAGAAAAGGTAGCTAAGATCCGGGAAATCCTTAATTCGAGTAAAGATCACATGAAACACTGTATGAATCCTATATTCTTTACTTAAAGGAGACTAGAATGGTAAATGTGTGTTATACAAGGCAGAATACCATTGAAATAGAGAAAGAAACACGTTCGGCAGCTTTGGAAATCCTTACACTTCACTGAAATGTAGTACTACACTCTATAACACAGTTGAGGGACAATGTTCCCGAGCTGCCTCAGTTCATTACACTGTGTAGGAAGTTGTTTGATAAACTGGGCAAAGCTTATACTTGGATCAGAAGGCAGAATATAGGAAACTACGTGAAAACTTGGATACTTCAGAGAAAATGACTGTAAAGAGATGAGAACTTGTTTAGAACAGCTCAAAGAGATTCTCCAAGTCAGTTCTTAGTGTAGAAAAGGTATCTAAGATTCGGGAAATCCTTAATTCGAGTTAAGATCACATGAAACAGTGTATGAATCCTATATTCTTTACTTAAAGGAGACTAGAGTGGTAAATGTGTGTTATACAAGGCAGAATACCAATGAAGTAGAGAAAGAAACACGTTCGGCAGCTTTGGCAAGCCTTACACTTCACTGAAATGTAGTACTACACTCTATAACACAGTTGAGAGACAATGTTCCCGAGCTGCCTCAGTTCATAACAGTGTGTAGGAAGTTGTTTGATAAACTGGGCAAAGCTTATACATGGACCAGAAGGCAGAATATTGGAAACTACATGAAAACATGGATAATTCATAGAAAATGACTGTAAAGAGATGAGAACTTGTTTAGAGCAGCTCAAAGAGATTCTACAAGTCAGTTCTTAGTGTAGAAAAGGTAGCTAAGATCCGGGAAATCCTTTATTCGAGTTAAGATCACATGAAACAGTGTTTGAATCCTATATTCTTTACTTAAAGGAGACTAGAGTGGTAAATGTGTGTTATACAAGGCAGAAAACCATTGAAATACAGCAAGAAACACGTTCGGCAGCTTTGGAAATCCTTACACTTCACTGAAATGTAGTACTACACTCTATAACACAGTTGAGGGACAATGTTCCCGAGCTGCCTCAGTTCATAACAGTGTGTAGGAAGTTGTTTGATAAACTGGGCAAAGCTTATACATGGACCGGAAGGCAGAATATTGGAAACTACATGAAAACATGGATAATTCATAGAAAATGACTGTAAAGAGATGAGAACTTGTTTAGAGCAGCTCAAAGAGATTCTACAAGTCAGTTCTTAGTGTAGAAAAGGTAGCTAAGATCCGGGAAATCCTTAATTCGAGTTCAGATAACATAAAACAGTGTATGAATCCTATATTCTTTACTTAAAGGAGACTTGAGTGGCAAAAGTGTGTTATACAAGGCAGAATACCATTGAAATAGAGAAAGAAAAACGATCGGCAGCTTTGGAAAGCCATACACTTCACTGAAATGTAGTACTACACTCTATAACACAGTTGAGAGACAATGTTCCTGAGCTTCCTCAGTTCATAACAGTGTGTAGGAAGTTGTTTGATAAAGTGGGCAAAGCTTATACTTGGACCAGAAGGAGAATATAGGAAACAACATGAAAACATGGATAATTCAGAGAAAATGACTGTAAGCAGATGAGAACTTGTTTAGAACAGCTCAAAGATTCTCAAAGCCAGTTCTTAGTGTAGAAAAGGTAGCTAAGATCCGGGAAATCCTTAATTCGAGTAAAGATCACATGAAACACTGTATGAATCCTATATTCTTTACTTAAAGGAGACTAGAATGGTAAATGTGTGTTATACAAGGCAGAATACCATTGAAATAGAGAAAGAAACACGTTCGGCAGCTTT
Source organism: Pipistrellus hanaki (assembly GCF_964339955.1). Taxonomy (NCBI): domain Eukaryota; kingdom Metazoa; phylum Chordata; class Mammalia; order Chiroptera; family Vespertilionidae; genus Pipistrellus; species Pipistrellus hanaki. The sequence goes on from NW_028182295.1 coordinate 989,103, forward strand.
GGAAATCCTTACACTTCACTGAAATGTAGTACTACACTCTATAACACAGTTGAGGGACAATGTTCTGGAGCTGCCTCAGTTCATAACAGTGTGTAGGAAGTTGTTTGATAAACTGGGCAAAGCTTATACTTGGACCAGAAGGAGAATATAGGAAACTACATGAAAACATGGATAATTCAGAGAAAATGACTGTAAACAGATGAGAACTTGTTTAGAACAGCTCAAAGAGATTCTTGAAGTCAGTTCTTAGTGTAGAAAAGGTAGCTAAGATCCGGGAAATCCTTAATTCGAGTAAAGATCACATGAAACACTGTATGAATCCTATATTCTTTACTTAAAGGAGACTAGAATGGTAAATGTGTGTTATACAAGGCAGAATACCATTGAAATAGAGAAAGAAACACGTTCGGCAGCTTTGGAAATCCTTACACTTCACTGAAATGTAGTACTACACTCTATAACACAGTTGAGGGACAATGTTCCCGAGCTGCCTCAGTTCATTACACTGTGTAGGAAGTTGTTTGATAAACTGGGCAAAGCTTATACTTGGATCAGAAGGCAGAATATAGGAAACTACATGAAAACTTGGATACTTCAGAGAAAATGACTGTAAAGAGATGAGAACTTGTTTAGAACAGCTCAAAGAGATTCTCCAAGTCAGTTGTTAGTGTAGAAAAGGTATCTAAGATTCGGGAAATCCTTAATTCGAGTTAAGATCACATGAAACAGTGTATGAATCCTATATTCTTTACTTAAAGGAGACTAGAGTGGTAAATGTGTGTTATACAAGGCAGAATACCAATGAAGTAGAGAAAGAAACACGTTCGGCAGCTTTGGCAAGCCTTACACTTCACTGAAATGTAGTACTACACTCTATAACACAGTTGAGAGACAATGTTCCCGAGCTGCCTCAGTTCATAACAGTGTGTAGGAAGTTGTTTGATAAACTGGGCAAAGCTTATACATGGACCAGAAGGCAGAATATTGGAAACTACATGAAAACATGGATAATTCATAGAAAATGACTGTAAAGAGATGAGAACTTGTTTAGAGCAGCTCAAAGAGATTCTACAAGTCAGTTCTTAGTGTAGAAAAGGTAGCTAAGATCCGGGAAATCCTTTATTCGAGTTAAGATCACATGAAACAGTGTTTGAATCCTATATTCTTTACTTAAAGGAGACTAGAGTGGTAAATGTGTGTTATACAAGGCAGAAAACCATTGAAATACAGCAAGAAACACGTTCGGCAGCTTTGGAAATCCTTACACTTCACTGAAATGTAGTACTACACTCTATAACACAGTTGAGGGACAATGTTCCCGAGCTGCCTCAGTTCAGAACAGTGTGTAGGAAGTTGTTTGATAAACTGGGCAAAGCTTATACTTGGATCAGAAGGCAGAATATAGGAAACTACATGAAAACTTGGATACTTCAGAGAAAATGACTGTAAAGAGATGAGAACTTGTTTAGAACAGCTCAAAGAGATTCTCCAAGTCAGTTCTTAGTGTAGAAAAGGTATCTAAGATTCGGAAAATCCTTAATTCGAGTTAAGATCACAGGAAACACTGTATGAATCCTATTTTTTACGTAAAGGAGACTAGAGTGGTAAATGTGTGTTATACAAGGCAGAATACCATTTAAATAGAGAAAGAAACACGTTCGGTAGCTTTGGAAAGCCTTATACTTAACTGAAATGTAGTACTACACTCTATAACACAGTTGAGAGACAATGTTCCCGAGCTGCCTCAGTTCATAACAGTTTGTAGGAAGTTGTTTGATAAAGTGGGCAAAGCTTATACTTGGACCAGAAGGCAGAATATTGGAAACTACATGAAAATTTGGATAATTCAGAGAAAATGACTTTAAACAGATGAGAACTTGTTTAGAACAGCTCCAAGAGATTCTCCAAGTCAGTTCTTAGTGTAGAAAAGGTAGCTAAGATCCGGGAAATCCTTAATTCGAGTTCAGATAACATAAAACAGTGTATGAATCCTATATTCTTTACTTAAAGGAGACTTGAGTGGCAAAAGTGTGTTATACAAGGCAGAATACCATTGAAATAGAGAAAGAAAAACGATCGGCAGCTTTGGAAAGCCATACACTTCACTGAAATGTAGTACTACACTCTATAACACAGTTGAGAGACAATGTTCCTGAGCTTCCTCAGTTCATAACAGTGTGTAGGAAGTTGTTTGATAAAGTGGGCAAAGCTTATACTTGGACCAGAAGGAGAATATAGGAAACTACATGAAAACATGGATAATTCAGAGAAAATGACTGTAAGCAGATGAGAACTTGTTTAGAACAGCTCAAAGATTCTCAAAGCCAGTTCTTAGTGTAGAAAAGGTAGCTAAGATCCGGGAAATCCTTAATTCGAGTAAAGATCACATGAAACATTGTATGAATCCTATATTCTTTACTTAAAGGAGACTAGAATGGTAAATGTGTGTTATACAAGGCAGAATACCATTGAAATAGAGAAAGAAACACGTTCGGCAGCTTTGGAAATCCTTACACTTCACTGAAATGTAGTACTACACTCTATAACACAGTTGAGGGACAATGTTCTGGAGCTGCCTCAGTTCATAACAGTGTGTAGGAAGTTGTTTGATAAACTGGGCAAAGCTTATACTTGGACCAGAAGGAGAATATAGGAAACTACATGAAAACATGGATAATTCAGAGAAAATGACTGTAAACAGATGAGAACTTGTTTAGAACAGCTCAAAGAGATTCTTGAAGTCAGTTCTTAGTGTAGAAAAGGTAGCTAAGATCCGGGAAATCCTTAATTCGAGTAAAGATCACATGAAACACTGTATGAATCCTATATTCTTTACTTAAAGGAGACTAGAATGGTAAATGTGTGTTATACAAGGCAGAATACCATTGAAATAGAGAAAGAAACACGTTCGGCAGCTTTGGAAATCCTTACACTTCACTGAAATGTAGTACTACACTCTATAACACAGTTGAGGGACAATGTTCCCGAGCTGCCTCAGTTCATTACACTGTGTAGGAAGTTGTTTGATAAACTGGGCAAAGCTTATACTTGGATCAGAAGGCAGAATATAGGAAACTACATGAAAACTTGGATACTTCAGAGAAAATGACTGTAAAGAGATGAGAACTTGTTTAGAACAGCTCAAAGAGATTCTCCAAGTCAGTTCTTAGTGTAGAAAAGGTATCTAAGATTCGGGAAATCCTTAATTCGAGTTAAGATCACATGAAACAGTGTATGAATCCTATATTCTTTACTTAAAGGAGACTAGAGTGGTAAATGTGTGTTATACAAGGCAGAATACCAATGAAGTAGAGAAAGAAACACGTTCAGCAGCTTTGGCAAGCCTTACACTTCACTGAAATGTAGTACTACACTCTATAACACAGTTGAGAGACAATGTTCCCGAGCTGCCTCAGTTCATAACAGTGTGTAGGAAGTTGTTTGATAAACTGGGCAAAGCTTATACATGGACCAGAAGGCAGAATATTGGAAACTACATGAAAACATGGATAATTCATGGAAAATGACTGTAAAGAGATGAGAACTTGTTTAGAGCAGCTCAAAGAGATTCTCCAAGTCAGTTCTTAGTGTAGAAAAGGTAGCTAAGATCCGGGAAATCCTTTATTCGAGTTAAGATCACATGAAACAGTGTTTGAATCCTATATTCTTTACTTAAAGGAGACTAGAGTGGTAAATGTGTGTTATACAAGGCAGAAAACCATTGAAATAGAGCAAGAAACACGTTCGGCAGCTTTGGAAATCCTTACACTTCACTGAAATGTAGTACTACACTCTATAACACAGTTGAGGGACAATGTTCTGGAGCTGCCTCAGTTCATAACAGTGTGTAGGAAGTTGTTTGATAAACTGGGCAAAGCTTATACTTGGATCAGAAGGCAGAATATAGGAAACTACATGAAAACTTGGATACTTCAGAGAAAATGACTGTAAAGAGATGAGAACTTGTTTAGAACAGCTTAAAGAGATTCTCCAAGTCAGTTCTTAGTGTAGAAAAGGTATCTAAGATTCGGAAAATCCTTAATTCGAGTTAAGATCACAGGAAACACTGTATGAATCCTATGTTCTTTACTTAAAGGAGACTAGAGTGGTAAATGTGTGTTATACAAGGTAGAATACCATTTAAATAGAGAAAGAAACACGTTCGGTAGCTTTGGAAAGCCTTATACTTAACTGAAATGTAGTACTACACTCTATAACACAGTTGAGAGACAATGTTCCCGAGCTGCCTCAGTTCATAACAGTTTGTAGGAAGTTGTTTGATAAAGTGGGCAAAGCTTATACTTGGACCAGAAGGCAGAATATTGGAAACTACATGAAAATTTGGATAATTCAGAGAAAATGACTTTAAACAGATGAGAACTTGTTTAGAACAGCTCCAAGAGATTCTCCAAGTCAGTTCTTAGTGTAGAAAAGGTAGCTAAGATCCGGGAAATCCTTAATTCGAGTTCAGATCACATAAAACAGTGTATGAATCCTATATTCTTTACTTAAAGGAGACTTGAGTGGTAAAAGTGTGTTATACAAGGCAGAATACCATTGAAATAGAGAAAGAAAAACGATCGGCAGCTTTGGAAAGCCATACACTTCACTGAAATGTAGTACTACACTCTATAACACAGTTGAGAGACAATGTTGCTGAGCTTCCTCAGTACATAACAGTGTGTAGGAAGTTGTTTGATAAAGTGGGCAAAGCTTATACTTGGACCAGAAGGAGAATATAGGAAACTACATGAAAACATGGATAATTCAGAGAAAATGACTGTAAGCAGATGAGAACTTGTTTAGAACAGCTCAAAGAGATTCTCAAAGCCAGTTCTTAGTGTAGAAAAGGTAGCTAAGACTCGGGAAATCCTTAATTCGAGTTAAGATCACATGAAACACTGTATGAATCCTATATTCTTTACTTAAAGGAGACTTGAGTGGTAAAAGTGTGTTATACAAGGCAGAATACCATTGAAATAGAGAAAGAAACACGATCGGCAGCTTTGGAAAGCCATACACTTCACTGAAATGTAGTACTACACTCTATAACACAGTTGAGAGACAATGTTCCCGAGCTGCCTCAGTTCATAACAGTGTGTAGGAAGTTGTTTGATAAAGTGGGCAAAGCTTATACTTGGAGCAGAAGGCAGAATATAGGAAACTACATGAAAACATGGCAAATTCAGAGAAAATGACTGTAAAGAGATTACAACTTGTTTAGAACACCTCAAAATGATTCTCAAAGTCAGTTGTTCGTGTAGCAAAGGTAGCTAAGATCCGGAAAATCCTTAATTCGAGTTAAGATCACATGAAACACTGTATGAATCCTATATTCTTTACTTAAAGGAGACTAGAGTGGTAAATGTGTGTTATACAAGGCAGAATACCATTGAAATAGAGAAAGAAACACGTTCCGTAGCTTTGGAAAGCCTTATACTTCACTGAAATGTAGTACTACACTCTATAACACAGTTGAGAGACAATGTTCCCGAGCTGCCTCAGTTCATAACAGTGTGTAGGAAGTTGTTTGATAAAGTGGGAAAACTTATACTTGGATCAGAAGGCAGAATATAGGAAACTACATGAAAACTTGGATACTTCAGAGAAAATGACTGTAAAGAGATGAGAACTTGTTTAGAACAGCTCAAAGAGATTCTCCAAGTCAGTTGTTAGTGTAGAAAAGGTATCTAAGATTCGGGAAATCCTTAATTCGAGTTAAGATCACATGAAACAGTGTATGAATCCTATATTCTTTACTTAAAGGAGACTAGAGTGGTAAATGTGTGTTATACAAGGCAGAATACCAATGAAGTAGAGAAAGAAACACGTTCGGCAGCTTTGGCAAGCCTTACACTTCACTGAAATGTAGTACTACACTCTATAACACAGTTGAGAGACAATGTTCCCGAGCTGCCTCAGTTCATAACAGTGTGTAGGAAGTTGTTTGATAAACTGGGCAAAGCTTATACATGGACCAGAAGGCAGAATATTGGAAACTACATGAAAACATGGATAATTCATAGAAAATGACTGTAAAGAGATGAGAACTTGTTTAGAGCAGCTCAAAGAGATTCTACAAGTCAGTTCTTAGTGTAGAAAAGGTAGCTAAGATCCGGGAAATCCTTTATTCGAGTTAAGATCACATGAAACAGTGTTTGAATCCTATATTCTTTACTTAAAGGAGACTAGAGTGGTAAATGTGTGTTATACAAGGCAGAAAACCATTGAAATACAGCAAGAAACACGTTCGGCAGCTTTGGAAATCCTTACACTTCACTGAAATGTAGTACTACACTCTATAACACAGTTGAGGGACAATGTTCCCGAGCTGCCTCAGTTCAGAACAGTGTGTAGGAAGTTGTTTGATAAACTGGGCAAAGCTTATACTTGGATCAGAAGGCAGAATATAGGAAACTACATGAAAACTTGGATACTTCAGAGAAAATGACTGTAAAGAGATGAGAACTTGTTTAGAACAGCTCAAAGAGATTCTCCAAGTCAGTTCTTAGTGTAGAAAAGGTATCTAAGATTCGGAAAATCCTTAATTCGAGTTAAGATCACAGGAAACACTGTATGAATCCTATTTTTTACGTAAAGGAGACTAGAGTGGTAAATGTGTGTTATACAAGGCAGAATACCATTTAAATAGAGAAAGAAACACGTTCGGTAGCTTTGGAAAGCCTTATACTTAACTGAAATGTAGTACTACACTCTATAACACAGTTGAGAGACAATGTTCCCGAGCTGCCTCAGTTCATAACAGTTTGTAGGAAGTTGTTTGATAAAGTGGGCAAAGCTTATACTTGGACCAGAAGGCAGAATATTGGAAACTACATGAAAATTTGGATAATTCAGAGAAAATGACTTTAAACAGATGAGAACTTGTTTAGAACAGCTCCAAGAGATTCTCCAAGTCAGTTCTTAGTGTAGAAAAGGTAGCTAAGATCCGGGAAATCCTTAATTCGAGTTCAGATAACATAAAACAGTGTATGAATCCTATATTCTTTACTTAAAGGAGACTTGAGTGGCAAAAGTGTGTTATACAAGGCAGAATACCATTGAAATAGAGAAAGAAAAACGATCGGCAGCTTTGGAAAGCCATACACTTCACTGAAATGTAGTACTACACTCTATAACACAGTTGAGAGACAATGTTCCTGAGCTTCCTCAGTTCATAACAGTGTGTAGGAAGTTGTTTGATAAAGTGGGCAAAGCTTATACTTGGACCAGAAGGAGAATATAGGAAACTACATGAAAACATGGATAATTCAGAGAAAATGACTGTAAGCAGATGAGAACTTGTTTAGAACAGCTCAAAGATTCTCAAAGCCAGTTCTTAGTGTAGAAAAGGTAGCTAAGATCCGGGAAATCCTTAATTCGAGTAAAGATCACATGAAACATTGTATGAATCCTATATTCTTTACTTAAAGGAGACTAGAATGGTAAATGTGTGTTATACAAGGCAGAATACCATTGAAATAGAGAAAGAAACACGTTCGGCAGCTTTGGAAATCCTTACACTTCACTGAAATGTAGTACTACACTCTATAACACAGTTGAGGGACAATGTTCTGGAGCTGCCTCAGTTCATAACAGTGTGTAGGAAGTTGTTTGATAAACTGGGCAAAGCTTATACTTGGACCAGAAGGAGAATATAGGAAACTACATGAAAACATGGATAATTCAGAGAAAATGACTGTAAACAGATGAGAACTTGTTTAGAACAGCTCAAAGAGATTCTTGAAGTCAGTTCTTAGTGTAGAAAAGGTAGCTAAGATCCGGGAAATCCTTAATTCGAGTAAAGATCACATGAAACACTGTATGAATCCTATATTCTTTACTTAAAGGAGACTAGAATGGTAAATGTGTGTTATACAAGGCAGAATACCATTGAAATAGAGAAAGAAACACGTTCGGCAGCTTTGGAAATCCTTACACTTCACTGAAATGTAGTACTACACTCTATAACACAGTTGAGGGACAATGTTCCCGAGCTGCCTCAGTTCATTACACTGTGTAGGAAGTTGTTTGATAAACTGGGCAAAGCTTATACTTGGATCAGAAGGCAGAATATAGGAAACTACATGAAAACTTGGATACTTCAGAGAAAATGACTGTAAAGAGATGAGAACTTGTTTAGAACAGCTCAAAGAGATTCTCCAAGTCAGTTCTTAGTGTAGAAAAGGTATCTAAGATTCGGGAAATCCTTAATTCGAGTTAAGATCACATGAAACAGTGTATGAATCCTATATTCTTTACTTAAAGGAGACTAGAGTGGTAAATGTGTGTTATACAAGGCAGAATACCAATGAAGTAGAGAAAGAAACACGTTCAGCAGCTTTGGCAAGCCTTACACTTCACTGAAATGTAGTACTACACTCTATAACACAGTTGAGAGACAATGTTCCCGAGCTGCCTCAGTTCATAACAGTGTGTAGGAAGTTGTTTGATAAACTGGGCAAAGCTTATACATGGACCAGAAGGCAGAATATTGGAAACTACATGAAAACATGGATAATTCATGGAAAATGACTGTAAAGAGATGAGAACTTGTTTAGAGCAGCTCAAAGAGATTCTCCAAGTCAGTTCTTAGTGTAGAAAAGGTAGCTAAGATCCGGGAAATCCTTTATTCGAGTTAAGATCACATGAAACAGTGTTTGAATCCTATATTCTTTACTTAAAGGAGACTAGAGTGGTAAATGTGTGTTATACAAGGCAGAAAACCATTGAAATAGAGCAAGAAACACGTTCGGCAGCTTTGGAAATCCTTACACTTCACTGAAATGTAGTACTACACTCTATAACACAGTTGAGGGACAATGTTCTGGAGCTGCCTCAGTTCATAACAGTGTGTAGGAAGTTGTTTGATAAACTGGGCAAAGCTTATACTTGGATCAGAAGGCAGAATATAGGAAACTACATGAAAACTTGGATACTTCAGAGAAAATGACTGTAAAGAGATGAGAACTTGTTTAGAACAGCTTAAAGAGATTCTCCAAGTCAGTTCTTAGTGTAGAAAAGGTATCTAAGATTCGGAAAATCCTTAATTCGAGTTAAGATCACAGGAAACACTGTATGAATCCTATGTTCTTTACTTAAAGGAGACTAGAGTGGTAAATGTGTGTTATACAAGGTAGAATACCATTTAAATAGAGAAAGAAACACGTTCGGTAGCTTTGGAAAGCCTTATACTTAACTGAAATGTAGTACTACACTCTATAACACAGTTGAGAGACAATGTTCCCGAGCTGCCTCAGTTCATAACAGTTTGTAGGAAGTTGTTTGATAAAGTGGGCAAAGCTTATACTTGGACCAGAAGGCAGAATATTGGAAACTACATGAAAATTTGGATAATTCAGAGAAAATGACTTTAAACAGATGAGAACTTGTTTAGAACAGCTCCAAGAGATTCTCCAAGTCAGTTCTTAGTGTAGAAAAGGTAGCTAAGATCCGGGAAATCCTTAATTCGAGTTCAGATCACATAAAACAGTGTATGAATCCTATATTCTTTACTTAAAGGAGACTTGAGTGGTAAAAGTGTGTTATACAAGGCAGAATACCATTGAAATAGAGAAAGAAAAACGATCGGCAGCTTTGGAAAGCCATACACTTCACTGAAATGTAGTACTACACTCTATAACACAGTTGAGAGACAATGTTGCTGAGCTTCCTCAGTACATAACAGTGTGTAGGAAGTTGTTTGATAAAGTGGGCAAAGCTTATACTTGGACCAGAAGGAGAATATAGGAAACTACATGAAAACATGGATAATTCAGAGAAAATGACTGTAAGCAGATGAGAACTTGTTTAGAACAGCTCAAAGAGATTCTCAAAGCCAGTTCTTAGTGTAGAAAAGGTAGCTAAGACTCGGGAAATCCTTAATTCGAGTTAAGATCACATGAAACACTGTATGAATCCTATATTCTTTACTTAAAGGAGACTTGAGTGGTAAAAGTGTGTTATACAAGGCAGAATACCATTGAAATAGAGAAAGAAACACGATCGGCAGCTTTGGAAAGCCATACACTTCACTGAAATGTAGTACTACACTCTATAACACAGTTGAGAGACAATGTTCCCGAGCTGCCTCAGTTCATAACAGTGTGTAGGAAGTTGTTTGATAAAGTGGGCAAAGCTTATACTTGGAGCAGAAGGCAGAATATAGGAAACTACATGAAAACATGGCAAATTCAGAGAAAATGACTGTAAAGAGATTACAACTTGTTTAAAACACCTCAAAATGATTCTCAAAGTCAGTTGTTCGTGTAGCAAAGGTAGCTAAGATCCGGAAAATCCTTAATTCGAGTTAAGATCACATGAAACACTGTATGAATCCTATATTCTTTACTTAAAGGAGACTAGAGTGGTAAATGTGTGTTATACAAGGCAGAATACCATTGAAATAGAGAAAGAAACACGTTCCGTAGCTTTGGAAAGCCTTATACTTCACTGAAATGTAGTACTACACTCTATAACACAGTTGAGAGACAATGTTCCCGAGCTGCCTCAGTTCATAACAGTGTGTAGGAAGTTGTTTGATAAAGTGGGAAAACTTATACTTGGACCAGAAGGCAGAATATTGGAAACTACATGAAAATTTGGATAATTCAGAGAAAATGACTTTAAACAGATGAGAACTTGTTTAGAAGAGCTCCAAGAGATTCTCCAAGTCAGTTCTTAGTGTAGAAAAGGTAGCTAAGATCCGGGAAATCCTTAATTTGAGTTCAGATCACATAAAACAGTGTATGAATCCTATATTCTTTACTTAAAGGAGACTTGAGTGGTAAAAGTGTGTTATACAAGGCAGAATACCATTGAAATAGAGAAAGAAACACGATCGGCAGCTTTGGAAAGCCATACACTTCACTGAAATGTAGTACTACACTCTATAACACAGTTGAGAGACAATGTTCCCGAGCTTCCTCAGTTCATAACAGTGTGTAGGAAGTTGTTTGATAAAGTGGGCAAAGCTTATACTTGGACCAGAAGGAGAATATAGGAAACTACATGAAAACATGGATAATTCAGAGAAAATGACTGTAAACAGATGAGAACTTGTTTAGAACAGCTCAAAGAGATTCTTGAAGTCAGTTCTTAGTGTAGAAAAGGTAGCTAAGATCCGGGAAATCCTTAATTCGAGTAAAGATCACATGAAACACTGTATGAATCCTATATTCTTTACTTAAAGGAGACTAGAATGGTAAATGTGTGTTATACAAGGCAGAATACCATTGAAATAGAGAAAGAAACACATTCGGCAGCTTTGGAAATCCTTACACTTCACTGAAATGTAGTACTACACTCTATAACACAGTTGAGGGACAATGTTCTGGAGCTGCCTCAGTTCATAACAATGTGTAGGAAGTTGTTTGATAAACTGGGCAAAGCTTATACTTGGATCAGAAGGCAGAATATAGGAAACTACATGAAAACTTGGATACTTCAGAGAAAATGACTGTAAAGAGATGAGAACTTGTTTAGAACAGCTCAAAGAGATTCTCCAAGTCAGTTCTTAGTGTAGAAAAGGTATCTAAGATTCGATAAATCCTTAATTCGAGTTAAGATCACATGAAACAGTGTATGAATCCTATATTCTTTACTTAAAGGAGACTAGAGTGGTAAATGTGTGTTATACAAGGCAGAATACCAATGAAGTAGAGAAAGAAACACGTTCGGCAGCTTTGGAAAGCCTTACACTTCACTGAAATGTAGTACTACACTCTATAACACAGTTGAGAGACAATGTTCCCGAGCTGCCTCAGTTCATAACAGTGTGTAGGAAGTTGTTTGATAAACTGGGCAAAGCTTATACATGGACCGGAAGGCAGAATATTGGAAACTACATGAAAACATGGATAATTCATAGAAAATGACTGTAAAGAGATGAGAACTTGTTTAGAGCAGCTCAAAGAGATTCTACAAGTCAGTTCTTAGTGTAGAAAAGGTAGCTAAGATCCGGGAAATCCTTAATTCGAGTTAAGATCACATGAAACAGTGTTTGAATCCTATATTCTTTACTTAAAGGAGACTAGAGTGGTAAATGTGTGTTATACAAGGCAGAAAACCATTGAAATAGAGCAAGAAACACGTTCGGCAGCTTTGGAAATCCTTACACTTCACTGAAATGTAGTACTACACTCTATAACACAGTTGAGGGACAATGTTCCCGAGCTGCCTCAGTTCATAACAGTGTGTAGGAAGTTGTTTGATAAAGTGGGCAAAGCTTATACTTGGATCAGAAGGCAGAATATAGGAAACTACATGAAAACTTGGATACTTCAGAGAAAATGACTGTAAAGAGATGAGAACTTGTTTAGAACAGCTCAAAGAGATTCTCCAAGTCAGTTCTTAGTGTAGAAAAGGTATCTAAGATTCGGAAAATCCTTAATTCGAGTTAAGATCACAGGAAACACTGTATGAATCCTATGTTCTTTACTTAAAGGAGACTAGAGTGGTAAATGTGTGTTATACAAGGCAGAATACCATTTAAATAGAGAAAGAAACACGTTCGGTAGCTTTGGAAAGCCTTATACTTAACTGAAATGTAGTACTACACTCTAAACCACAGTTGAGAGACAATGTTCCCGAGCTGCCTCAGTTCATAACAGTTTGTAGGAAGTTGTTTGATAAAGTGGGCAAAGCTTATACTTGGACCAGAAGGCAGAATATTGGAAACTACATGAAAATTTGGATAATTCAGAGAAAATGACTTTAAACAGATGAGAACTTGTTTAGAACAGCTCCAAGAGATTCTCCAAGTCAGTTCTTAGTGTAGAAAAGGTAGCTAAGACTCGGGAAATCCTTAATTCGAGTTAAGATCACATGAAACAGTGTATGAATCCTATATTCTTTACTTAAAGGAGACTTGAGTGGTAAAAGTGTGTTATACAAGGCAGAATACCATTGAAATAGAGAAAGAAACACGATCGGCAGCTTTGGAAAGCCATACACTTCACTGAAATGTAGTACTACACTCTATAACACAGTTGAGAGACAATGTTCCCGAGCTGCCTCAGTTCATAACAGTGTGTAGGAAGTTGTTTGATAAAGTGGGCAAAGCTTATACTTGGACCAGAAGGCAGAATATAGGAAACTACATGAAAACATGGCAAATTCAGAGAAAATGACTGTAAAGAGATTACAACTTGTTTAGAACAGCTCAAAATGATTCTCAAAGTCAGTTGTTCGTGTAGCAAAGGTAGCTAAGATCCGGAAAATCCTTAATTCGAGTTAAGATCACATGAAACACTGTATGAATCCTATATTCTTTACTTAAAGGAGACTAGAGTGGTAAATGTGTGTTATACAAGGCAGAATACCATTGAAATAGAGAAAGAAACACGTTCCGTAGCTTTGGAAAGCCTTATACTTCACTGAAATGTAGTACTACACTCTATAACACAGTTTAGAGACAATGTTCCCAAGCTGCCTCAGTTCATAACAGTGTGTAGGAAGTTGTTTGATAAAGTGGGAAAACTTATACTTGGACCAGAAGGCAGAATATTGGAAACTACATGAAAATTTGGATAATTCAGAGAAAATGACTTTAAACAGATGAGAACTTGTTTAGAAGAGCTCCAAGAGATTCTCCAAGTCAGTTCTTAGTGTAGAAAAGGTAGCTAAGATCCGGGAAATCCTTAATTTGAGTTCAGATCACATAAAACAGTGTATGAATCCTATATTCTTTACTTAAAAAAGACTTGAGTGGTAAAAGTGTGTTATACAAGGCAGAATACCATTGAAATAGAGAAAGAAACACGATCGGCAGCTTTGGAAAGCCATACACTTCACTGAAATGTAGTACTACACTCTATAACACAGTTGAGAGACAATGTTCCCGAGCTGCCTCAGTTCATAACAGTGTGTAGGAAGTTGTTTGATAAAGTGGGAAAACTTATACTTGGACCAGAAGGCAGAATATTGGAAACTACATGAAAATTTGGATAATTCAGAGAAAATGACTTTAAACAGTTGAGAACTTGTTTAGAAGAGCTCCAAGAGATTCTCCAAGTCAGTTCTTAGTGTAGAAAAGGTAGCTAAGATCCGGGAAATCCTTAATTTGAGTTCAGATCACATAAAACAGTGTATGAATCCTATATTCTTACTTAAAGAAGACTTGAGTGGTAAAAGTGTGTTATACAAGGCAGAATACCATTGAAATAGAGAAAGAAACACGATCGGCAGCTTTGGAAAGCCATACACTTCACTGAAATGTAGTACTACACTCTATAACACAGTTGAGAGACAATGTTCCCGAGCTTCCTCAGTTCATAACAGTGTGTAGGAAGTTGTTTGATAAAGTGGGCAAAGCTTATACTTGGACCAGAAGGAGAATATAGGAAACTACATGAAAACATGAATAATTCAGAGAAAATGACTGTAAACAGATGAGAACTTGTTTAGAACAGCTCAAAGAGATTCTCCAAGTCAGTTCTTAGTGTAGAAAAGGTAGCTAAGATCCGGGAAATCCTTAATTCGAGTTAAGATCACATGAAACAGTGTTTGAATCCTATATTCTTTACTTAAAGGAGACTAGAGTGCTAAATGTGTGTTATACAAGGCAGAATACCATTGAAATAGAGAAAGAAACACGTTTGGCAGCTTTGGAAAGCCTTACACTTCACTGAAATGTAGTACTACACTCTATAACACAGTTGAGAGACAATGTTCCCGAGCTGCCACAGTTCATAACAGTGTGTAGGAACTTGTTTGATAAAGTGGGCAAAGCTTATACTTGGACCACACGGCAGAATATAGGAAACTACATGAAAACATGGATAATTCAGAGAAAATGACTGTAAACAGATGAGAACTTGTTTAGAACAACTCCAAGAGATTCTCCAAGTCAGTTCTTAGTGTAGAAAAGGTAGCTAAGATCCGGGAAATCCTTAATTCGAGTTAAGATCACATGAAACAGTTTTTGAATCCTATATTCTTTACTTAAAGGAGACTTGAGTGGTAAAAGTGTGTTTTACAAGGCAGAATACCATTGAAATAGAGAAAGAAACAGGATCGGCAGCTTTGGAAAGCCATACACTTCACTGAAATATAGTACTACACTCTATAACACAGTTGAGAGACAATGTTCCCGAGCTGCCTCAGTTCATAACAGTGTGTAGGAAGTTGTTTGATAAAGTGGGCAAAGCTTATAATTGGACCAGAAGGCAGAATATAGGAAACTACATGAAAACATGGCAAATTCAGAGAAAATGACTGTAAAGAGATTACAACTTGTTTAGAACAGCTCAAAATGATTCTCGAAGTCAGTTGTTCATGTAGCAAAGGTAGCTAAGATCCGGAAAATCCTTAATTCGAGTTAAGATCACATGAAGCACTGTATGAATCCTATATTCTTTACTTAAAGGAGACTAGAGTGGTAAATGTGTGTTATACAAGGCAGAATACCATTGAAATAGAGAAAGAAACACGTTCGGCAGCTTTGGAAATCCTTACACTTCACTGAAATGTAGTACTACACTCTATAACACAGTTGAGGGACAATGTTCCCGAGCTGCCTCAGTTCATTACAGTGTGTAGGAAGTTTTTTGATAAACTGGGCAAAGCTTATACTTGGATCAGAAGGCAGAATATAGGAAACTACATGAAAACTTGGATACTTCAGAGAAAATGACTGTAAAGAGATGAGAACTTGTTTAGAACAGCTCAAAGAGATTCTCCAAGTTAGTTCTTAGTGTAGAAAAGGTATTTAAGATTCGGGAAGTCCTTAATTCGAGTTTAGATCACATGAAACATTGTATGAATCCTATATTCTTTACTTAAAGGAGACTAGAGTGGTAAATGTGTGTTATACAAGGCAGAATACCATTGAAATAGAGAAAGAAACACGTTCGGCAGCTTTGGAAATCCTTACACTTAACTGAAATGTAGTACTACACTCTATAACACAGTTGAGGGACAATGTTCCCGAGCTGCCTCAGTTCATAACAGTGTGTAGGAAGTTGTTTGATAAACTGGGCAAAGCTTATACATGGACCAGAAGGCAGAATATAGGAAACTACATGAAAACATGGATAATTCATAGAAAATGACTGTAAAGAGATGAGAACTTGTTTAGAGCAGCTCAAAGAGATTCTACAAGTCAGTTCTTAGTGTAGAAAAGGTAGCTAAGATCCGGGAAATCCTTAATTCGAGTTAAGATCACATGAAACAGTGTTTGAATCCTATATTCTTTACTTAAAGGAGACTAGAGTGGTAAATGTGTGTTATACAAGGCAGAAAACCATTGAAATAGAGCAAGAAACACGTTCGGCAGCTTTGGAAATCCTTACACTTCACTGAAATGTAGTACTACACTCTATAACACAGTTGAGGGACAATGTTCCCGAGCTGCCTCAGTTCATAACAGTGTGTAGGAAGTTGTTTGATAAAGTGGGCAAAGCTTATACTTGGATCAGAAGGCAGAATATAGGAAACTACATGAAAACTTGGATACTTCAGAGAAAATGACTGTAAAGAGATGAGAACTTGTTTAGAACAGCTCAAAGAGATTCTCCAAGTCAGTTCTTAGTGTAGAAAAGGTATCTAAGATTCGGAAAATCCTTAATTCGAGTTAAGATCACAGGAAACACTGTATGAATCCTATCTTCTTTACTTAAAGGAGACTAGAGTGGTAAATGTGTGTTATACAAGGCAGAATACCATTTAAATAGAGAAAGAAACACGTTCGGTAGCTTTGGAAAGCCTTATACTTAACTGAAATGTAGTACTACACTCTAAACCACAGTTGAGAGACAATGTTCCCGAGCTGCCTCAGTTCATAACAGTTTGTAGGAAGTTGTTTGATAAAGTGGGCAAAGCTTATACTTGGACCAGAAGGCAGAATATTGGAAACTACATGAAAATTTGGATAATTCAGAGAAAATGACTTTAAACAGATGAGAACTTGTTTAGAACAGCTCCAAGAGATTCTCCAAGTCAGTTCTTAGTGTAGAAAAGGTAGCTAAGACTCGGGAAATCCTTAATTCGAGTTAAGATCACATGAAACAGTGTATGAATCCTATATTCTTTACTTAAAGGAGACTTGAGTGGTAAAAGTGTGTTATACAAGGCAGAATACCATTGAAATAGAGAAAGAAACACGATCGGCAGCTTTGGAAAGCCATACACTTCACTGAAATGTAGTACTACACTCTATAACACAGTTGAGAGACAATGTTCCCGAGCTGCCTCAGTTCATAACAGTGTGTAGGAAGTTGTTTGATAAAGTGGGCAAAGCTTATACTTGGACCAGAAGGCAGAATATAGGAAACTACATGAAAACATGGCAAATTCAGAGAAAATGACTGTAAAGAGATTACAACTTGTTTAGAACAGCTCAAAATGATTCTCAAAGTCAGTTGTTCGTGTAGCAAAGGTAGCTAAGATCCGGAAAATCCTTAATTCGAGTTAAGATCACATGAAACACTGTATGAATCCTATATTCTTTACTTAAAGGAGACTAGAGTGGTAAATGTGTGTTATACAAGGCAGAATACCATTGAAATAGAGAAAGAAACACGTTCCGTAGCTTTGGAAAGCCTTATACTTCACTGAAATGTAGTACTACACTCTATAACACAGTTTAGAGACAATGTTCCCGAGCTGCCTCAGTTCATAACAGTGTGTAGGAAGTTGTTTGATAAAGTGGGAAAACTTATACTTGGACCAGAAGGCAGAATATTGGAAACTACATGAAAATTTGGATAATTCAGAGAAAATGACTTTAAACAGATGAGAACTTGTTTAGAAGAGCTCCAAGAGATTCTCCAAGTCAGTTCTTAGTGTAGAAAAGGTAGCTAAGATCCGGGAAATCCTTAATTTGAGTTCAGATCACATAAAACAGTGTATGAATCCTATATTCTTTACTTAAAAAAGACTTGAGTGGTAAAAGTGTGTTATACAAGGCAGAATACCATTGAAATAGAGAAAGAAACACGATCGGCAGCTTTGGAAAGCCATACACTTCACTGAAATGTAGTACTACACTCTATAACACAGTTGAGAGACAATGTTCCCGAGCTGCCTCAGTTCATAACAGTGTGTAGGAAGTTGTTTGATAAAGTGGGAAAACTTATACTTGGACCAGAAGGCAGAATATTGGAAACTACATGAAAATTTGGATAATTCAGAGAAAATGACTTTAAACAGTTGAGAACTTGTTTAGAAGAGCTCCAAGAGATTCTCCAAGTCAGTTCTTAGTGTAGAAAAGGTAGCTAAGATCCGGGAAATCCTTAATTTGAGTTCAGATCACATAAAACAGTGTATGAATCCTATATTCTTTACTTAAAGAAGACTTGAGTGGTAAAAGTGTGTTATACAAGGCAGAATACCATTGAAATAGAGAAAGAAACACGATCGGCAGCTTTGGAAAGCCATACACTTCACTGAAATGTAGTACTACACTCTATAACACAGTTGAGAGACAATGTTCCCGAGCTTCCTCAGTTCATAACAGTGTGTAGGAAGTTGTTTGATAAAGTGGGCAAAGCTTATACTTGGACCAGAAGGAGAATATAGGAAACTACATGAAAACATGAATAATTCAGAGAAAATGACTGTAAACAGATGAGAACTTGTTTAGAACAGCTCAAAGAGATTCTCCAAGTCAGTTCTTAGTGTAGAAAAGGTAGCTAAGATCCGGGAAATCCTTAATTCGAGTTAAGATCACATGAAACAGTGTTTGAATCCTATATTCTTTACTTAAAGGAGACTAGAGTGCTAAATGTGTGTTATACAAGGCAGAATACCATTGAAATAGAGAAAGAAACACGTTTGGCAGCTTTGGAAAGCCTTACACTTCACTGAAATGTAGTACTACACTCTATAACACAGTTGAGAGACAATGTTCCCGAGCTGCCACAGTTCATAACAGTGTGTAGGAACTTGTTTGATAAAGTGGGCAAAGCTTATACTTGGACCACACGGCAGAATATAGGAAACTACATGAAAACATGGATAATTCAGAGAAAATGACTGTAAACAGATGAGAACTTGTTTAGAACAACTCCAAGAGATTCTCCAAGTCAGTTCTTAGTGTAGAAAAGGTAGCTAAGATCCGGGAAATCCTTAATTCGAGTTAAGATCACATGAAACAGTTTTTGAATCCTATATTCTTTACTTAAAGGAGACTTGAGTGGTAAAAGTGTGTTTTACAAGGCAGAATACCATTGAAATAGAGAAAGAAACAGGATCGGCAGCTTTGGAAAGCCATACACTTCACTGAAATATAGTACTACACTCTATAACACAGTTGAGAGACAATGTTCCCGAGCTGCCTCAGTTCATAACAGTGTGTAGGAAGTTGTTTGATAAAGTGGGCAAAGCTTATAATTGGACCAGAAGGCAGAATATAGGAAACTACATGAAAACATGGCAAATTCAGAGAAAATGACTGTAAAGAGATTACAACTTGTTTAGAACAGCTCAAAATGATTCTCGAAGTCAGTTGTTCATGTAGCAAAGGTAGCTAAGATCCGGAAAATCCTTAATTCGAGTTAAGATCACATGAAGCACTGTATGAATCCTATATTCTTTACTTAAAGGAGACTAGAGTGGTAAATGTGTGTTATACAAGGCAGAATACCATTGAAATAGAGAAAGAAACACGTTCGGCAGCTTTGGAAATCCTTACACTTAACTGAAATGTAGTACTACACTCTATAACACAGTTGAGGAACAATGTTCCCGAGCTGCCTCAGTTCATAACAGTGTGTAGGAAGTTGTTTGATAAACTGGGCAAAGCTTATACATGGACCAGAAGGCAGAATATAGGAAACTACATGAAAACATGGATAATTCATAGAAAATGACTGTAAAGAGATGAGAACTTGTTTAGAGCAGCTCAAAGAGATTCTACAAGTCAGTTCTTAGTGTAGAAAAGGTAGCTAAGATCTGGGAAATCCTTCATCCGAGTTAAGATCACATGAAACACTGTATGAATCCTATATTCTTTACTTAAAGGAGACTAGAGTGGTAAATGTGTGTTATACAAGGCAGAATACCATTGAAATAGAGCAAGAAACACGTTCGGCAGCTTTGGAAATCCTTACACTTCACTGAAATGTAGTACTACACTCTATAACACAGTTGAGGGACAATGTTTCCGAGCTGCCTCAGTTCATAACAGTGTGTAGGAAGTTGTTTGATAAACTGGGCAAAGCTTATACTTGGATCAGAAGGCAGAATATAGGAAACTACATGAAAACTTGGATACTTCAGAGAAAATGACTGTAAAGAGATGAGAACTTGTTTAGAACACCTCAAAGAGATTCTCCAAGTTAGTTCTTAGTGTAGAAAAGGTATTTAAGATTCAGGAAGTCCTTAATTTGAGTTAAGATCTCATGAAACAGTGTATGAATCCTATATTCTTTACTTAAAGGAGACTTGAGTGGTAAAAGTGTGTTATATAAGGCAGAATACCATTGAAATAGAGAAAGAAACACGATCGGCAGCTTTGGAAACCATACACTTCACTGAAATGTAGTACTACACTCTATAACACAGTTGAGAGACAATGTTCCCGAGCTTCCTCAGTTCATAACAGTGTGTAGGAAGTTGTTTGATAAAGTGGGGAAAGCTTATACTTGGACCAGAAGGCAGAATATAGGAAACTACATGAAAACATGGCAAATTCAGAGAAAATGACTGTAAAGAGATTACAACTTGTTTAGAACAGCTCAAAGAGATTCTCCATGTCAGTTCTTCGTGTAGAAAAGGTAGCTAAGATCTGCAAAATCCTTAATTCGAGTTAAGATCACATGAAACATTGTATGAATCCTATATTCTTTACTTAAAGGAGACTAGAGTGGTAAATGTGTGTTATACAAGGCAGAATACCATTGAAATAGAGAAAGAAACACGTTCGGCAGCTTTGGAAATCCTTACACTTCACTGAAATGTAGTACTACACTCTATAACACAGTTGAGGGACAATGTTCCGAAGCTGCCTCAGTTCATAACAGTGTGTAGGAAGTTGTTTGATAAACTGGGCAAAGCTTATACTTGGATCAGAAGGCAGAATATAGGAAACTACATGAAAACTTGGATACTTCAGAGAAAATGACTGTAAAGAGATGAGAACTTGTTTAGAACAGCTCAAAGAGATTCTCCAAGTTAGTTCTTAGTGTAGAAAAGGTATTTAAGATTCGGGAAGTCCTTAATTCGAGTTTAGATCACATGAAACATTGTATGAATCCTATATTCTTTACTTAAAGGAGACTAGAGTGGTAAATGTGTGTTATACAAGGCAGAATACCATTGAAATAGAGAAAGAAACACGTTCGGCAGCTTTGGAAATCCTTACACTTAACTGAAATGTAGTACTACACTCTATAACACAGTTGAGGAACAATGTTCCCGAGCTGCCTCAGTTCATAACAGTGTGTAGGAAGTTGTTTGATAAACTGGGCAAAGCTTATACATGGACCAGAAGGCAGAATATAGGAAACTACATGAAAACATGGATAATTCATAGAAAATGACTGTAAAGAGATGAGAACTTGTTTAGAGCAGCTCAAAGAGATTCTACAAGTCAGTTCTTAGTGTAGAAAAGGTAGCTAAGATCTGGGAAATCCTTCATCCGAGTTAAGATCACATGAAACACTGTATGAATCCTATATTCTTTACTTAAAGGAGACTAGAGTGGTAAATGTGTGTTATACAAGGCAGAATACCATTGAAATAGAGCAAGAAACACGTTCGGCAGCTTTGGAAATCCTTACACTTCACTGAAATGTAGTACTACACTCTATAACACAGTTGAGGGACAATGTTTCCGAGCTGCCTCAGTTCATAACAGTGTGTAGGAAGTTGTTTGATAAACTGGGCAAAGCTTATACTTGGATCAGAAGGCAGAATATAGGAAACTACATGAAAACTTGGATACTTCAGAGAAAATGACTGTAAAGAGATGAGAACTTGTTTAGAACAGCTCAAAGAGATTCTCCAAGTTAGTTCTTAGTGTAGAAAAGGTATTTAAGATTCAGGAAGTCCTTAATTTGAGTTAAGATCTCATGAAACAGTGTATGAATCCTATATTCTTTACTTAAAGGAGACTTGAATGGTAAAAGTGTGTTATTTAAGGCAGAATACCATTGAAATAGAGAAAGAAACACGATCGGCAGCTTTGGAAACCATACACTTCACTGAAATGTAGTACTACACTCTATAACACAGTTGAGAGACAATGTTCCCGAGCTTCCTCAGTTCATAACAGTGTGTAGGAAGTTGTTTGATAAAGTGGGGAAAGCTTATACTTGGACCAGAAGGCAGAATATAGGAAACTACATGAAAACATGGCAAATTCAGAGAAAATGACTGTAAAGAGATTACAACTTGTTTAGAACAGCTCATAGAGATTCTCCATGTCAGTTCTTCGTGTAGAAAAGGTAGCTAAGATCTGCAAAATCCTTAATTCGAGTTAAGATCACATGAAACATTGTATGAATCCTATATTCTTTACTTAAAGGAGACTAGAGTGGTAAATGTGTGTTATACAAGGCAGAATACCATTGAAATAGAGAAAGAAACACGTTCGGCAGCTTTGGAAATCCTTACACTTCACTGAAATGTAGTACTACACTCTATAACACAGTTGAGGGACAATGTTCCGAAGCTGCCTCAGTTCATAACAGTGTGTAGGAAGTTGTTTGATAAACTGGGCAAAGCTTATACTTGGATCAGAAGGCAGAATATAGGAAACTACATGAAAACTTGGATACTTCAGAGAAAATGACTGTAAAGAAATGAGAACTTGTTTAGAACAGCTCAAAGAGATTCTCCAAGTCAGTTCTTAGTGTAGAAAAGGTAGCTAAGATCCGGAAAATCCTTCATCCGAGTTAAGATCACATGAAATACTGTATGAATCCTATATTCTTTACTTAAAGGAGACTAGAGTGGTAAATGTGTGTTATACAAGGCAGAATACCATTGAAATAGAGCAAGAAACACGTTCGGCAGCTTTGGAAATCCTTACACTTAACTGAAATGTAGTACTACACTCTATAACACAGTTGAGGGACAATGTTTCCGAGCTGCCTCAGTTCATAACAGTGTGTAGGAAGTTGTTTGATAAACTGGGCAAAGCTTATACTTGGATCAGAAGGCAGAATATAGGAAACTACATGAAAACTTGGATACTTCAGAGAAAATGAATGTAAAGAGATGAGAACTTGTTTAGAACAGCTCAAAGAGATTCTCCAAGTCAGTTCTTAGTGTAGAAAAGGTAGCTAAGATCCGGAAAATCCTTAATTCGAGTTTAGATCACATGAAACATTGTATGAATCCTATATTCTTTACTTAAAGGAGACTAGAGTGGTAAATGTGTGTTATACAAGGCAGAATACCATTGAAATAGAGAAAGAAACACGTTCGGCAGCTTTGGAAATCCTTACACTTAACTGAAATGTAGTACTACACTCTATAACACAGTTGAGGGACAATGTTCCCGAGCTGCCTCAGTTCATAACAGTGTGTAGGAAGTTGTTTGATAAACTGGGCAAAGCTTATACATGGACCAGAAGGCAGAATATAGGAAACTACATGAAAACATGGATAATTCATAGAAAATGACTGTAAAGAGATGAGAACTTGTTTAGAGCAGCTCAAAGAGATTCTACAAGTCAGTTCTTAGTGTAGAAAAGGTAGCTAAGATCTGGGAAATCCTTCATCCGAGTTAAGAACACATGAAACACTGTATGAATCCTATATTCTTTACTTAAAGGAGACTAGAGTGGTAAATGTGTGTTATACAAGGCAGAATACCATTGAAATAGAGCAAGAAACACGTTCGGCAGCTTTGGAAATCCTTACACTTCACTGAAATGTAGTACTACACTCTATAACACAGTTGAGGGACAATGTTTCCGAGCTGCCTCAGTTCATAACAGTGTGTAGGAAGTTGTTTGATAAACTGGGCAAAGCTTATACTTGGATCAGAAGGCAGAATATAGGAAACTACATGAAAACTTGGATACTTCAGAGAAAATGACTATAAAGAGATGAGAACTTGTTTAGAACAGCTCAAAGAGATTCTCCAAGTTAGTTCTTAGTGTAGAAAAGGTATTTAAGATTCGGGAAGTCCTTAATTTGAGTTAAGATCTCATGAAACAGTGTATGAATCCTACATTCTTTACTTAAAGGAGACTAGAGTGGTAAATGTGTGTTATACAAGGCAGAATACCATTGAAATAGAGAAAGAAACACGTTCGGCAGCTTTGGAAATCCTTACACTTCACTGAAATGTAGTACTACACTCTATAACACAGTTGAGGGACAATGTTCCGAAGCTGCCTCAGTTCATAACAGTGTGTAGGAAGTTGTTTGATAAACTGGGCAAAGCTTATACTTGGATCAGAAGGCAGAATATAGGAAACTACATGAAAACTTGGATACTTCAGAGAAAATGACTGTAAAGAGATGAGAACTTGTTTAGAACAGCTCAAAGAGATTCTCCAAGTCAGTTCTTAGTGTAGAAAAGGTATTTAAGATTCGGGAAATCCTTAATTCGAGTTAAGATCTGATGAAACAGTGTATGAATCCTATATTCTTTACTTAAAGGAGACTTGAGTGGTAAAAGTGTGTTATACAAGGCAGAATACCATTGAAATAGAGAAAGAAACACGATCAGCAGCTTTGGAAAGCCATACACTTCACTGAAATGTAGTACTACACTCTATAACACAGTTGAGAGACAATGTTCCCGAGCTTCCTCAGTTCATAACAGTGTGTAGGAAGTTGTTTGATAAAGTGGGTAAAGCTTATACTTGGACCAGAAGGCAGAATATAGGAAACTACATGAAAACATGGCAAATTCAGAGAAAATGACTGTAAAGAGATTACAACTTGTTTAGAACAGCTCAAAGAGATTCTCCAAGTCAGTTCTTCGTGTAGAAAAGGTAGCTAAGATCCGGAAAATCCTTAATTCGAGTTTAGATCACATGAAACATTGTATGAATACTATATTCTTTACTTAAAGGAGACTAGAGTGGTAAATGTGTGTTATACAAGGCAGAATACCATTGAAATAGAGAAAGAAACACGTTCGGCAGCTTTGGAAATCCTTACACTTCACTGAAATGTAGTACTACACTCTATAACACAGTTGAGGGACAATGTTCCGGAGCTGCCTCAGTTCATAACAGTGTGTAGGAAGTTGTTTGATAAACTGGGCAAAGCTTATACTTGGACCAGAAGGAGAATATAGGAAACTACATGAAAACATGGATAATTCATAGAAAATGACTGTAAAGAGATTAGAACTTGTTTAGAGCAGCTCAAAGAGATTCTCCAAGTCAGTACTTAGTGTAGAAAATGTAGCTAAGATCCGGGAAATCCTTAATTCGAGTTAAGATCACATGAAACACTGTATGAATCCTATATTCTTTACTTAAAGGACACTAGAGTGGTAAATGTGTGTTATACAAGGCAGAATTCCATTGAAATAGAGAAAGAAACACGTTCGGCAGCTTTGGAAATCCTTACACTTAACTGAAATGTAGTACTACACTCTATAACACAGTTGAGGGACAATGTTTCCGAGCTGCCTCAGTTCATAACAGTGTGTAGGAAGTTGTTTGATAAACTGGGCAAAGCTTATACTTGGATCAGAAGGCAGAATATAGGAAACTACATGAAAACTTGGATACTTCAGAGAAAATGACTGTAAAGAGATGAGAACTTGTTTAGAACAGCTCAAAGAGATTCTCCAAGTTAGTTCTTAGTGTAGAAAAGGTATTTAAGATTCGGGAAGTCCTTAATTTGAGTTAAGATCTCATGAAACAGTGTATGAATCCTATATTCTTTACTTAAAGGAGACTTGAGTGGTAAAAGTGTGTTATACAAGGCAGAATACCATTGAAATAGAGAAAGAAACACGATCGGCAGCTTTAGAAACCATACACTTCACTGAAATGTAGTACTACACTCTATAACACAGTTGAGAGACAATGTTCCCGAGCTTCCTCAGTTCATAACAGTGTGTAGGAAGTTGTTTGATAAAGTGGGGAAAGCTTATACTTGGACCAGAAGGCAGAATATAGGAAACTACATGAAAACATGGCAAATTCAGAGAAAATGACTGTAAAGAGATTACAACTTGTTTAGAACAGCTCAAAGAGATTCTCCATGTCAGTTCTTCGTGTAGAAAAGGTAGCTAAGATCTGCAAAATCCTTAATTCGAGTTAAGATCACATGAAACATTGTATGAATCCTATATTCTTTACTTAAAGGAGACTAGAGTGGTAAATGTGTGTTATACAAGGCAGAATACCATTGAAATAGAGAAAGAAACACGTTCGGCAGCTTTGGAAATCCTTACACTTCACTGAAATGTAGTACTACACTCTATAACACAGTTGAGGGACAATGTTCCGAAGCTGCCTCAGTTCATAACAGTGTGTAGGAAGTTGTTTGATAAACTGGGCAAAGATTATACATGGACCAGAAGGCAGAATATAGGAAACTACATGAAAACATGGATAATTCATAGAAAATGACTGTAAAGAGATGAGAACTTGTTTAGAGCAGCTCAAAGAGATTCTACAAGTCAGTTCTTAGTGTAGAAAAGGTAGCTAAGATCTGGGAAATCCTTCATCCGAGTTAAGAACACATGAAACACTGTATGAATCCTATATTCTTTACTTAAAGGAGACTAGAGTGGTAAATGTGTGTTATACAAGGCAGAATACCATTGAAATAGAGCAAGAAACACGTTCGGCAGATTTGGAAATCCTTACACTTCACTGAAATGTAGTACTACACTCTATAACACAGTTGAGGGACAATGTTTCCGAGCTGCCTCAGTTCATAACAGTGTGTAGGAAGTTGTTTGATAAACTGGGCAAAGCTTATACTTGGATCAGAAGGCAGAATATAGGAAACTACATGAAAACTTGGATACTTCAGAGAAAATGACTGTAAAGAGATGAGAACTTGTTTAGAACAGCTCAAAGAGATTCTCCAAGTTAGTTCTTAGTGTAGAAAAGGTATTTAAGATTCGGGAAGTCCTTAATTTGAGTTAAGATCTCATGAAACAGTGTATGAATCCTATATTCTTTACTTAAAGGAGACTTGAGTGGTAAAAGTGTGTTATACAAGGCAGAATACCATTGAAATAGAGAAAGAAACACGATCGGCAGCTTTGGAAACCATACACTTCACTGAAATGTAGTACTACACTCTATAACACAGTTGAGAGACAATGTTCCCGAGCTTCCTCAGTTCATAACAGTGTGTAGGAAGTTGTTTGATAAACTGGGGAAAGCTTATACTTGGACCAGAAGGCAGAATATAGGAAACTACATGAAAACATGGCAAATTCAGAGAAAATGACTGTAAAGAGATTACAACTTGTTTAGAACAGCTCAAAGAGATTCTCCATGTCAGTTCTTCGTGTAGAAAAGGTAGCTAAGATCTGCAAAATCCTTAATTCGAGTTAAGATCACATGAAACATTGTATGAATCCTACATTCTTTACTTAAAGGAGACTAGAGTTGTAAAAGTGTGTTATACAAGGCAGAATACCATTGAAATAGAGAAAGAAACACGTTCGGCAGCTTTGGAAATCCTTACACTTCACTGAAATGTAGTACTACACTCTATAACACAGTTGAGGGACAATGTTCCGAAGCTGCCTCAGTTCATAACAGTGTGTAGGAAGTTGTTTGATAAACTGGGCAAAGCTTATACTTGGATCAGAAGGCAGAATATAGGAAACTACATGAAAACTTGGATACTTCAGAGAAAATGACTGTAAAGAGATGAGAACTTGTTTAGAACAGCTCAAAGAGATTCTCCAAGTCAGTTCTTAGTGTAGAAAAGGTATTTAAGATTCGGGAAATCCTTAATTCGAGTTAAGATCTGATGAAACAGTGTATGAATCCTATATTCTTTACTTAAAGGAGACTTGAGTGGTAAAAGTGTGTTATACAAGGCAGAATACCATTGAAATAGAGAAAGAAACACGATCAGCAGCTTTGGAAAGCCATACACTTCACTGAAATGTAGTACTACACTCTATAACACAGTTGAGAGACAATGTTCCCGAGCTTCCTCAGTTCATAACAGTGTGTAGGAAGTTGTTTGATAAAGTGGGTAAAGCTTATACTTGGACCAGAAGGCAGAATATAGGAAACTACATGAAAACATGGCAAATTCAGAGAAAATGACTGTAAAGAGATTACAACTTGTTTAGAACAGCTCAAAGAGATTCTCCAAGTCAGTTCTTCGTGTAGAAAAGGTAGCTAAGATCCGGAAAATCCTTAATTCGAGTTTAGATCACATGAAACATTGTATGAATCCTATATTCTTTACTTAAAAAAGACTAGAGTGGTAAATGTGTGTTATACAAGGCAGAATACCATTGAAATAGAGAAAGAAACACGTTCGGCAGCTTTGGAAATCCTTACACTTCACTGAAATGTAGTACTACACTCTATAACACAGTTGAGGGACAATGTTCCGGAGCTGCCTCAGTTCATAACAGTGTGTAGGAAGTTGTTTGATAAACTGGGCAAAGCTTATACATGGACCAGAAGGCAGAATATAGGAAACTACATGAAAACATGGATAATTCATAGAAAATGACTGTAAAGAGATGAGAACTTGTTTAGAGCAGCTCAAAGAGATTCTACAAGTCAGTTCTTAGTGTAGAAAAGGTAGCTAAGATCTGGGAAATCCTTCATCCGAGTTAAGATCACATGAAACACTGTATGAATCCTATATTCTTTACTTAAAGGAGACTAGAGTGGTAAATGTGTGTTATACAAGGCAGAATACCATTGAAATAGAGCAAGAAACACGTTCGGCAGCTTTGGAAATCCTTACACTTCACTGAAATGTAGTACTACACTCTATAACACAGTTGAGGGACAATGTTCCCGAGCTGCCTCAGTTCATAACAGTGTGTAGGAAGTTGTTTGATAAACTGGGCAAAGCTTATACATGGACCAGAAGGCAGAATATAGGAAACTACATGAAAACATGGATAATTCTTAGAAAATGACTGTAAAGAGATGAGAACTTGTTTAGAGCAGCTCAAAGAGATTCTACAAGTCAGTTCTTAGTGTAGAAAAGGTAGGTAAGATCTGGGAAATCCTTCATCCGAGTTAAGATCACATGAAACACTGTATGAATCCTATATTCTTTACTTAAAGGAGACTAGAGTGGTAAATGTGTGTTATACAAGGCAGAATACCATTGAAATAGAGAAAGAAACACGTTCGGCAGCTTTGGAAATCCTTACACTTCACTGAAATGTACTACTACACTCTATAACACAGTTGAGGGACAATGTTCCCGAGCTGCCTCAGTTTATAACAGTGTGTAGGAAGTTGTTTGATAAACTGGGCAAAGCTTATACTTGGATCAGAAGGTAGAATATAGGAAACTACATGAAAACTTGGATACTTCAGAGAAAATGACTGTAAAGAGATGAGAACTTGTTTAGAACAGCTCAAAGAGATTCTCCAAGTTAGTTCTTAGTGTAGAAAAGGTATTTAAGATTCGGGAAGTCCTTAATTTGAGTTAAGATCTCATGAAACAGTGTATGAATCCTATATTCTTTACTTAAAGGAGACTTGAGTGGTAAAAGTGTGTTATACAAGGCAGAATACCATTGAAATAGAGAAAGAAACACGATCGGCAGCTTTGGAAACCATACACTTCACTGAAATGTAGTACTACACTCTATAACACAGTTGAGAGACAATGTTCCCGAGCTTCCTCAGTTCATAACAGTGTGTAGGAAGTTGTTTGATAAAGTGGGGAAAGCTTATACTTGGACCAGAAGGCAGAATATAGGAAACTACATGAAAACATGGCAAATTCAGAGAAAATGACTGTAAAGAGATTACAACTTGTTTAAAACAGCTCAAAGAGATTCTCCATGTCAGTTCTTCGTGTAGAAAAGGTAGCTAAGATCCGCAAAATCCTTAATTCGAGTTAAGATCACATGAAACATTGTATGAATCCTATATTCTTTACTTAAAGGAGACTAGAGTGGTAAATGTGTGTTATACAAGCAGAATACCATTGAAATAGAGAAAGAAACACGTTCGGCAGCTTTGGAAATCCTTACACTTCACTGAAATGTAGTACTACACTCTATAACACAGTTGAGGGACAATGTTCCGGAGCTGCCTCAGTTCATAACAGTGTGTAGGAAGTTGTTTGATAAACTGGGCAAAGCTTATACTTGGATCAGAAGGCAGAATATAGGAAACTACATGAAAACTTGGATACTTCAGAGAAAATGACTGTAAAGAGATGAGAACTTGTTTAGAACAGCTCAAAGAGATTCTCCAAGTCAGTTCTTAGTGTAGAAAAGGTATTTAAGATTCGGGAAATCCTTAATTCGAGTTAAGATCTGATGAAACAGTGTATGAATCCTATATTCTTTACTTAAAGGAGACTTGAGTGGTAAAAGTGTGTTATACAAGGCAGAATACCATTGAAATAGAGAAAGAAACACGATCAGCAGCTTTGGAAAGCCATACACTTCACTGAAATGTAGTACTACACTCTATAACACAGTTGAGAGACAATGTTCCCGAGCTTCCTCAGTTCATAACAGTGTGTAGGAAGTTGTTTGATAAAGTGGGTAAAGCTTATACTTGGACCAGAAGGCAGAATATAGGAAACTACATGAAAACATGGCAAATTCAGAGAAAATGACTGTAAAGAGATTACAACTTGTTTAGAACAGCTCAAAGAGATTCTCCAAGTCAGTTCTTCGTGTAGAAAAGGTAGCTAAGATCCGGAAAATCCTTAATTCGAGTTTAGATCACATGAAACATTGTATGAATCCTATATTCTTTACTTAAAGGAGACTAGAGTGGTAAATGTGTGTTATACAAGGCAGAATACCATTGAAATAGAGAAAGAAACACGTTCGGCAGCTTTGGAAATCCTTACACTTCACTGAAATGTAGTACTACACTCTATAACACAGTTGAGGGACAATGTTCCGAAGCTGCCTCAGTTCATAACAGTGTGTAGGAAGTTGTTTGATAAACTGGGCAAAGCTTATACTTGGATCAGAAGGCAGAATATAGGAAACTACATGAAAACTTGGATACTTCAGAGAAAATGACTGTAAAGAAATGAGAACTTGTTTAGAACAGCTCAAAGAGATTCTCCAAGTCAGTTCTTAGTGTAGAAAAGGTAGCTAAGATCCGGAAAATCCTTAATTCGAGTTTAGATCACATGAAACATTGTATGAATCCTATATTCTTTACTTAAAGGAGACTAGAGTGGTAAATGTGTGTTATACAAGGCAGAATACCATTGAAATAGAGAAAGAAACACGTTCGGCAGCTTTGGAAATCCTTACACTTAACTGAAATGTAGTACTACACTCTATAACACAGTTGAGGGACAATGTTCCCGAGCTGCCTCAGTTCATAACAGTGTGTAGGAAGTTGTTTGATAAACTGGGCAAAGCTTATACATGGACCAGAAGGCAGAATATAGGAAACTACATGAAAACATGGATAATTCATAGAAAATGACTGTAAAGAGATGAGAACTTGTTTAGAGCAGCTCAAAGAGATTCTACAAGTCAGTTCTTAGTGTAGAAAAGGTAGCTAAGATCTGGGAAATCCTTCATCCGAGTTAAGATCACATGAAACACTGTATGAATCCTATATTCTTTACTTAAAGGAGACTAGAGTGGTAAATGTGTGTTATACAAGGCAGAATACCATTGAAATAGAGCAAGAAACACGTTCGGCAGCTTTGGAAATCCTTACACTTCACTGAAATGTAGTACTACACTCTATAACACAGTTGAGGGACAATGTTCCCGAGCTGCCTCAGTTCATAACAGTGTGTAGTAAGTTGTTTGATAAACTGGGCAAAGCTTATACTTGGACCAGAAGGCAGAATATAGGAAACTACATGAAAACATGGCAAATTCAGAGAAAATGACTGTAAAGAGATTACAACTTGTTTAAAACAGCTCAAAGAGATTCTCCATGTCAGTTCTTCGTGTAGAAAAGGTAGCTAAGATCCGCAAAATCCTTAATTCGAGTTAAGATCACATGAAACATTGTATGAATCCTATATTCTTTACTTAAAGGAGACTAGAGTGGTAAATGTGTGTTATACAAGGCAGAATACCATTGAAATAGAGAAAGAAACACGTTCGGCAGCTTTGGAAATCCTTACACTTCACTGAAATGTAGTACTACACTCTATAACACAGTTGAGGGACAATGTTCCGGAGCTGCCTCAGTTCATAACAGTGTGTAGGAAGTTGTTTGATAAACTGGGCAAAGCTTATAGTTGGATCAGAAGGCAGAATATAGGAAACTACATGAAAACTTGGATACTTCAGAGAAAATGACTGTAAAGAGATGAGAACTTGTTTAGAACAGCTCAAAGAGATTCTCCAAGTCAGTTCTTAGTGTAGAAAAGGTATTTAAGATTCGGGAAATCCTTAATTCGAGTTAAGATCTGATGAAACAGTGTATGAATCCTATATTCTTTACTTAAAGGAGACTTGAGTGGTAAAAGTGTGTAATACAAGGCAGAATACCATTGAAATAGAGAAAGAAACACGATCAGCAGCTTTGGAAAGCCATACACTTCACTGAAATGTAGTACTACACTCTATAACACAGTTGAGAGACAATGTTCCCGAGCTTCCTCAGTTCAGAACAGTGTGTAGGAAGTTGTTTGATAAACTGGGCAAAGCTTATACTTGGATCAGAAGGCAGAATATAGGAAACTACATGAAAACTTGGATACTTCAGAGAAAATGACTGTAAAGAGATGAGAACTTGTTTAGAACAGCTCAAAGAGATTCTCCAAGTCAGTTCTTAGTGTAGAAAAGGTATCTAAGATTCGGGAAATCCTTAATTCGAGTTAAGATCACATGAAACAGTGTATGAATCCTATATTCTTTACTTAAAGGAGACTAGAGTGGTAAATGTGTGTTATACAAGGCAGAATACCAATGAAGTAGAGGAAGAAACACGTTCGGCAGCTTTGGAAAGCCTTACACTTCACTGAAATGTAGTACTACACTCTATAACACAGTTGAGAGACAATGTTCCCGAGCTGCCTCAGTTCATAACAGTGTGTAGGAAGTTGTTTGATAAAGTGGGCAAAGCTTATACTTGGACCCGAAGGAGAATATAGGAAACTACATGAAAACATGGATAATTCAGAGGAAATGACTCTAAAGAGATTAGAACTTGTTTAGAGCAGCTCAAAGAGATTCTCCAAGTCAGTACTTAGTGTAGAAAATGTAGCTAAGATCCGGGAAATCCTTAATTCGAGTTAAAATCACATGAAACACTTTATGAATCCTATATTCTTTACTTAAAGGACACTAGAGTGGTAAATGTGTGTTATACAAGGCAGAATACCATTGAAATAGAGAAAGAAACACGTTCGGCAGCTTTGGAAATCCTTACACTTAACTGAAATGTATTACTACACTCTATAACACAGTTGAGGGACAATGTTCCCGAGCTGCCTCAGTTCATAACAGTGTGTAGGAAGTTGTTTGATAAACTGGGCAAAGCTTATACATGGACCAGAAGGCAGAATATAGGAAACTACATGAAAACATGGATAATTCATAGAAAATGACTGTAAAGGGATGAGAACTTGTTTAGAGCAGCTCAAAGAGATTCTACAAGTCAGTTCTTAGTGTAGAAAAGGTAGCTAAGATCTGGGAAATCCTTCATCCGAGTTAAGATCACATGAAACACTGTATGAATCCTATATTCTTTACTTAAAGGAGACTAGAATGGTAAATGTGTGTTATACAAGGCAGAATACCATTGAAATAGAGAAAGAAACACGTTCGGTAGCTTTGGAAAGCCTTACACTTCACTGAAATGTAGTACTACACTCTATAACACAGTTGAGAGACAATGTTCCCGAGCTGCCTCAGTTCATAACAGTGTGTAGGAAGTTGTTTGATAAAGTGGGCAAAGCTTATACTTGGACCAGAAGGCAAAATTTAGGAAACTACATGAAAACTTGGATACTTCAGAGAAAATGACTGTAAAGAGATGAGAACTTGTTTAGAACAGCTCAAAGAGATTCTCCAAGTCAGTTCTTAGTGTAGAAAAGGTATTTAAGATTCGGGAAATCCTTAATTCGAGTTAAGATCTGATGAAACAGTGTATGAATCCTATATTCTTTACTTAAAGGAGACTTGAGTGGTAAAAGTGTGTTATACAAGGCAGAATACCATTGAAATAGAGAAAGAAACACGATCAGCAGCTTTGGAAAGCCATACACTTCACTGAAATGTAGTACTACACTCTATAACACAGTTGAGAGACAATGTTCCCGAGCTTCCTCAGTTCATAACAGTGTGTAGGAAGTTGTTTGATAAAGTGGGTAAAGCTTATACTTGGACCAGAAGGCAGAATATAGGAAACTACATGAAAACATGGCAAATTCAGAGAAAATGACTGTAAAGAGATTACAACTTGTTTAGAACAGCTCAAAGAGATTCTCCAAGTCAGTTCTTCGTGTAGAAAAGGTAGCTAAGATCCGGAAAATCCTTAATTCGAGTTTAGATCACATGAAACATTGTATGAATCCTATATTCTTTACTTAAAGGAGACTAGAGTGGTAAATGTGTGTTATACAAGGCAGAATACCATTGAAATAGAGAAAGAAACACGTTCGGCAGCTTTGGAAATCCTTACACTTCACTGAAATGTAGTACTACACTCTATAACACAGTTGAGGGACAATGTTCCGAAGCTGCCTCAGTTCATAACAGTGTGTAGGAAGTTGTTTGATAAACTGGGCAAAGCTTATACTTGGATCAGAAGGCAGAATATAGGAAACTACATGAAAACTTGGATACTTCAGAGAAAATGACTGTAAAGAACTGAGAACTTGTTTAGAACAGCTCAAAGAGATTCTCCAAGTCAGTTCTTAGTGTAGAAAAGGTAGCTAAGATCCGGAAAATCCTTAATTCGAGTTTAGATCACATGAAACATTGTATGAATCCTATATTCTTTACTTAAAGGAGACTAGAGTGGTAAATGTGTGTTATACAAGGCAGAATACCATTGAAATAGAGAAAGAAACACGTTCGGCAGCTTTGGAAATCCTTACACTTAACTGAAATGTAGTACTACACTCTATAACACAGTTGAGGGACAATGTTCCGGAGCTGCCTCAGTTCATAACAGTGTGTAGGAAGTTGTTTGATAAAGTGGGCAATGCTTTTACTTGTACCAGAAGGCAGAATACAGGAAACTACATGAAAACATGGATAATTCAGAGAAAATGACTGTAAACAGATGAGAACTCGTTTAGAACAGCTGAAAGAGATTCTCCAAGTCAGTTGTTCGTATAGAAAAGGTAGCTAAGATATGGGAACTCCTTAATTCGAGTTAAGATCACATGAAAAACTGTATGAATCCTATATTCTTTACTTAAAGGACTCTAGAGTGGTAAATGTGTGTTATACAAGTCAGAATACCATTGAAATAGAGAAAGAAACACGTTCGGCAGCTTTGGAAAGCCTTACACTTCACTGAAATGTAGTACTACACTCTATAACACAGTTGAGGGACAATGTTCCCGAGCTGCCTCAGTTCATTACAGTGTGTAGGAAGTTTTTTGATAAACTGGGCAAAGCTTATACTTGGATCAGAAGGCAGAATATAGGAAACTACATGAAAACTTGGATACTTCAGAGAAAATGACTGTAAAGAGATGAGAACTTGTTTAGAACAGCTCAAAGAGATTCTCCAAGTCAGTTCTTCGTGTAGAAAAGGTAGCTAAGATCCGGAAAATCCTTAATTCGAGTTAAGATCACATGAAGCATTGTATGAATCCTATATTCTTTACTTAAAGGAGACTAGAGTGGTAAATGTGTGTTATACAAGGCAGAATACCATTGAAATAGAGAAAGAAACACGTTCGGCAGCTTTGGAAATCCTTACACTTCACTGAAATGTAGTACTACACTCTATAACACAGTTGAGGGACAATGTTCCGGAGCTGCCTCAGTTCATAACAGTGTGTAGGAAGTTGTTTGATAAACTGGGCAAAGCTTATACTTGGACCAGAAGGAGAATATAGGAAACTACATGAAAACATGGATAATTCAGAGAAAATGACTGTAAAGAGATTAGAACTTGTTTAGAGCAGTTCAAAGAGATTCTCCAAGTCAGTACTTAGTGTAGAAAATGTAGCTAAGATCTGGGAAATCCTAAATTCGAGTTAAGATCACATGAAACACTGTATGAATCCTATATTCTTTACTTAAAGGACACTAGAGTGGTAAATGTGTGTTATACAAGGCAGAATACCATTGAAATAGAGAAAGAAACACGTTCGGCAGCTTTGGAAATCCTTACACTTAACTGAAATGTAGTACTACACTCTATAACGCAGTTGAGGGACAATGTTCCCGAGCTGGTTCAGTTCATAACAGTGTGTAGGAAGTTGTTTGATAAAGTGGGCAAAGCTTATACTTGGACCAGAAGGCAGAATATAGGAAACTACATGAAAACTTGGATAATTCAGAGAAAATGACTGTAAACAGATGAGAACTTGTTTAGAACAGCTCAAAGAGATTCTCCAAGTCAGTTCTTAGTGTAGAAAAGGTAGCTAAGAACGGGGAAATCCTTAATTCTAGTTCAGATCACATAAAACCGTGTTTGAATCCTATATTCTTTACTTAAAGGAGACTAGAGTGGTAAATGTGTGTTATACAAGGCAGAATACCATTGAAATAGAGAAAGAAACACGTTTGGCAGCTTTGGAAAGCCTTACACTTCACTGAAATGTAGTACTACACTCTATAACACAGTTGAGAGACAATGTTCCCGAGCTGCCACAGTTCATAACGGTGTGTAGGAACTTGTTTGATAAAGTGGGCAAAGCTTATACTTATATATTCTGACCAGACGGCAGAATATAGGAAACTACATGAAAACATGGATAATTCAGAGAAAATGACTGTAAACAGATGAGAACTTGTTTAGAACAGCTCAAAGAGATTCTCGAAGTCAGTTCTTAGTGTAGAAAAGGTAGCTAAGATCCGGGAAATCCTTAATTCGAGTTAAGATCACATGAAACACTGTATGAATCCTATATTCATTATTTAAAGGAGACTAGAATGGTAAATGTGTGTTATACAAGGCAAAATACCATTGAAATAGAGAAAGAAAAACGATCGGCAGCTTTGGAAAGCCATACACTTCACTGAAATGTAGTACTACACTCTATAACACAGTTGAGAGACAATGTTCCCGAGCTGCCTCAGTTCATTACAGTGTGTAGGAAGTTGTTTGATAAAGTGGGCAAAGCTTATACTTGGACCAGAAGGCAGAATATAGGAAACTACATGAAAACTTGGATAATTCAGAGAAAATGACTGTAAACAGATGAGAACTTGTTTAGAACAGCTCAAAGAGATTCTCCAAGTCAGTTCTTAGTGTAGAAAAGGTAGCTAAGAACCGGGAAATCCTTAATTCTAGTTCAGATCACATAAAACCGTGTTTGAATCCTATATTCTTTACTTAAAGGAGACTAGAGTGGTAAATGTGTGTTATACAAGGCAGAATACCATTGAAATAGAGAAAGAAACACGTTTGGCAGCTTTGGAAAGCCTTACACTTCACTGAAATGTAGTACTACACTCTATAACACAGTTGAGAGACAATGTTCCCGAGCTGCCACAGTTCATAACGGTGTGTAGGAACTTGTTTGATAAAGTGGGCAAAGCTTATACTTATATATTCTGACCAGACGGCAGAATATAGGAAACTACATGAAAACATGGATAATTCAGAGAAAATGACTGTAAACAGATGAGAACTTGTTTAGAACAGCTCAAAGAGATTCTCGAAGTCAGTTCTTAGTGTAGAAAAGGTAGCTAAGATCCGGGAAATCCTTAATTCGAGTTAAGATCACATGAAACACTGTATGAATCCTATATTTTTTACTTAAAGGAGACTAGAGTGGTAAATGTGTGTTATACAAGGCAGAATACCATTGAAATAGAGAAAGAAACACGTTCGGCAGCTTTGGAAATCCTTACACTTCACTGAAATGTAGTACTACACTCTATAACACAGTTGAGGGACAATGTTCCGGAGCTGCCTCAGCTCATAACAGTGTGTAGGAAGTTGTTTGATAAACTGGGAAAAGCTTATACTTGGACCAGAAGGAGAATATAGGAAACTACATGAAAACATGGATAATTCAGAGAAAATGACTGTAAAGAGATTAGAACTTGTTTAGAGCAGCTCAAAGAGATTCTCCAAGTCAGTACTTAGTGTAGAAAATGTAGCTAAGATCCGGGAAATCCTTAATTCGAGTTAAGATCACATGAAACACTGTATGAATCCTATATTCTTTACTTAAAGGAGACTAGAGTGGTAAATGTGTGTTATACAAGGCAGAATACCATTGAAATAGAGAAAGAAACACGTTTGGCAGCTTTGGAAACCCTTACACTTCACTGAAATGTAGTACTACACTCTATAACACAGTTGAGAGACAATGTTCCCGAGCTGCCACAGTTTATAACAGTGTGTAGGAACTTGTTTGATAAAGTGGGCAAAGCTTATACTTGGACCAGACGGCAGAATATAGGAAACTACATGAAAACATGGATAAATCAGAGAAAATGACTGTAAACAGATGAGAACTTGTTTAGAACAGCTCAAAGAGATTCTCAAAGTCAGTTCTTAGTGTAGAAAAGGTAGCTAAGATACGGGAAATCCTTAATTCGAGTTAAGATCACATGAAACACTGTATGAATCCTATATTCTTTACTTAAAGGAGACTAGAATGGTAAATGTGTGTTATACAAGGCAGAATACCATTGAAATAGAGAAAGAAACACGTTCGGCAGCTTTGGAAAGCCTTACACTTCACTGAAATGTAGTACTACACTCTATAACACAGTTGAGAGACAATGTTCCCGAGCTGCCTCAGTTCATAACAGTGTGTAGGAAGTTGTTTGATAAAGTGGGCAAAGCTTATACATGGACCAGAAGGC